>NC_090924.1:1344411013-1344723721 GCF_040938575.1 Ambystoma mexicanum | reverse complement strand
TGATACAGTGGTAACAGATGCCCCTGGGTAGCAAGTGGTTTTACCTGACAGGGTGGAAGGAGGGCGCATGTGAATCCATGAAAGATGACAACGCTGGAGAACAGGGAGTTAGAGGTAAGAAATTTTCTCCTTCACCATTGGATGCCCCATAAATTCACATGCTGTGAATAGACTATGTAGCAGTATACAGACACTGGAGCTGCATACAGGTACAAGCCCCACCTGCACACCTTGCAGCCAAGCCATAGGATCATACCTTATTTAAACAAGCACTGTATGACTGCTCTCTGTCCGCACTTCAGCATGATGCTTCTCCATGCAGTAGTGCTTTGTGAAAGTATCCAGCACTGACCAGGTGGCCGCTTGGCAGATGTCCGATCGGGTATGCCGACCACCATAGGTCTCTGTGCATGTAGGGGGGGCCTGGAGGAACTTACCCACTGACTTGTGGCAGAAGACAATAGCTGACGAGATCCACCTTGCTATGCTTTGTTTGGATAGAGCATTAACTTTATTTGTCTGGCTATATGATAAAGTTTTTTGTTTGCCGTTTCCGCTTCTGCCCATTTCGGGAGATCATGCCACCAGACCTCTAACCTTGGCCTATTGTTTGCTTTCCAACCCATGGCAATCCTGCGCTTGGCAAATATATATATATGCCAAGTCCGGGGGGGGGGGGGGGGGGGTAAAAGGGTCATGTACGCTCTGTGGGTAACATATAGCCATATCTGTTGCAGCCTCGCATTCCTAGACACTTTATGGTATCTCTGGACACTTTCTCACCACACATCCGTCATGGATTCCCCGGCTTCCTCTTCCCAGTCCCGTCTCGGCTGGGTCACTTTCTTTCCCACCCTGGACATCAGCAGTTCATAGATTCGAGAGACCTCGTGCCCCCCCCCTCTGAGAGATCATACATTGTTTCTATGGCCGTGTCAGGTTGGTCTTCCAGCACTTTTTCAGACCATGTCTCTTTAACCTGCCGTACCAGTCTAGTGTAGGTTATATACTGCCCTAAATGTAGACCCGTTTCTCCTACCAGTACGTTAAATTCCGTTACCTTCCCATCTTGCCATACATCTCCCAGCGTTGCAATGCCCACCGGTTCCCACTGCGTGTGCGAATAGTCTTTCTCAGTTGCTCGTCCCCTCCGGTCAATGCCACTAGCTGCACTTGCGGAGAGCACAGGGTCAGGTTCTCCATGGCCTGGCAAGCCTTACGCCACAACTTTCATCCCAGTTCTAACAACCGCGTGCACTCTTATGTCTGGTTTTGGCACCCATATCCATTCTTTCAAAAAGAACGGAACACAATCAGATCTCCATAATCTGGACTCCGATGTTGAGTCTTCCGTTAGCCACTTAGCTACGTATTGTAATTGGCTGGCCAGATAATAGACCTCAAAGTTGGGCAGTTTTATGCCCCTCCCCCCACCCCCTTATCATACATGTTGGAACAAGTTACTTACCTGTAACTGTTGTTCTCCAGCATGGGTCTGGCATGGATTGACATGCTCATGAATATTCCCCGTCGTCAGGCTGGGAATCCTCGGTAAAGAAAAAAAATCAGTATCAGTTTCGTTTCTGATCTGTCTTTCTTAGTAGTAACCAATCACTGATCTCTGGGTCATACTGCCCCCAGCCAATGACTGCCCTCTCCCTAAGCCCCGCCTCTGGCAGCCATCCTCAGATTTGGTAGCACACCAAGTGGCAGTATGACCAAGTGAAGAGCCGCAGAGGGGTAGGTGGGAGGGTTCACATGTGAATCCATGCCAGACCCATGTTGGAGAACAACAGTTACAGGTAAGTAACTTGTTCCATCTCTGGCATGGATTCACATGCTCACGAATAAAAGAATACATAGCAGTATACACATGCACAACCACGGGAGGTGGCAACAGGCTCAACATTAAGCAATACAACAACTCAACATTAAGCATCTCTTACCTCCTCACCAGGCTCACCTTAAGCGAACAGGTTGCGCAGCACTGCTTGGCCGACCCTGGACTCCTCCCTCGAATCCCGATCGACACAGTATAATCTTGTGAAGGTGTGCGTCGACCTCCACGTAGCAGCCCTGCAGATGTCCAGCAGGGGCACACCAGACAGGAACGCCGTGGTAGCAGCGATCCCTCTGGTCGAATGGGCTCTCGGACGGCCGGACAGCGGTCAGTTAGCCAACCGGTGACAATGCATGATGCAGCCGGAGAGCAATCTGGAAATGGAAATCTTCGAGAGAGCCTTCCCTTGATTCACAGACCCGAAGTTCACGAATAGCTGTAAAGTCTTCCGAAAACTCTTCGTGCGGTCCACGTAGAACTTCAGCGCTCTAGCTACATCCAGCGAGTGCAAAGTCCTCTCGGCCGGCGTCGAAGGCGATGGGAAGAAAACTGTTAACACCAAGGGCTTGTTGAGGCGGAAGTCAGACGGCACCTTAGGCATGAAGGAGGGGTGCGTCCTAAGCACTACCCTTGTGTCACGAAAAGTCAAGTATGGAGGCTTGCAAGATAGGGCCTGAATCTCTCCCACTCGTCGTGCAGAGGTGATGGCCATGAGGAACACACTCTTCCATGAAAGGAACTTCAAGGGCGCCGAATGCATAGGCTCGAATGGGGCTCCCATGAGCCTGGTGAGCACCACATTAAGTTCCCACGCCGGGGCAGGAGCCTTCACCGGCGGGAATGAATGGAATAGTCCCTTCATAAATTCCTTTACCAGGCGATGAGACCACAAAGACGCCCGATCCGTAGTCCTGGTATATCGGGAGATGGCAGCCAGATGCATTTTTATGGAGGCGTAGGCCAGTCCAGCTTTGGCCAGCGACAGTAAGTACGGCAGCAATTGAGGGGCCATACTCCGCAGAGGGTTAATCTTCTGTGCACGGCACCAGACAGAGAACCTCTTCCATTTATGACCGTAGCACTTGAGAGTTGAGGACGCCCTGGCCTTTGCAAGAACCTCTCTGCAATCAGCTGGGATATCGTACCCTCCAAACTCTAGCGCTGCAGGAGCCAGGCCTGCAAGTTCAGAGACTGTGGGTCGTGGTGTAGAATGGCACCTCCTTCTCTGGAGAGAAGATTTGCGTCCGCCGGCAGCCTGACTGGCGGGGACATTGACAAGTCCAGAAGGTCCGGGAACCAGACCTACCTCGGCCACGCCGGTGCGACGAGGATCATCCTGCACTTGGACTTCTTGAGCTGGCTGTTGAGGCGGAGCAGCAACAGCAATGGAGGGAACGTGTATAGAAACAGGCCGTCCCAAGAGAACGAGAAAGCATCGCCCATGCTCCTCGGCTGTGGCAACCTGCTGGCGAACCTCTGGCACTTGGAGTTCGCCACCGTCGCGAACAGGTCGATCTGGGGTTTGCCCCATAAGTTGGAAAAGTCGATCCACTTGATCCTGGCGCAGTTCCCACTCGTGGCACGAGCGCAGCTCCCTGCTGAGTGAGTCGCTGATGGTGTTTTTTATTCCTGCCAGGTGGAAGGGAACCAGAATCATCCCCTGGTCGACAGCCCAGTGCCAAAGATCCTGGGCCTCCTTTGATAGGGCTGGGGATCTGGTGCCTCCCTGCTTCCGTATGTAGAACATTGTGGTGGTGTTGTCGGTGAAGATCCTCACCACTTTGTCCTTGAGGGACGGGAGGAACGACTTGAGTGCCCAGAAGACTGCACTGAGCTCCAAGATGTTGATGTGAAGAGACCTCTCCTCCGGGAGCCAAAGGCCTCGGCGTGGAGATCTCCAGGGTGGGCACCCCAACCCTCCAGAGAGGCGTCCGTAGTCACCATCTCCTGAAACGCCGGGGTTTGAAAGTCCGTGCCCGTCGTGAGGTGAGCCCAGGTGCCCCACCATAGGATCGCCCGACGGAACTCCTTGTCGAGGGGGATCCTGTCCTCGAAGCAGCCCCCCGCCTGAAACCAGCGGGCGTCGAGGAACTCCTGTAGCAGACGCATCCGAAGTCTGCAAAGGGGTACAAGGTAGATGCATGAGGACATCATCCCGAGAAGGGACTTGATGGACCTCACCCTGGCTACATCCGTGGCTAACAGTCGCCGTACCTTGCCCAAGATGGTTTTGGTCCTCTCCTCTGAAGGGGAGGCCAATTGCTCCACTGTATCGAGCTTCGCCCCCGAAAAGTGCTACTTGCGACGGAACCAGGTGGGATTTGGGGTGTTTAAGGAGAACCCCAGTTCTGTGAGCAACCGGACGGTCCTCGCCCTATGATCGACGGCAAGTTCCATTGACCTTGCCCGGATTAGCCAGTCGTCCAGGTAGGGGTAGACGTGGATCCCCTGCAGGCGCAGCCGCGCCGCCACTGGTGCCAGGCACTTGGTGAAAACCCTGGGTGCCGACTTTAATCCGAACAGTAGGGCTCTGAATTGGTAGTGGCGTCCTTGAACCACGAACCTGAGGAACCTCCTGTGCCTTTTTAGAATGGGGATGTGGAAGTAAGCATCCTCCAGGTCCAGCGACGATAGGAAGTCGCCTTCCTCCAGCTGTCCCAGTACGTGCTGGAGGGTGACCATCCTGAATTTCTGCGCCTTGATGTATTTGTTTAACCGACGCAGGTCTAGGATGGGGCGCCAACCGCCTGTCTTCTTCCTGACGAGGAAGTAACTTGAGTATACTCCGGAGCCTCCTGGGGATGAGCTCGATGGCACCTTTCTTGAGCATCGCCTTTACCCCCAACAGCTTTTGAGGGACGTGATTCTCCTTCCTGGCCACGGGAGGAATGCAAGGGCACTTCTTTAGGAATTCCTGCGAGTGCCCGTCGGTCAGGGTGTCCAACACCCAACGATCAGTGGAGATGGACTCCCACACCCTGACGAACTTTGTCAGTCGGCCTCCCACTAGGGTGCTTCGGTGGGGGCCCGACCACCCGGCCGGGTCAGTCTTGCTTGGAAGCGGCCTTGCCTCCTTGGCGACGACGGCGGGAGAACCCCCTTGCTTGCCGCAACCTCTGTAGACCCCATGGGAAGAGGAGCGGGCCACCTGGTGGTAGGTGGAGGAGCCACCGCTGGATCCTTTGGAGGCACCCTGTCTGCCTCCAGAGCGCCGAAAGGGGCGTCGCTGATGAAGCACCCCAAGGGCCCGGGCCGTCTCCGAGTCGGTCTTGATGGCCTGTAGAGACTCATCCACCGCCTTACCAAAGAGGTTGTTGCCGTCGAACGGCATGTCCAACACTCTGGCCTGGACGTCCTGGCGAAAGTCTGTTGCCTTGAGCCATCCTCGTCATCGGAGGCAAACTCCGTTGCTCAGTTGGCGAAATCCGGTATCGGCAATGTCCGTTGCCACCGTAATGGCGTGATCCGACGCCACCTCGCCCTCCTTCAGAATTTCTAGGGCCTCTGCCCTTTTGTCATCAGGCAGGAAATCTAGCAGGGGAGCTATCTTGAACCAGAGCACCCTGTCGTAGCGGGCCATGATCGCCAAGGCATTGGACGCCTTAATCGTCGTTGCCGCCGACGAGATGACTCGTCGTCCCATCGAGTCCAACTTCTTACCCTCGCTGTCCGACGGGGAAGTGGATGCCGACGCACCCGCTGCCTTCTTAGCCGCAGCGGAGATGACCGAGTCTGGCGTTGCCTGGGCCCTGAGGCACAAGGGGGCGGCATCGGGGACTCTGTACTTCTTCTCGTACCTCTCCCTCTTGGCGGGTGTTGTGACAGGGTTCTTGAGGACAGCAAGCCCCTCGTCCCAGATGTCGTCGAGTAAAGGCACCGCGAGGACTGTCTTCCTCTTAGCCTCTCGTCGTTGGTACAGAAACCCCTCCTTTTTCTGTTCTTCAGGGCAGAGCTGGAAGAGCTTGGATGCCCTGGTTATCATGGCGTGGAAAGAGCCAACCTCGTCTGCTGGGGACACCCGTGGGGGTTGAGGGGTTCAGAGGGGGGGGGGGGGGGGGGGGGGGGGTGACGACGGGATGTCTGCTGTGTCCTCGCCGCTGTCGTCGCCCATCCCCGTATCCTCTCCCGGCGAGGGGGATGAGGGGTCCGCCGGCCTCACGGGCACAAAGGGCGGAGAGGGGTGGACTCTCCTCTGCTTGTTCTGAGGGTTCCCGACGGGCCTGGTTCTGGATCCTCCATCGGGGTCCGTAGTAATCTCGTCCTGATCTCAGTACATAAGGATTGGATTGCCAACAAAATGGCCACCAAGCTATCCTGGGGCTCGGGCAATGGCTGCGAAGGACGGGATAGCCGCTCCACTGGGCCCTGTTCATTGTCCTCGTTGCTATCTTCGATCACGTCAGCAGGGACCGTCCCCTGGGATCGAACCTCTCGTTGAGGTTTATGAACCTCTCGTTGAGGCCTATGGACCTTTCTTTGAGGCCCCTCTCGGTCTCCATCAGTTCCTCCTCAGAGGCTGATTCAGAGTCTGTAACGGCCACCGCCCCCCCCCTCTTTTTCAGCCGGGGGATTCACAGGGGTCTAAGCGGTGGGCTGGAAAGAGGATTCCCTCTGCGGCGGCAGCGATACTCTGGGCCCAGAGGCGTTTCCATTGGCGTAGTCTCAGCCGGCTCCGCCAGGGTCGCAGAGACCACTTTGGTAGAGGCCTTAGCCGGGTGGATCAAGGTCCTCACCACCTTAGGTGCGTCCCGGGCCTTTGCCTTGGGGGGGGAGGGTCAACGCCTCGCTCCCCCTTTGAGATCGACCAGGTCCGCTCCAGCTGCCTTCCCGGGTTCTCAGACTTCCTCTTCCCCGAACCAGAGCACAATTCCCATGCGCTGGCTCGTGGTCTAACGTGACGGGGAAGTAGCACCCTGCTTGGCAACTGAAGAGCCTGACCTTTCGGCACTCCCGAAGCCCGCGGACTTGCGGTGCTTGGCCTTCTGTTGGGCCCCCGTCGCCGGGGCGCCCTCAAAGGACTTAGAAGCCCACTCAGACTTTTTCTTCGCCTTCTCACTTGCTGTGCCCTTCTCCAGCCAGGTGGCGAGGCGGGAACGACGATCTTGTTTGGTCCGTTCTGAAAGGTTCTTGCAGAGCGCACAGTCCTTCTCCACGTGCGTCTTGTCCCCATGGAGGCAGTAGACACATCGCGAATACTAGTCCTCCTTGAAAACGTTATATAATCCGCATCCAGGGCAGTTCCTGAACAGCTTGGATCCGGGCGTCGAGCACCTTTTGTCCTGGGCCATGTCCGTTGAGGTAGGCCGCAGATCTTCCGGAATCCTCCAAGAAGTGTAAACTCGACGTAAACTTCACCCTTGAGGGGCGTAGAAGAATTCCGAAACGGGTCCCCGTTATCGGAAGTAGAAACGGTGGAGCTTGAGGCTCAATTAAACCGGAAAAATGAGAAAATCTCCTGATAAAACGTGAACGCAGTAAAAAACTCGAGAGCTAAACACGAGGACTCCCAACAAATCTGAGGATGGCTGCCAGAGGTGGGGCTTAGGGAGAGGGCAGTCATTGGCTGGGGGCAGTATGACCCAGAGATCAGTGATTGGTTACTACTAAGAAAGACAGATCAGAAACTAAACTGATACTGATTTTTTCTTTATCGAGGATTCCCAACCTGACAACAGGGAATATTCATGAGCATGTGAATCCATGCCAGACCCCATGCTGGAGAACTACAGTTTACGCAGGGCTATCCTATTCCTGATATTGTGCCATATGAACCCTTTACACATGCTCTGAAGTTTGACAAAGAATCGCTTGGGTATCATGCATGGTATGTTGCCAAAGAAGTGCAACAACTTCAGCAATACTACCATCTTCAACAGTGCCACCCTACCTAACATGGCCAATGGGAGCTTAACCCAGAATCTCATGCTATTCTCAATGTTTGCCACTGCTTTCTCTGTGTTATGTTTATATTCAGCCTCCACCGTGTGATAGATGTCAATCCCTAGGTATCTAGAAGTTTTAGTCTCCCAAGGTATTTGTAATACTAGTAGGTTTTCTTGCGGAATCCTTTTATATCTCCCCACGGGGAACATACACGACTTCTTAGGGTTAACCATGATGCCAAAGAGCGACGCAAATCACTCCATCACTTCTAAAATATATTGCAGGTTTTCTTCCGGATATCTCAAGTATAACTGCATATCATCGGCATACATTGATAATAACTGTGGCCCTCCCTTCGTGTAGATTCCCACACCCTTGTATTGTTGTCTCAGATATATCGCTAAGGGTTCTAGTGCAGGTATGAACAGCATTGGGGAACAGGGGCAGCCCTGTCTGATGCCCCCGCTAAATTGCCACCTCTCTGAAACGATTGTTCCCCTCTTGACTCTGGCTAGTGGCATACTATACAATAGTTTCACCCATTTCAGGTACCCGGGCTCTATTCCGCATTTTCAGAGCTGCCAGCAGTCAATGCCATTCGACAGAGTCGAAGGCCTTCACTGCATCTAATGAGACAATTGCAACTTCTTGCGACACCCCTTCTGTTTGCTCTATGACACAGTGGAGCCTTCTGAGATTGTCCGATATGCTTCTGTGTGGTACATATCGGGTCTGGTCAGGATGTAGGAGTTTAATGATAACCTGTCTCAGTCTATTTGCCAACACAGCTGTGAGTATCTTGCTGTCCTGGTTCAGCATGAATAGCGGTCTATATGACCCACAGTCCGTGCTCAGCTTGTTAGGTTTGAGAAGCGGGATAATGGTTGCCCCTCTCAGGGATTCTGGCAGTGTCCCTATTTCTACCGCTTCATTCAACATTGCCAGTAGCGGGGGAAGCACTTCCATCTTATACGTTTTGTAGAACTCACTTGGGAGTCCATCCGTTCCCAGGGCCTTACTAGTAGTTAATAGCTTAATTACTGCTTCTAGTTCTTCCAATGTGATTGGGGCCTCTAGGATCTCTCTCTTCAATACTCTGTAGACCGATATCTTCGAATGTTTCGATCATCTCATTGCATTCAGCCCCTGCAACGTATCCATACAGTTGTTGATAGGACTCAAGGAACCCCCTATTCACGCCCTCTTGGGTGTCAAGTATTTGTCCATTCTCCCCCGTTATTGCTCTGGGTGTCTCATTCTTATATAACCATGCTAGCAACCTACCCGGCTTGCCCCCTCCCGCGTGCTGCCGCTCTATGTATTTCTTGTGATTTAAATTGCATAATCTCTCCCAGTGCCCTACACACTCCTGCTGCAATCGGCCTATGGTTTCGGCATCCTCAAGGGAGTTATCTCCTCTCTGCATGATTGCCTCTAATTTCACTTCTGCAACTCCTGCGTTATTCCTCCTTGCAGCCCTTTGGATTTGGTTATCGCTGCACCCCCTCACCACCACCTTAAATGCCTCCCATAGAGTGCCAGCCGATTCTACACTTCGTGTTATTTTCAAAATATTCCACGATTTCCTTTCTCAGGTCCTCCGTGAACACTGTCTTTCAATGCTTCGGCTCCAAGCTGCCACGTTGGGATCCTAGCTCTATGAGGCGAGTATTGCCATGTTAATATCAGTGTTCAGTGGTCGGAGGGGACCCTCGCTTTGTATTCTGACCACACTAGTTCCCCTGTCTGCTCCAGAGTAGCAACCATATAATCTAGCCGTGTGTACAGGTTTTGTGGGGCAGAGAAATGAGAGTGCTGTCTTTCATGGGGGTGGTGTAGTCTCCATATATCTTCCATATGCAAGTCTCCCAGCAGGTTCCTCAAGGTTTTGGCTGCAGGGGTAGGTTTGTCCATCTTCCTGTCTGATCTATCTACACTGGGGTCCAACGTGCAATTAAAGTCTCCTCCCCATATCACCCCCTCCCCCCCAAAGGTACGGGCTAACATTTCTATATAAAGTCTTGAAATAGGTCACAGTATCTTGGTTCGTGGCATATGTATTAATGACACAGCTCTATATTTTATATCAATCCCTGTACCGCCACCATCCTCACATCTGAATCGACTGTGGACTGCAATAACTGAAAGGGGACATGTGGTGCTATCCAAGTAATCACCCCTCAGGCATATGCAGAATATGTAGCTCCTATGGTAGTCCCCTTCCACTTCTTCCTTATCGCATCCCGTTTTTCCTTTGTGAGGCGAGTTTCTTGTAGTAGGGCGATATCTATCCTTGGCCTTCTTAAATACATCATGATCTTATTCCTATTCAAGTAACTATTGAGCCCCCTGACATTCCAGGTTGCTATCCTGAGGTATCCCATCTCTCATCCATACTCAGTCCCGCCCCTGTCCTGTGCCCCATGCACAGCCAAGCGTGTGTGTAAGCTCGTTCCCTGACTCCAACTTCCCTTCCATCCCCCCCACTCCCCCAACCAAGCTCCCCCAACCTCCCTCCCTCCGCCACACCCAACCCCAACTGCTGCCCACTCGCCACCCTACCTCCAGCTTCCCAAGACTGTTGCCCAGCTCCATCCCTGGATCTCAGGTCGTCCCGCATCTAGCCCCTTTATCGATATTACCAATGCTCAGCATTCAGCAGGGGGGGGGGGGGGGATACCACCCTAGTAGTACCTGGTGGGTTGGTAGCATTATTGCTGATAATATCTCATGCTACACACTGCAGCCCGTCGTAATGTGGGCCATATGAACTGAATCTCATGTGCAATCCACTATATTCTAGTCCCAATGTTATTATAGATGCCGTACTTATCACTTTCGAAAGTCTCCTCAGGCTGCAGTGTAACGCTTGCACGGCTCCAGCTTATTTCTCTGTCTCACTCCTCTTCTGATCCTCCGCTCCCGCCGGACAATTGATCGAATCCAGCCATGCGGTCACATCCTCTGACAATTCAGAGAACATAGCTTTGTTTTTCAGGAGCACTTTCATTTTTGCCGGGTACAGGGGCATATATCTGTAGTCTGCCTCCTGCAGCTTCCTTTTCACAGCCGTGTAGTTCAGGCGTTGCCTCTGTACCATGAGCGTATAGTCCAGGTAAGCAGTGACAGTTGCTGACGCTCTGCTTATCGTTCCTCCCTTTCAAAAGTATTCTAGGACCTTCTCCCTATCTTTGTAGTTCAGGATCTTTGCGATAATAGGCCACGGTGCGGCTTCCGGCTGCAGTCTCCTTGACAGGGCCCTATACACCATTTCCACTGCAAACCCTTGGCTTAGTGTTACGCCCATTATCTCCCGTAGTAACATTTTTTCAACACAGTTCGTCGGGTCAGGTCCGTCCTCTCCCTCTGGAAGCCCCACTATGCGCATGTTGCTTCTGCGGGCCCATCCTTCCACTTCTTCGGCTCTATTCTCTAGGTTGCATATCTGCTGTTGCAGCACGTGGACAACCATTTCATTAGCTTTACATGAGCTTGTGTTGTCTTTCACTTCCTTTTCCAAGGTACCGATGCGCTCTGCCAGTGCTCGTACATCTTGCCACAGTAAATTCACATCTATACTCACAGCGTAAATTTTAGATTCAAGTGTGGTCTTCAAGTCCGATATGGCTGTGTGCATCCTGCCACCCATCGATACTTTCAGTTCCGCTATGGCGTCCAGTATCTGTTGGGCGCCATCTTCTCACTTTCCTTAGTGCTCTGTCCTTCCCCGCTGGCCCCTTCCGGCCCCAGCAGTGATTTGGTAAACTCCTCGATCATGGATTGTTTCCCTTTACCTTTGAGCATTTTGTTAGCCATATTCACCCGTGAATGGGCTACTAGCTGAAGTGCGCCTTCGAGCTCGGTGCCCTTAACCGTACAAGGCCTTTCTCCCCAATGCCAGAGACGTCCTTCTCAGCTTATTCTTCCTGTTCGTGCTGCATCATCCCTGGCTTTGCTGGTCTTGGAGGTGTATGCACTTGCAGGGGTTCTCGCAGCATCAGGTGTCCACCAGACCCAGCTCAGCGTGCCTGGCCAACTTGTGTACCGTTGTCACTTAAAGTTCAATGGCCGTGTACCATGTTGTGTCCAGACTAGCTTCTGGTTGCCTGTATCCCACTACTTTACCACCATCAAGCTCGGCCCTCAGTGTGCCTTTGTCCCATGCAGGCCCTGCATCAGAGCTACCAGTGGCTATGCTGAGCCATTCCATTCTACTGGCTTTGTGTCTCTCCAGGCCCGTTGGCATCTGCCTAGCTTGTGCACATTCATATGTATTATTCCATTCCTCACACGTTGCCAACGTGGTTCACCCCGGGCTTCTGGGCGCTGCTGTTTCTTTTATGGCCTCCACTGACCCCCATAGAGCACTGTATGCTCATAAGGGCTCCCTGGTAGTATCAAGCAAATTGCAACCTTCATGTCATCCAGCCAATCCTTTTGTCGCATGCGTGCACTTCATGGAATTACTACGTGTACCCGTGTTGTGCCGTATCCTTAACACATTCACTGCCCTCTCCAGGGCACGTTCAGAACACCTGTAGCCTGTGCGTAGCTACTATGTTTCCGGCGTTGACTGTTCAGGGGATCACAGCCTTGTGCTTGATACAATAGCGTTCCCATAGAAGTGTTTCACATGCCACTGCGCAGGGTGAAAGTTGCTTCTCCCCTCTGTGCCTCTCGTTGCGGTTTCACATGTAAACCTCTATCATCTTCTAGTGCTGCATTATGCTTCGGTTTCATCTATGGCACATTGGGGACAGGGCTTGCAGGCACGCATCGCGACTCTATGCCGAAACAAACTCTGGTCACCTCCTCCTTGTCTGATTCTGCACTTTCAGCTTACTGTTTCTGAGCTGGGGCTACGAGTCACCACTCCATCCCTGCCTTCAGCAATATCCTGTAGGCAGGCAGCAGCCAAACACCAGCTGACTCCTCGTTCGGCCACGTAGTTTCATTGGTCTTCCTTTGTTCTCATGACGCCATCAATTTTTTTTTCCTGCAGCTTAGGCTATCCGGACTTCGGGTCTCCCCAATTCACTTTCTGCACGACTGATTCCTACGGACATGCATCCATTGCATGCCCAGTATAATCATACCCCCGAGGGTGTGACTTGGGCTTCTTCTGCTCGTTTTATGTGACATATATTACCAGGATAGCACACGGGAAACACCACCTTCTACGTGGCCATGCAGCCAGGCCCTCCCCCACCCGATATGAAAAGTTGTTTTGATTTTCTGAAGGACTGAATCCTGTCAATATAGTATTTTAACTCTGGCTAGAGGTCGAGCGAGTAATGCCACCTCTGCTGGCAATGAGGGCTTGCTAAAGAAAGCCAGTAAAGTTATCACCACATTCTTGTGAAAATCTGTGGGTACTTTGGGAACGAATCATGGGTTGGTCACGAGAAGCACCCTGTCCTTTTGGAACTACAAGTACGTTGGTTGATTGCGAGCGCTTGCAGCTCCAACAGCCTCCTATCGGACGTATTATCCACCAGGAAGGAGACGGTCCACAACAATTATCCCACTGGTGCAGAGACTGTACATTCAAACGTTTTCTTCATGAACCCAGTGTTGAGGCTCCACTCTGGCAATATCAGTCTTACTGGTGGAAAACGTCTGAAAAGGCATTAAAGGAAATGCTTTTGGAGTCTGCCTCCGTAGGGCGAAACGCCCCTTTCCAGTCTGGTGTGCCTAGAGATGGCCGCCAAGTGCACTTTAATAGAGTTGTGGGCAAGGCACTGTTTAGCCAGGCCTAGCAGGTATGGTAGCACATCCTCTGGAGTCACCTGGAATGGGCTCAGCCCTTCCTGGGGATGTTGGGTTTGGCACCACTTGTAAAATAGCTTTCACTTCAGGCAGTATGAAGTGTTAGTGGCGGGAGTGCTGGCTGGCCCTAGAACCGGTTTACTTTCAGGTTTCAGACTTGGCAAAGTCAGGAGCCATGTGTCAGGCAAAAAGATTGGAGGATGTGGTGCAGAATGTTCCCTTTGCCTTGATGTCTGGTTGATTGCGGAGTCGAACGGGATATTCCCGGGAGAGCTGGACCACATTGCATTCTGCGCAGGATTGAAAACACATACGCAAGAGGCCGTCTCGCGGATAAACAAACAAGTTTCCCATTGAGCCTGGGGCATCCTGCTGGCGTATCCGGCACATTTGTTGTGGATAGTGGCGAAAGGGTCTACCATTGGCCAACCCCAACAATGGATTAGCGATTGCAGCGTCGCAGAGTCCCATTCGTGGTTTTGCAACATTTGCCTGCTGAGGCTGTTGGTCGTTTGATTCTGTATCCCCCAGAAGGTGGAATGCTTGTATACTGATCCTGTGGGCAATAGCCCAGTGCCATGTCAATTGAGCTTCCTTGGCCAGTATCTTGGATCACTCATTCCTCCCTGCTTTCGCAGATAATACTTTGTGGTGGTGTTGTCTGAGGACTTCGATAGTTTGGTTCTTTAGTATCGGGAGGAATGATTTGAGTGTTCACCAAACCACTCTGAGTTAAGTACATTTATATACATTTTTATACCCGGGGCGTCCATAACCCCTTGGCGTGTAGTTGGTCCATGCGAGCGCTGCACCCCTCGAGGGAAGACGTCCATAATCAGTATTTTGTCAGGCGTTGGCTACCTAAAATCTTTCCCCTTGCAGACATTGGTTTTGTTTGCCCACCACTGAAGCTGTGAGCACAGCTTGAGCGGGATACGTACCTTGTCACAGACATGATCTGGTGGTCTGCAACCAGTTTGCTGTCAGGAACTCTTTCAACAGGGTCATATGAAGTTTGCAGTGCGGGACCAACGGTATGCACAATGCCATCATCCCGAGCTACTGCATGCTTGGTTGCACCAGCTACGTCTTTAGCAGAGTCACAAGGGTATTTACTCTGTCGTCGCAGGAGGAACGCAACCTGGGTGGAGAATAACACTCCCAGGAATATGAGCCTCCTGGATGGCAGAGTGAAGGATTTCCTATAGTTGATGGCAAAGCCCAATGTTTGTAATAGGCCCACTGTCGCCGCTATAGAAGACTTTGCTCTCTGTCTGGATGGAGGCCGCAACAGTCATCGAAGGATAGACGTGGTGTCTCCGTTTGTGCAGGCTGGCTGCGACTGGCGCAAGGCACTCAGTGAAGGTGCACAGGGCAGACTTCAGGCCGACTGGCAGGACCGTGAACTGGTAGTGCGATTTTGACCAAAAAAAAAAGGTATTTTTGGTGCCCTGGATGGATGGGTATGAACAAATATGCATCCTGGAGAACCAGGGATGCAATGTAGTCTGGGTGCTGCATTGCTTCTAGGACCTTCTGTAATGTTATAGTGAACATCTGGTGCTTTATAAATTTGTTCAACCTACTTAGTTCTAGAATAAACCTCCATTTTCCATCCGGTGTGCGGACGACGAAGTATCAGGAGTACACTCCCTTTGCCTGTGGGACTTTATATGGCACTTTTTTTGCAGCATGACCTGCACTTCTTGTAGGAGCAAAGTCTTGTGTGTGGGTTGGTGGTTGGGAGGTGCTGTATGAACTCCAGTAGGTGCCCATATACTACCACATCCAGCACCTATTTGTCATTTATTTCTCCCTAGTTGTGGGCAAACCTGGAGAGCCTCCCACGTAGGGTACAGTGGGATGGATTGTCACTGTTCGGTCTTACCCTGCCATCCACTTTGGGATCCAGAGGGCTTCCTGCAGCAAGATTGTGTCAAAAGTAATTCGATTTGTGCAAACCATGTTAAGCTCTCTTGCACCTGTGGGCTTAATATGTTGAGCCTCCCGAGTATTGACGTCCCTTGTTGGATGAGGACGTGGATGTTCTGCCGGCTGCTCCTCATAACTGACAAAAAGGTTGACGGCTCTGCAGAGATGTTAACGACCTGACTGTCGGTATCCGTTTTGTTTCTAGAGCTTTGTCGATCTTGGGTCCTCGAAGGGCATGTCTACTACTTCATGGTGAATATCCGGCCGGAAATCCATACATCGGACCCACACTCGTCTTAAGACCACCCTGTTGCCCACCTTTTTAAAACCTGTTTCTGCCAGGTCCACCGCCATGTTAATATCTAGGTTGGAGGACTCTCCTTCCTGCAGGATTGCCTTTGCCGCCTCCTGCTTCTCTGGGAGATACTCCAGGATTGGTGCGAGTTTATGACATCTCTTTATACCTGGCTAGGAAGTTGGCTGCTTTAACTGTCACTCCAATCGCTAAGACCTTCTTACCAAAAGTGCACTGTTTCCACGCTTCATTGTCCGGTGGTATGGTGCATTCTTGCTTTTGGGAATTAGCTTTCCGGCTAGCCGCCGCGGAGACCACCGACTCGGGAGATGGCTGGGAAGTGAGACATGTTGGTGCATTTTCCAGTGGGTTGTACTTTTTCAAAACAGCCTTTCACCACTGGAATCGTGAATGGTTACGCCATTGTTTTAAGCCCCTCTTGCCAGACATGGTTGAGGATGGGAATTGAGACCACTGCCTTTCTCCTCTAACCCATATGGTAAAATAAAATACATTGCTTATTTGCAGAGGCCAAACTCCTTGCACGCCCTCATGACTGTAGAATTGAACCCTGTGATGTCATCAGGGGAGAATGCTTTTCAGCGTTCTGGGCAAACTCATTTGGGGGGGGGGGGGCAGTTTCCCAATCATCGGCCCTCGTCTGAGTGGTTGATGAGGATGTGGTGTTGCGTGGTTCGTCCATATCTGTATTTGTTAGTTCCTTCAGGGACCGATGAAGTCAGTGGTGAAAACGTACAGCTCCTTTTGAGTGATTAAGGTGTTGGTGACACTCCTGCCCCTGTGTATTGGTCAAAGTGCAGGGGATGCTGTGGAGATGCCAGTGGGGACAGAGAAATTGAACTGGATTGCGAGCATCCCCTGAAGGACCTTGAAGATCTTTCCCGCAATGTGGACCAGGGTCTGGAAGGAGAGGACCTTGATCTTCCACGCAAAGTAGACTTGGGTCTGACCAGAGATTGCCGTACCACCGGTTGAGGTGGTGGTAAGGCCGGCATCCCTGGTCTCATCAGAGATGCATCAAGCTAAGTGATGACCCTCAGCAGGGACGAAAACATCTGCATGAATAAAAGGGGCCTGTGGGTTGGTTAACAGTGCCCTTGCTTCCCTTTATTTTTATGTGAGTGGGCCCTGCGGGTGGAGCTGGGTTGTGCCACTTCCTGTGGCTGTCACAGTGCCAGACCCGTCTCTTCTTGTGGCTGTCCAACTGTTAAGTCCCCTTCCTGAATAGGATTCCCTGACGTTGATGGCTTAGCTGGAGCCACCTCCTGTAATTTCACCAACTGTTCTGAGTCTGACTGCTGATGCTGTGCTTCGAAGTGGACATCCACATCATACTGTAATATCTCCTCTGGTATTACATCGGAGTACTGGATAGCAGCGACATGGCTGATTTATTCATTTTTTTTATTTGTTTATATAGCGTTAAAACCCGCGGGCATCAGAACGCTTACATATAGACTGGACAACAGAAAAAGAGACAGGACTAGGCGAGAGAAGGCCTAAGTTAACTCAAGTTGATTCAGTATGTTACCAGGATTTACTTAAAAAGTAAGGTTTTCAGTTTTTTCCTGAAGGTGAGGTAGTTAGGCTCAAGTTTTAATGAGGTGGGTAGGTCATTCCATTTTCCGATGGCTAATGTCGGGAAGGCCTTGCCAAGGCCATGTTGTTTTTTAGTTATAATGGTTTGTAGTTTGCCTGTATTAGATGATCTGAGGCTCCTGGGTGGCTCGTACCATTTAAACTGTTTCTTGAGGTAGGCCGGGGCTGCGCCATATAGGCAGCGATGTACCGTGGTGAGAGACTTGAAGGAGATTCTCTCCTCCATAGCCAACCAATGGAGGGCTTTCCTTTCTCCGGAGATGTGTTCTCTCCATGATTTTCCAGCGATCGTTCTGATGGCGTTGTTTTGGATGGTTTGGCATCTTTTCAAGCACTTACTATTGGCTCCCAAGAGTAGGGAGTTTACGTAGTCCAATCTAGACAATATAGTGGCCCTAGCGATGATGATGCTGTTCTTTTGGTCTAACAATGGCCTGATCTTTTTAAGGAGGATCTGATGGTACTGACAGTTTTTTTTAAGGTAGCTTGTATGTGCTTCAGCGCCTAGAGAGGCTTGAAGATACACACCTAGGGTCTTTACTTTTGCTGATATTGGAATCTGGATGTTTTTGATGGTAAATGAGTTAAAGGCAGGGCTCAATTTTTTTCTGGCCTGTGTAGATCCGAAGATCATGAGCTCAGTCTTAGAGCCATTTAGACACATCCAGTTTGACACATCCAGTTTTCTTTCATCCAGTGTTCGATGGTGTTGTATAGGAGAGAACGTTTATCATTGTCTGTTTGGTAGTTCCCACTGAGTTCAAATACCAGTTGGGTATCGTCAGCGAAATTGGTAAAAAATATACCCATCTGGGATAGCATGGCGCAAAGGCATCGCATATAGAGGTTAAAAAGTAAGGGGGAGAAACTGGCTCCCTGAGGGACCCCACAGTAGACTAATTTGCTGTTAGATGCTTTGTCTCCCCAAATGTGTTGCGGTTGTGTAGTCTTGTGTGGTTGCACCTCCAGAGAAGTTCCTGTCCTGTCAACAGGGCTACCGTTCATGACAGGCCCTCCTTTCGTGGTTTCTTGGAGACGGGTGTGGGTACTTTTTGCCGCTAGATCAGGGTGACGGGACAGTGTTCGTGTTGTCTTGCTTCGTGGATTAGCCTGGATTATGGTGTCGTAGACTAGCCAATTTTGTGGAGTGTTGTGGAGGAGCTGGACTTGTGAGGTACCGAAAGGTCAGGAAGCTGGTGCTTCATTGCTGTTGATGTCGACAGGCCAACCTTACCTGACTTTCCCGCTCCTTCTTGGCCGTGGTGTGCCTGTGTGCCATCCACCCCTCTACGGCTTCCGTTGACCCGTGTTCAAGTGCTTTCAGGAGTGGTCAACAAGGTACTTGTGCCTCTGGCCGTGCACCCGGGTGATCTTTGCGCCTCGCCCTCTCGTGGACCTTGATTTAGGTTTGTGCTTTCGTCCTTCTGTTTATTTTCTGCCTTCAGCTGCCAACTAACTACCCAGTGGCGATTGACCTTCTGCAGGCGATGACCAGTCCAGCCACTTTGGTCTTCCAGTTGCCTCTGACGGCTCGTAGCCGATCATGTGCTTGGTCTTCTTCACCGGCCATTCTTCCAACCTGGCCTCTTCCATGGACCACGGTTGTTTCCCCAGTGAGCGGCCGTGCTCTTTGTCGGCTCTACATCAGAGTGGTATTTGGGATACTTCCCCTTCTTCAACCAGCAGACAAGACTTCTATTGCCATCTTTGAGAGTCTTGGAGCTACGACCTCGATAGTGCAGCTTTCAACAGTGTGGTGGGGATAAAAGCAGTATATGCAGTTGGAGTACATATCTCCCGCATATACATTTGAGGCCACAAGTGGCACAGCGTTTAAAAAGGGGTCTCCTTTTGCACTCCATCCCCAGAAACCTTCCTCACCTTTAAGAGTCTACTTGATGGTGTGTAGACGAAGTGCTTCTTTTCCTTTGAAATTGTTGTTTTGAAGATTTTAACCTAAAATCCTGACTCTGGAAACCAGAGGACTCCCTCAGCTGAACATGCGGTTTGAATCTCAGGGCAAAGAGGAGGGTCTAGTTTAGGGCTACTCTAGGTCCCATTGGTTGGTAACAAAAACACCAACAAGGGTGTTAGGCTGCAAAATGTAGGTTCTTCTTGCGGAGAAGGGGAATCAAAATGTAAGCGAGGCATCCCAGTCTGACTGGGAATATTCACAGCAGGTGAATCGAACGATTCAATGCTGGAGAATTACAAAATATTGCAATACCCAAGGAAATGATGTGATGCTGGCATGTGAAGGAAAAAACTGGAAAATGGACTAGGTCCATAATCGCAATAATTAGCAAATGTAAGGGTAACTAGAAATTGAATTCTCTGAATTTTCCATGCACTGCAATCTCCCAAAAATATGGAAGTAAGGGGACTAAGCATTGGAGTAGTGACCTGATCCATGGTCTCCTTTCCTCAAGATGTTTCTTTCCCACAAACCAGACTAGTCTAATTCCTAATGGGGTGGATGGAAAAGGATTGATAGGCAAAGTCAGAGGGCAGAGCACAGTTGGATGCTGAACCCACACATGCTCTGACTTTGCATTCAAAATTAAGGGGTTTTGCAGCGCAAAAAGGGTCAGAGCCAGCCTAGTTGGACTGGCACACCAAAAGTCAGGGAATAGTAATTATTCTATAACCTATTCCTTTCATTAATGATTAAATAAACCAGAACATCCACGAAGCGATAAGAAAACCAAGAGATTAAGAATGTTTTTATATTTTATTTCAAAGTAAATATTTTCCAGATGTCTTTTGAAGGTCATTCAGCTTACTTTCACAATTCGTCCAACAAATTCCTCATTAGAAAGAAAAAAAAAAACTATTGAAATTCTTTCTTAAAAGCTACCAAAATTTTAATTTTAAAGTTCTAACCTCCTGATCGGTCTTGGTTGTAAAACAAACTGATGTTCTAACAGTTATGAGGGTTTGAAAAAGGCAGCCACATATTTCTGTCATTACATCAGCAACAAAAACAATACACAAAAGAATTTGTTTTTATTTTTCTCTACAGTCAACTTGTCGGAACTGGGTTTTAAAGAAACTAAATTATAGTCCCAAAATGACTGAAAGTGCCAGATGCTCGAATCGAATTACACTTAACTGGAGAACAGGTTGGACCTCTACGATCTGCAAAACATACTAAAAGAACAAAATGTTTCTGAAATTGGGACAAATGAAGAAATCCTTATGATTGAGAGGAGGACCAGTCACGTTGAACTACTGTTTGTTTACATGTTTTGCAACAAATCTAAGGTGCAAAAGATACATTTTTCTGGACTTCGATTTTCTTTGCAAACTTTGATGTATAAAAATAACGTGCAGTCTTGTGGAGTGAAACATCTTGAAAATGTCTTTCACTGTTGGAAAAATGAAAATTTCAAGTCTGTAGAATGTCGGTCAGCAGAATAACATCTTCACCCAAAAGCTTTTAATCTCCCCATTTAAATCTTAGTGCATTTCATTTGACAGTCAAATTCTTTATAAACAAAAATCATTTTTAATCATAGTAGCAACAAAGCAAGAGCCATCAAAATGATTGAGAAGTCTAAATAAAAGCATGGAAAGACCTCAGAAAAAAAGAAGAGCAACATTGCGGATGGAACATTTCATGAACTTACAGATGCAGGTCAAACATTTTGCCTTTAAAAGGCAACAGAATGGACTGCTGTGTTCATGTCAACATTTACCTTGTCTTAACATGTAAACATTTGGCTAAACAGTTACGGAGCTCGATCCTTCTTGATGCGAGTCTTTCGAAGTCATCTTGCTTTTCCAGAAGCTGGTGAGACATCTAGCATAGTGCTGGAAATGTCAGTGTGTGTGTGTTTTAATGGGACACGTAAATCCAATAAACTACATTACTGAATGTAGACTGGTAGAGTTGTAGACCTAAGCCTGTTTCACCTTAGAGCAACCCTTTTCTTATGATCGTCATTTTGCACAACTGTAGATTACTTCTACTAGTCTGGACCAAATTTACTAGCAGCAATTAAAACTTCCATGATCACACCACCACCACACATTCTATGAAGCCTAAAAAAAAATTATGCAAATAGGGGAAAAAGACAAGTGTTTGTATGTTTGTACTTGCAATGATTTGCATCTTAATTGTTTACATCCTCAACAGATTCAAGAATAAATTACCATCAGATATTTTACAAGTTCACATATATATTGCTGCTTGGGTGTCTCAAACAAAATACATAAAAACATTTTCTTTTCTGAGAAAAAGAATTGACAAGTATGCATGTGCCAATGACCAAATTAGAAGATTCTTTGGTGCAATCAGTTCGAATTGCAATCCGATTTGAAGGAGAATATGTACTACTAACAAAAATGATCCACTGCTCACCTTGAGAGCAGCTCTGTCTTGCTTCACATTACAAATCTAAAACAGCTGTTCTCAAAAAGCCATTATATTTTTTTTTTAATCAGACATTGCCTGAAAATTGTGTACAATAATCTGGACCATGATGGTTCTGTACCCTCATGATGTTGTGAAACAGGACTTGGTTATCTCCGCGATAACTGCCTTGTATTAGCAACCATAACAGTGCATTTATGCAGCCTTCCTGCTGGGCTTCTTGCCTTTCTTTACAGTCAATTTATTCTTTATGTAGCCACGCTTCCTTTTGGCAGTCTATAAAGAAAACAAATGTACAATTATTCACCAAATACTAAAGCTGAAACACACGCGTCATCTAAACAATGTTCGAGTGTGCATAGCAAACAGAACTCACAATCAACTAGTTGAAGAGCACAACACAGCATTCAAAAGTCCCAAATACATCACCTAGTACTAAAATGTACAGTTTATGCAGAAAGTCACAGGGCAACTGTTTCCACATACATCATGACTAAATGGATACAAAAGTAATTTTTCCATCGAGTTTTAGGAGTGGTGGTACAAAACTCAACATTTACCCCAGATGCTTTAATCAAACACTAGCTTAAATCCTTAAAGTACACATTTCTGAAGTGTGGACGGCCCACATCAATCTGAAATATATGTTGTATTATACAGCATCTACCACACTTAATGCAGTCTATAGAGACAGAAACATACAAAAGAACAAGTTACTTCTTACCTTGTAACGTTCTTTCGACGGGATGTTCCTCCGACGTATTCCTCATCTTAGATATCTCCTTCCAGCTCTGCTGGCCTCGGAAATTTTTTTCTCTAGAGGGCGCTGCGCGTCGACGTCCTCCGAGTCGATGTCCTTCGACAGCCGCCGTATCGACGTCATCCTGCCTATAAAGGCCGCGCGCAGCGTCCGTTGCTCAGTTCCGTTTTGTAGCCCACAATAATACTTTCAGGACTAACTAATCACCCTGAAGGAGCGTAAGCTGCAACAACAAGGGACGTAGAACTGCGGGGATGGATGGGAGGGTCGATGAGGAATACGTCGGAGGAACATCCCGTCGAAAGAACGTTACAAGGTAAGAAGTAACTTGTTCTTCGAAGGGATGGTGTCCTCCGACGTATTCCTCATCTTAGATAGGCTCCCATAGCAGTATTCTATTATCGGAGGAGGGAGTACTGACTTCACGCTGTCTTCTATTGATGAATAGAATGCAGTACAGCCCTTCCAAACCTAGTCTCTTGACTGGAGGAGGAATCCAGATTGTAAAAACGTGTAAAGGTATGGACAGACGACCATGTAGCGGCCGCACATATGTCTTTAACCGGCACGCCTCTTTTGAGGGCCGATGAAGCTGCAATACATCTGGTCAAGTGAGCCCTAAGGTTTTGAGGGGGCTCCTTCCCTGCCAGTTTATAACATTCCAGAATGGCTAGAATGATCCATCTGGAAATGGTCTGCTTAGTTATTGGTAACCCCAGCTTGTGACCTGTGTAACCTACAAACAGCTAGTCTGCCTGTCTTATCCTGGCCAGTCTACTAATGTAAAAACTTAAAGCCCTCCTAGGGTCTAGCCTGTGTAACCTCTCTTCCTCTTTCCCCGGGTGAGGAGGAGGATAGAAAGATGGTAGGGTAATCTTCTGAGTGATATGGAATTCAGAAACCACCTTTGGGAGGAAATTAGGCTTCACTTGCAGGACAACTTTGTCTTTGTGAAATATAGTATGAGGGGGTTTACAAGAAAGCTTGTAATTCGCTCACCCTTCTAGCAGATGTAAGTGCTATTAATAAAACAGTTTTAAGGGTAAGGAATCTTAACTAACAAGAATGGAGAGGTTCGTAAGGTGTACCCATCAGGAAAGTTAGTACTAAGTTTAAATCCCATAGGGGAACTTGGAATGGTCTTGGGGGATAAACATTGGTTAACCCCTTTAGAAACTGTATTACCAAGGGTAATTTGAAATAGGATGGTTCTTCCGCAGTACGCTTAAAGATGGATAGCGCTGCGAGATAGCCCTTAATGGTGCCAACTTGAAGGCCTGAATTTGCCAAATATAGTAGGAAGGACAAAACCATTGGTGTACCACATGAAAAAGGGTCGATATTCTGTTCTCTACACCAGCTGCAAAATCTGTTCCAACGGCAGCGGTATAAAGACTTTGTTGCTGGCCTCCTTGCCGAAAGCAACACCTCCATAACATCATCAGGGAGGTCCCAATCCTTGTACCTCAGCCTTTCAGAAGCCAAGCGTGAAGGTTGAGGGTTTTGATGTCTGGATGGTGAACCTGACCTCCCTTCTGTGAGAGTAGGTTCTCTCTGAGTGGAAGTCGAATTGGAGGGCAGATGGACAAGTCTAGAAGGTCCGGGTACCACGTTCTCCTGGCCCAATCCGGGGCAATTAGGATCATGGTTCGCCGGAATCTTCTCAACCTCCTGATCATTTGAGGAATGACAGGGACCGGTGGGAACGCGTACAGAAGCGGAAACTCCCAGTCCACTATGAACGCGTCTCCCAGAGCTCCTCTCGGGGGAAATTCCCTTGAGCAGAACAGGTCGCATTTCCTGTTTAGGCTGGTGGCGAACAGATCTACCTGAGGGGTTCTCCAAAGGGCGAAGATCTCTTGAAGGACTTCCTGAGCTAGCTCCCACTCGTGGGAGACTGTTCTGCCTGCTCAGAGCATCCGCTGTCAAGTTCTTCTCTCCGGCTAGGTGAACTGCCGATAGAGAGATTCCTTCTTGGATTGCCCAAAACCAGAGCTGCATCGCCTCCCTGCACAGGGGTAGTGATCCTACGCCTCCTCTTTTGTTGAGGTAATGCATGGCCACCGTATTGTCCGTCATTATCAGGACATTCTTGTTAGGGAGAATTCTCTGTTTAGGCTGAATTTCCTAACCTAGTGAGTCCCCCAGCAGCTTTGCTGGATTTTTGGGGTTTATTTTTTTCTCCTGCCAAGAGTGAGACTCTTTTTACCCTCACTCTTGGACATGACCTGAGAGCGTTTCTGTGACTTACTACGTGCTTATGGGCTAGGGGGTATGTTTTCCCCATAGGCTATCATTGGGTTTTGAATGTGTGTTGCACAGCACCCTCCGTGCAGTAACACAGGGGTGTGATAGTGACCCCCAAACATAGACTCCACACCCTGGGGCTGACTACTGTCTCCCTGGGTCTGTAAAGTCACCATTGACTTTACTAGTCTTAACTTAGGAACTTAACCAGTACAAACCATCTTACTGTGGAAGTACTGGTAGGGGCAATTAGATTGCCCCTGGGTCTGTTGCAGAGGGGGTACTGTCCCGTCCCCCCTCGCCGAGTTCTGGCTGGTGGCAGTGGATACCACGGAAATATTCCACCGGAATATTTCCCAATGGGATTTCCCATTGTTTTAAATGCACCACTTTTTGGTGCAATGTTAAAGATACCGCCGGTTTATTTATTTAATATAAATTCACCGGTTGGGATTTTTTGCCAGAACTCGCCGCCAAAATGGCGTCTAGGTTCACTTCAGTAACCCCGAACCCGAGTCGAGCCTTTGTTCCACTTTTGGCGGGCTTCTGCACAGAAGCCCTCCAAAGTGGTGCCATTCTGTCTGGGTACCACAGGGGGTGTGGGAGGGGGTTTAGGCACCCTGGACTGAGTTGCCTTGCCAAATCAAGTCGCACTCTGGTGTGATTGGCCCAAGTGGTGAGCCCCCCCGCTCACCACTTAGCATGTTTGAGTGACAGCTAGGCTGTATGAATGGGGGTTTGCTGCATAAAAGCAGGGTTTTTGGGACTGGTTCTTCAGAAGTCGCCACAGGACCTAAGAAGCCAAAGAGGGAGAAGCCGAACCGACCTGCCAAGACGACACCACCGGTGGAGCCCTGCAGAACCGTCTCACCACTTTTTCCGACGACAGAGGAGATCTCCCGCCGGAGAGTCTCCTTCCCTTAACTGGTGGGGACAACCAGTTGCTGCCTTCTTTTCGCCGTCCCGAAGCATCTCGTGGCCGCCTTGCTTGTGCCAAGCACCCCGGCAACCGGGATACCACTTTTTACCTCAACCGCGACAGAGGGGTAAAATCCTTTGTGACCGGAAAACTCCACGGCTGGTCTCATCCCTGGTAGTGCAACGACCTGCAGCTTTCCCCCACGTCGAGATCACCTCTTCCTCTGGACGACGCCGCGACTTGCACCCACTATCAGGAACCACTACCACCGCTGGAGGATCCTTTCCACTGTTAAAGGTACTGTGTTCCGCCCGGCTTCCCTTGCCACCGATTGTACGAGGTAGATTTAGCCCTCAGCTCTCGAACCTGGGTAAGCCTGGGACACCCTAACTAAACTTTTCTAAATCTCAGAAAAACCTTTTCTACTCACCTGTAAAGACTTGTAACATTGTGTGATCTTGGGCATATTTTCGCCTGGCTCCCTCTAAAGCGGGCCCCGAACCAATTCTCCTTGTCCCACAATTGATTGTCTTTCTAACCTTATGTGAAAAGTGTTTTACTTGATGTTTGCATTACTCCTACCTTTTTCCCTCCCTTTTCAGTAACTTGTTGGAGTGCCATCTAACGTTAAGCGCTCGCCTCTGTTTGGAAATAAGTGGTGTTAACTTAGACTTGTCCAACAAATGACTAGGGATGTACATATAATTAATAGTGACTGTGTTTTGACTTACTTACCTTTTTCTGTGCTAGTGTAATTTATGAGTGTGCCTTTAAAATAAATAAGTATATACTTTTACACCTAGCTCTGGTCAGTGTTTGCTTATACTACTGTGCCTCTGTACCCTCTATATACTGTCTAACTCTTCTTGAGGGAAGTCTGACTGCTCAGCCACAGCTACCACAGTGAATCTGTGTGGTACAGACTGCTACCAAGTGGGTTTACTGCCAACACCTGTAGACTTAAATCTTTTGCAGTGGTCCCAGAGGGAACTGCACAGGTTTCTGCCTAACAGTTCTTCCCTTGTACAGCTGGCAGGAACGCCTTCAGCGCAAGTCTGATGGCTCTCCGCTCTAACAGGTTGATGTGTAGTCTGGACTCCGATGGAGACCAACGACCGCTGATGGTCAAGTCGTTGGCGTGGGCTCCCCACCCCGTGAGTGAGGCATCCGTGACTACTGTCATCTCCGGCCAGGGTTGCCAAAACTGTTCTCCTTTCAGAATGTTCTCCTGACAGGCCCACCACTGAAGGTCTCGAGCCACCCTGCCGGGAACCTGAAGAAGATCTGTCATTCTCCCTGAGAATTGTGACCACTGAGTCCTCAGTGCCCACTGGAGGGATCTCATTCTCAGGCGAGCCTCTGGCACTAGGAAAATGCAGGATGCCATGAGGCCTAGCAACCTCAAAAAGTCGAAGGCTGGGAGACGTTGGGCGTGCTGGAACTTGGTAACCATCTGTAGAATATCTTGAGCCCTCACCTCTGGTGGCGAGGCTTTTCCCAGGGAAGTATCCAGGATCGCTCCTATGAACTGGAGTCTCTGCAATGGTATAATTTGTGACTTCTTTAAATTGAGGGAGAAGCCCAGTCTGTGAAGGAAGTGGCACACGTGATTTAGCTGGATCTGAGCTTGTTCCGGAGAAACAGCCCTGATCAACCAATCGTCCAGGTAGGGGTAGACGTGAATCCCTTCCCTACTTAGACTTGCTGCCACTACCCACATTAACTTGGTGAAGACCCTCGGGCGGAGGTCAGCCCAAATGGCAGCACTCGAAATTGATAGTGAGAGTTGCCAATTGCGAACCTCAGGTATTTCCTGTGTTTGAGGTGGATAGGCACATGGAAATAAGCGTCCTGAAGGTCCAGAGATACCAACCAGTCCTGGAACTGAAGGGCCTGGAGGATCTGAGAAAGAGTGACCATCTTGAATTTGTCTTTTCTGAGGAATTTGTTCAATTCTCGCAAGTCCAAGATGAGTCTCATTCCTCCATCTTTCTTTGGAATGAGAAAGTAAGGGGAGTACCAGCCCTTGTTCCTCTCCGCTACAGGTACCGGTTCTTTGGCACCTTTCTCTAGCAGGTCCCAAATTTCCTGCAAGAGGAGCGGATCTGGAGCTTTCTGAGAGCTGATCCCCGGTGGATGACTGAGGTATACGTAGGAAAGGCAGGCAGTAACCTTGGGCAACTGTTTCCAATGCCCAAGCATCTGACGTGATAGCCTGCCATACCGTCAGATGTTGAGTCAACCTGCCTCCTAGAGGTGTCCTGTGAGAGAAGTCCTCAGAGTGGTTTTGGGGCGGCTGATGCAGATGCCGATGGTAAAGAGGCACCTGCTGTTGCTGCGGCTTTTTAATATCTACCCCGTCCACCTCGGGTAGTTCTTCTTTGACCCCTTTGAGCCGGTCGTCCTCTACCTCTTCCGAATCCGGAGTAGAAGCGAAAGGACTTGCCCCTCGCAGAGGTTCCTGTGGGACGAAAAGGAGTCTGACGGATTGCAGCTCCTAGGGATTTTGCTGCTGCTTTTGAAGTTTGCAGTTTCTCTAAACTGTCATCCGCCTTTTTCCCGAACAAAGAAGAGCCATCGAATGGCATGTTCAAGAGCCTGGCTTGCACATCTGGGGCAAAACCCGACTTTCTCAACCAAGCGAATCTCCTGGTTGATGTACTTGCCGCCATTGCTCTGCTGATACTGTCCGCCGAATCAATGCCCGTCTGGAGGGATTCGCACATAGCGTCTTTACCGTCTTGTATAATATTCAGGAACGCATCCCTTTCTTCTCCCTCCGGGATGCAGTCAGCCGCTGTAGAAGCACACTCCCAAAGTGTGTGGCTGAACCTAGCAAGGGTGCAAGTAGCATTAACAGATTTTAACGCCATGCTACATGCTGAAAAGACTTTCTTTGCCATAGCATCATATTTTTTATCGTCCCTGTCCTGTGGGACGGTAGGATAAGCCGTCTTGACATCGGTAGAGGATGCTGCCTGTACCACCAGACTTTCTGGGATGGGTGTTTAGACAAAAACTCTGGTCTGTAGAAGATACCCTGTACTTTGTAGACAGTTTTTTATTTACTGCTGGTACTACATCTGGGGTTTCCCAGTTTGTCATGATCTTTCTCTGAAGAGCTTTATGAAAAGGCACCACAGGATCCTCCTGTGGGCCTTTGTCAAGAATATCCGTGAGGTCATCTTGTTGGAAAGATTGTGAAGGTGCAGACCACCCCGTGAACTCTGTAATCCTGGCCATTAAGGCTCTGTAGGGGGTTTCAGCATGCTCCCCCGGGTCTGGTTTAGCAAACTCCACCTCAGGGGAAGTGTCTAACCCACTTGCCTCATGTAAAGAATCATGAAGATCCTTTAATCTGCGCTCTTCAGAGGAAAATTCCTCTCTAACTGGGGTTACAGGTCCCTGTAACTCAAATGTGTCTTCCTGTTCAGACAAATCAGCCTCTTCTAAAATTGAGGATATAGTTCTCAATTGTTCTGAACTCATAAAGGGAGTAATTCCCATTTCCAAGGCAGAGGGTGCCGAACTTGTCATTATTGGCCTCGAAAACGTCGATGTCGTCGACGCCGAAGGCTTCGAGCGTGGCATCGAAAACAGAGGCGGAGGCCTCGAAGACCTCGACAGAATTGGAATTCTACTCGACAATATCGAAGCCATCGACGTCGAGGGCCTGGGGATAGTCACTGGATGTGTGGTAACCGTGACTTTTCTTGGCGTCGACGCCGGTGTCGAAGCCGGCGTCGAGTCGACAGACCCGTGTGTCGAAGGTCCCCTCGACAACGGCGTCGAAGCCATCGACGTCGACGGAACCTTAGTCGACGGCGTCGACGGAACCTTCGAGGAAGGTTTGGAGGTCATAGTCCTGCTCGAGGGTTCGAGACGCGCTCGAGAGGTTTCTTTCGCCGGGTACTGCGACTCGCAGCGTTTTTGACCTTCGGGTCTTTCGACCAGAGCATCGCTCTCGGCAGTCTTCGAGGGGGTCGAGGCCGTGTTCTCGAAGACACTCATATTTTTTCGGAATTCCTCCCATTCAGCCCGGGAACTATGTTTCGTGGGGCAAGGGATTCTTTTTGGCGAAACAGAGGAAGACGGAGAAGGGGATCTTCGACGTCTCCTCTTCGAGTGCTTCGATCTCGAGGAGTGATGAGACCCACTCCGAGACCTGGAGCGCGAATGGTGATGAGGAGACGAATGTCTCGACTTCGCCGACGAAGAAGAAGCTTTAAAAGTCTTACCTTTCTCCAGCTTCCCCCTACGCTTCTTCAGGGCCTTAGCTGTCATGGACATACAGTCCTCGCACTCCGAACAATGGTGTTCAGCTCCCAAACACCACAGACAAATTCTGTGAGGATCGGTCAACAACATCTTTTTCCCACATTCTCGACATTTCTTGAAGCCGGATCGAGGAGTTGTCGGTTCCGACGAGGAAGCCATCGAGTACGGATCAAATAACTCGAGGTAAATAGGATTAATCTGACTAAGAACTGAGCAACGGTATTCCGAGGCACTGAGTAAGCGCGGAAAAACGGAACTGAGCAACGGACGCTGCGCGCGGCCTTTATAGGCAGGATGACGTCGATACGGCGGCTGTCAAAGGACATCGACTCGGAGGACGTCGACGCGCAGCGCCCTCTAGAGAAAAAATTTTCCGAGGCCAGCTGAGCTGGAAGGAGATATCTAAGATGAGGAATACGTCGGAGGACACAATCCCTTCGAAATAATTGTATGGCTTTACGTCATTCTATTTAGAGGAATGATCCAGAATTGCCCTGAAGTTTTTTTGAGTCAGTCCACTGGAAGCAGATTTAGCGGTTAAATGCTTTATACAATGCCTACAACTGAAACACTAAAAAGGTCCCACAGCGAGTCAGTCCCATTTTCATACAGTGTCTTTGTCTGATACACGTAGTTCAGTTTGCCCCATATGTTGTAAAACTTCTCTGTTCTGTTAGATCTTTAAGCCCTTCAAGTACCAAGAGTATTCGTAGTTACTGGAGTGCATGGCAGCGGAAACAAGACTATCAGCTTGATTAAAATGGAAATCCGTTACTATAAAAACCAACTAAAAATCTCTAACTTTTTTTTATAGTAAGAGACACTGAATGCCTACCGATGGCAAAAAACAAAACAATCACAGTAGGAGGTCAGGAATAGGCACAGGCAAATGAAAACATTTGTCAATGCCCCAACATCAAGATTCCATCATGACTGACACTTTTTGTAATATTGCTTGTATTGTAGTTCTCCCTGCTGCCGGGTGCTTGCACCCAATGTGAGATGCTAGAAATGTTGTGCAGGAAATTGAGATTAGAGTTGATGGTTCAAGGCCTCATACTTATTGAGAGACAGCAGGAGGACTATACACTGAAGGGAACAGCAGAGCAAAGGACACTTTGAAATAGACAGACATGCTACAGAGGGAGGCGGAAGAACACTGGGGTTAGCCCTAACCTGGGAGGACCAGATATGGAAATCAAAGATCTAATGGAGTGGCCCCGAGACTGGAGATTACAGAAGTCAGAACAAGATTGGTTCACGACACTAGGGAGGGAATATGGCTGAGACACGTGCTTGAAGAGAGGCTGGGTTTGTTTGTTTATTTGTATAGCGCTCCTGACCCAGGGTTATATGGGCGCTTAAGCATCTGGTTACAGGCAAGGAACATTAGTATAGTTGTACAGCATATGTAAAGGTGGCAAAAAGCAGTCATAGATATAGTAGCAAGCAGACATAAGGGATACATTCATATATTAGGCATACATACATAGTTGGCTATTTATTGAGTAATAAAGTGATAACCTTAGTTCTGAATGGTTGGAAGGTGGGGGTGCATTTGATAGCCAGTGGAATGGTGTTCCATAGTTGAGAGGCTAGAACTGGGAAGCTGGATCCACCGGCTCTTTTAAGGGAATATTTGGGCACCGTCAGTTGTAATGTATTAGAGGATCTAGTGGTTTTAGTATTCTGTCTAAATGTGAATTTGTTGGTTTGATAAGGTGGGGCTAGGTGGTTGAGAGCTTTGTAGGTGAGGCAGATGGTTTTTAGGTCTATTTTCTGTTGGATGGAGAGCCATTTGCATGAAATTCTTGTGGCCGATATATGTTCTCTTCTGGGAATATTTAGGGCGGCACAGAGTTTTGTTTGTTTTGTAGAACTTGCAATTTATTGATTACCGTTTTGTTGGCACCTACATAAAGGCTGTTACAGTAATCCAGTTTGGATTGAATAAGTGCTCTGGCTAGAGTGGGGCAGTTGTTGGGGGAGAACAGAGGTCTGCAGGCCCCAATTAATTTGCCCGTGTAGGCAGGGGCTGAGGCGGTCATATTAATTTGTTTGGCGAGGTTGGAATTCGTATCTAGGTAGAAGCCAAGGGTTTTTACACTTTTGGCGATGGGAATAGTATTCCCGTTGATGGCAACGCTAGTGTAGTTGGGGATGAGTTTCCGGATGGTATTAGGTGAGCCGACAATGAGCAGTTCGGTCTTATCATTCAGGCATAGGCCATGTGTGGCCATCCATGCCTGCATGATGGAGAAGACTTCATTGATCCGGTTGGCGCCCACATTGTAGTTACCGGATAAGGTGAGGAGTATCTTGGTGTCATCTGCGTAATTAGTGTAGGTGACACCCAGATGGTCCAGTTTGTCAAATAAGGGTTTTGTAAATATATTATACAAAGTGGGTGAGACACAAGAACCTTGTGGCACACCGCAAATAATGGGGATAGGGTCGGCCGCTGCTAGGGGTGAGAAGACCCGCATGGTCCTATTGTCCAGGAAGGATTGGATCCATGTGACCGCAGAGTGGGAGAAGTGTGCCGCCGATGAAAAGTGGTTGCACAGAATTTTGTGGTCAACCAAGTCAAAGGCAGCGGATAGGTCGAGGAGAAGAATGGCAGCCCTACCTTTGTCTTTGAGTTCGTCTATCTGGCATTTGAGATCAACAAGGGCCATTTCTGTCCCATGTTGAGGGCGAAATCCAGATTGGTGAGATCCTAGTAATTGGTTAGTCTCAAGGTAATCCTGAATTTGTAAATAGGCCACTCTGTCAAGTATGGGACAGTGGTAATGGGTCTATAGTTCGTGGGTATATCTGGGTCAAGAGTTTGTTTTTTATTAGCAGTGAAAGGACCCAGGATTGTTTCAGATTACTTGGGACCGTATTATTTGCGAATGACAGGTTTATTAATTTGGTAATGAAGATGGAAAGATCCCTGGCTGCATCTTTTATGATCTGTGCGGGGCAACTGTCCCCCTTACAGTTCGAGGGTTTCAAAGATGCTATGAATTTTTGTACTTCAGGTATGGTTACTTTTTTGAAGGTGAAGCCTGAGCTAGTGGTGATGGGACTCAGTCCCTTGGGTGGTAACTGCATTGTAAAGAGTAGTCACTTCCAGCAGCACAGATTGAAGACAATGGAACTGCACACTCCGCCTGGACTGGCAGTGCAGTAAGCCCAGACGGAGCATGTTCAGAAGACAGAAATGGTGTTGCTGGAAAGTGAGCAGGTTGTCCGGCACACGTAATTAAAGGCATCCATTTGGAAGTATTTCATAAGTTACTGCACACTGTCTGGCACAGTCAGACCGACAGATTGGGGATTTTGAAGAAATGAGGGTGGGATCCCTTCAGAACAAGACAAGTAGATGAAAGTTTTGTTGATAACTTTGAATATGGCACACTACACAGTGCTGTTCCAGTTTTTCAGCCCTGATGAGTGGTATAGCGTTGATACACCACTGAAACCGGTAGGCTTTTTCTGACCTGGGAGAAGAAAATAATCATCTTGATGGTGAAAGGTTGCATATTTCTCCTCTTTGATTGAGATGAGAGGCTAGACTTTCATTGCACACGTTCAAGAGTTAATTTCTCAGAAACACTGAAACAGTACGAGGGAAAAACACTGACAACTCTGGTAGTTGTGCTGTGATTTGACATCAAACACGGAAATTTGGCAACAATTTTTGTAGAATTTATTTTGCTTTACATAGAAAAAGATTCAATTGAAATGACTTCACTTGTAAAGCATTTGACACAGGTCTACAGCTAATATGACATGTATATTAACAAATAAACACTGTAAAAATGTAATTAGATAAGTGACAGGCAAGCCTCTATATCTATCCCCTCACCAGAGATAAGCGGACCATCAGTGCAATCTAGGGGCAGCAAATTTACGAGGGTTTATTTTAGTTGGTAGGAGGGCTAGATAGGCAGAATCCATAAATCTGGTGTATTTGTAAACAACTACGAATTGTATTGACAGAGTATTCATTTTTTGCCGTCTTTAGTGTTACCCATTTGAGGTCCGCTGAGGCAAAGGGTTCAAACAGCCTGCGCTGAAGAGCAGAAAGCACTAACAGGATGAGGTCTATGGACCGAAACAAACAGCCGGGTTTGCTGCTGAAAAGACAAGATCGCCGGAATTCTTGATTGCCGCCAAATAGGTGTGGTAGGTGTTCACATGTACACCGGAATGAGCCAGATGGGCTGAAAAAGAGAACATAGTCCACCAAACAGTGGATAGGGTCCAGGCCCTGCCCCTGAGCGCAATGACAGGAGTACACTAACTTTTGTACTGGGCACAGCTAGTGGGCTTCCTATCCTCCCGAATGATTTTCCAATTGTCGTTCAACAGGTGAACCCGGGGCCAGGACCTATGCTGTCAGGGGGAACCTGGCAGGGTCTGGGTGTTGTACCGCTCCCCCCTGCTGAGCGAGGTAGCTCCTGCTGCGCATTGGAAGTGGGAACGGCCCCTGGGTCTTGAGCTGTAGAATGTCTGAAAACCAGTGGCTAGACGGTCAATGAGATGCAGCGGTCGAAGTGTAAAGTAGTGGAACTAAGTTCCCTGCTGGCCTGCCCCCCGCTCCTCACAAACCCCATCGCCACACACCCTTGACGCAATCCAAACCCCAAACACACCTGCTATTTAAGGGAATGTTCAGTGCAAGTTTCAACTTCTTCCTACACTTTATTTTAGAACTAAACTATTATGGAACAGTTTAGAGTGCCACTACTCCCAACTGCTTCCGTCCACTGATGAGGCGTCTGCAGCCCACCTCAGACCTGAACTTACACAGAAGCCTCTGTAGCAAAGGAGAGGGAGAGAAGGCATAGCTGTTGAGGTTGTCCCAGGAGAGCAGGAAAACATCCCCCAGAGAACCCGACCCCTGTCCTGTCCATGATGCCAACATTGAGCACTTGTGAGTGACCCGTGACCTGCAACTCAAAAATCGACCTGAGGATTGCCCCACAGGAGAAAAGATACAGGACCTTGCTGTCCAGTTCACATTCTTAAGTGTTTGAGCCCAGACGACTCAGCCTGATAGCTTCCGAATTGCAGTTGCCCGGAAGACGAACCACTCTGATCCAGATGCCCTTCGACAGAGCACATGCCCAGATCTAAACCGCCTTCATGCAGAGAGTTCTGGACCTGGTCTCCCAATGCTTGTTTAGGCAGCCATGACCAAAACTGATCTGCCCTCTATGAGGGGAAGGAAGGCCTGGAGTGCCAAGTCCACTGCCTTAAGCTCCATAAGATTGATGTTAGAAGAGGCCTCCTCCCTGGAGCAAGAGCCGTGAACGGAGTAGGCTGCCAACCTAGCCCTCCCCCATCCCTGGAGGGAAGAGTGTGGTAACTACCATAGAGGGCTGCGGAGGAGCAAACAGAGCACTCTGCACCCCTGAATTGACAGAGGAGCCACGATTGTAGGTCCTGGTGAACAGCAGACTGGATACAAAGCTTGTCCGACTGAGAGCCTGTTTTCCTAGTCCCTTATTTTCAACCTTGCGTGTGGGACTGAAAGACAAGGCCAATAGGGCCAGCAGGGGCTGAAACCACCACACTGAAGTTGTGAAGGAAGTGGTGCACCACCCTGAGGATCGACACCAGCCTCTCTGGAGTTGGGAAAACACTCAGCCACTGTGTCCAACCGGACCCACAGGAACAGTAGAGTGTGAGATTGGACCAACTGGGACTTAATCTGGTTGAGGGGAAAAGCCTAACTGGAAGAGGACATCTGCCAGCCTCTGGCAAGACTGGAGCGCCCTCTCCGCAGCCAGTTGTCCATGCAAGTATACAGGTGAAGGCCCTCCAACTCGAGGAGGCTCGCTACCGCCGTCAAACCTGGTGAAAACACGAGGGGCCGAGTTGAGGCCAAACTGCAGCACCCTGTACTAAAAATGTAGTGACATGATTGTGAACTGGAGAAACTGTGGCTGAAAGATGGAGATGTGGAAATGAGCATCTTTTAGGTTTCGAGACCACATCCAGTCTCCTGCGCATAGTGCTTGCACCCTGAGCGGGCGTGATCATCGTGAAGATCTCCAGTGATCGGAACAGATTGGACTACCCTCAGGGTTTTGGGTAAAGAAAAATCCTGGCATATAACAGAGAGCCCATCTTCTGTGTGGCTTTTTCTTTTTGGAGAAGCGCCTGCTACATTTTTTGAAACATTTGCAAGGAACCTGGGGTTGGTCACCCTGAGTTACCTGGGGGCAACCAGACATGGCCTCCCTGCTCACTGTGCTCAGAGAGACACAGCTTCACCTCACTGATGAGGCCCAACAAGCCTGAAACACGTGTATGGGGTTGCTGTTGGTACTCTTGTTCAGAGAGGAATTGTCAGACTGCCCATGTGGGCGGGACAAAGACTGATACGCAAATGGGTATTTCCATCTGTGAAAGGTACAGTGAGCAAAAAGCGTGTGCGGCAAACTCATCTCAGAACAGGTTATGCCATGTTCTTGCTGGAGAGGAGCGCCTGCTACCTTTTTTGAAATATTGTGTGGGTATTGGCTGAAAAAGCTTAATGATCTCCCTTAGCAATGACGGGCAGACGATCTGCAATAGAGGAGGAGAGCGGAGGTAAGGGGAAGGAAGGCTCAACCCCCAAGAAACAATGGAGAGGAGTCAAGGATTGGAGAAAATGTGCTTCCATGCCTCGAAATGCTGAGTCAGAAGACCCCCAACAGGAGCACTGTGGTTCCCGACCGTAATCTTATTGTTTTTTTCCCCTACGAGGCTGAGATGGAGGAGGTGGGCTTGACAAAAACCCTGGTAGTGTGCTGCTGCTCTCGTCTGTGCGTGCTTGGCAACCTGTGGGTTTGGCCCTGAGAAAAGGAGGGTTGGTCCTGAGAAAAGGATTTTGGCCCTGGCTTGGCCAAGACCGCCAAGGTTTGGGTTTAGGTCTTTCTTTGCAAGTTCCTCATCCGTTGATGAATGAAACAAATCTGAGCCCTCGGAGGCGAGGTCAATATTGTGCTCCTGGATGTTCACGGAAAAATGAGCAGCGCGTAACCAGTCTGTCTGCTGCAGCTGGACCCCCCCCCCCATGCACATGCCTCTGCAGGCCGTGTCGATGTGCACGACAGCCAACTCTATTAGGTCCAAAGCCACTGTTCGCGCCTCAGCGAGACCCGCCTTGAAAGCTGCTCCTCACTCCAAAAGGAAGGTCATAAAGAAAATCCCCAATCACCCTCCACAGCCTTGATTACCGGCTGACAAGAGCGAATTCACGTTTGCCTGGCAAAGGTGGAGGCGAGCATTAGAGTATACCTTCTTGCCGAAGGATTCCAGAAGCTTATCCTCCCTGACGAGTCCGCTATAAAAAGAGGACGAGGACCAATAAGGTTTTGAATAGAGTACTCAGTCCTTAGTCCCTTTTCCTCCATCCTTGTGGGTGTCCCCAAACATGGGGACGGTACGAGAACCTTTGACAGAGCAAAAAAAAAAAAAACAAGCTTCCCCTTTAAATTTAGCAGGGGCACGGCCCCAAGCGTGGGAACGCCCCAGAGACTCTGCCCCTCCGGTGCCTCACCTCCCTTTTTCCGCACGGACAGTGTCGGACCTGGCAGCTAGGCACAGGAACATTTTCAACTTTCTGCATGCTCATCGTTCTCTTTTTTGATTTTCTTCCTTCTGGGCCTTGCCTCCCAGGCGCATGTCGGCTGCAGGAGGCTTCACGAGATGCACATCCTGCGATCGCTCTTTCCTGGCCTCGGACCCCCATGCGCTCTGCCTAGAGTGCCTGGGGCCCGACCACCACTTGATGCGTGCGCGGCTTGCAGCTCTCTTGTTCACCGAGTCTTGCAGTATAGTCTTTCCCGCTGGAGGGAGATCTTACATTCTCTCCACCTAGTCATCTGAAGGAGCTTGTCGACAGGACCCCAATGTCAAGACAAGGTAGATCCTTTGTTTAACAAGGCCCCTTTGCAGAGACCTCTTCCTGGGGGCTCCCGCCGGGAAGGGGACCTGGGGGGTTCGGGCAGGCCCGATGGAAGTAAGGCTACCAGCTCAGAGGCCGAGTGGCTCATTAGGCAATCAACTGAGGGGCGATCCAGCTAATCCTCTTCAGCAGGGTGCAAAGGATGGGTGAGTTCTGCTTCCAGGAGTCAGTTCAAAAAACGATTCAAAATGACTCCCGGCTCCGTAGCTGAAGGTGCCCAGATTTCCGGAGCCACCTGAGGTTGTCACGCAGTGTGATTCCACTATCGGCCCACCAGCTGAGGGCCTTAGGCCTACGGGAGCCATCTCGGAGGTCGGTGCTGCTGCTTCAGGATCTGGGGCCAGGGAGTCCTCTTGCATGTCTGAGGCACTGGGCCTGCGCGGCATCCCCAGAGCATGGCGCCAAGCTAAGCCCAAAGATGACGAACAAGCACGCGGCTGAATCAGAAATGCTGGCGGCCATCTTTGATATGAACTAGAGGCTTCAACCAGCCACTCGAGTATTCTAGTCCCCTTCCTTTGGGAAGGGGCGGCAGGCCCTATGGCGCAGGCGGATGGTACCCACAGTGTTACATCTACCATTCCCCCCTGAAATCCAGCGGCATGTGAGGATCGCTGCATCAAGCGCTTCCTCCTCAAGCGTGCCCCCCAGATGTCGAAGCTCCTCACTTGCCTCATCAAGGTGGTGGTTCCGGAGGTCTCCTAGGCCACCTCCCCTGGGTCGTCCTCTGGTTCCCCCGGGGGTTCGAATGCCATTCCTCCCATGGTACAGGCCCTGTTGGTGCTTCCGAGCCCCCCTCTATCACAAACGCCGCCTCCTCCCCTGCATTCGCCTGTCGATGGTCAGCTGCATATGGGTGCTAATCAGGGCGGGGGGGCTGGAGGGGGGTCGTGTAAAAGGACTCTACCTCTGCAGAGCAGGTGGCAGCCACATCTCAGGAAGAATGAGCTCCGAGAAATTCCGGCACATTCTTAACAGGTAGATCGTAGCCTTCCAAAATGCAGAGAATGATCCACATTAACAGGGTGTCCTTTAGATCCACAGCACAAAATAAGGACATACTATCCCTGGGGAAGATCTGAACGCGTGGAATTAAGAGGGTGGGAGGAGGAACGGGGCCTCAACCACAGCTTAGGTAAATGAGATCAGCTCCTGCCGATGCGGAAAAGAGGACTCTGGTGCCGGTGGGTGGAATTAAAGGAGCGCATGGTTCCCGGGGTCGCAGCCCCTGCGTGCATCTAAATTGAAAGGCGAAGAACATTTTTTTGGTGAAAGGTTCCGTTCTGCGTCTAGTGAGGGACGCCCATACATTGTAGAGGAAAAGAATGTAGGAGTACCATTGTGCATTGACTGAGTTCCTGAATTTTGATTCTTGGAATTAGAGGGAGGGGGCGAGGGCAACGCATAACAAGCTTCTCCATCCAAGACACCTCTGCTCCTATCCCAGTAGTGCTGCAAAATGAGTGCACTTGCGATTCCTAGATGTTGCAAAAATGTCAACTTGGGTAAAACTCCACCCCAGAAAAATCTGTTGAACCGAATCTTTCAGCTCCCATTTGTGGTTGCAGTGTGAAAGACTGCTCAGGGCGTCTGCTCTCATATTGAGAGCTCTGGGCAAATGCACTGCAGGGAGAGAAATTTTACGCTGCACTGCCCATTCAAAAATCTGTAAAGCTAGACAACATAGCAGGCAGGAATCGGTTTCCAACTGCTTGTTCATATAGAACATTGCTGTCTTACTGTCAGTCTTTAGAACTGCTCTGGAGTCTTGAATCAATGGTACGAAGGACTTCAGCACATTTGACGCTCTGTTGCGCACAATTGTGTGGAACTGCTCCAAGGTGGCACCCCAACCCGTTAGAGACAAGTCCGACGTATTGGTATGAAGATTAGGAGGTTCCTTAAATGAGACTCCTTGAAGAAGATTTGAAACGTCCTTCCACCAGAGAAGATATGGCTTTAATTCTGGAATGATGGGAATTTTTTTTGATTGAGGCTACTTCTACTAGTCCCAGGAATAGGCTTAAGTGAAGTCGTCTCAACTTGAGGCAAACCAATGGAAGTGCCATGTTTGACGCTGCCATGAGACGCAACAGGTGCTAGAACCACCACACTGAGGTGTTCACACTAGAAAGTGTGAAACCAACTGCTTTATGTCCTGACGCCTTTATTGAGTGAGGAAGACTCTGGCAATATTTGAGTTCCACTGGAAACTTTTGAAGGGGATATCCTAGGTACTAGGCAAGGCTTCTTGTGGATTACAGACAGGCCCAGACTGAAAAGCAACTGTAGTAGCTGTTCCAGAGCTGCTGAGGCCCTTGACAGGTCTCTGCTCTCACACCTGTCATCCAGGTAGAGATACATGTTGATTCCCCATCATTCTGAGGAGAGCAGGTATGGTAGTCCTAAACTTTGTAAATACTTTGGGTGCAGCATTGAGACCGAAGGAGAGAACCCAGTAATAAAAGTTATTTTGACCTAGGGAAATATTTAAGGACTCTTGTGCGCAGGGTAGATGGGAACATGCAAATATGCGTCCTTTAGATCCACAGTGCACAATCAATCTCGGCGGTTTAGGGCATTTAGATTATGAGCTGGCGTTACCAGCAAGAGGTTTTCCTGGGGAAGGTAAAGATTTAGGTAGGAAAGAGCCAAAACTGGCTGCAGGCCTCCCTGGTTTTTGTTGGGGACTTTGCATAGGCGAAAGTAGAAATTACACAATTTTTCTTGAGGGCGAATTTCCTTGATCTGTAAGAAGTTGGCAATATCCCAAAAGAGGAATGCCAACCGCAACTGAATTAAAAGGGGAGCTGAAAGAGGGACAGGAGGAATGGGTAAATGGTAACCAGAGAGGATAGCGCAGGGGCAATGCGTTTGTCTTGGTAGCAATCCTTATCCCGCGCTTAAAAACCACTCGCTGGTATTAAGAGTGTTATAAAAGAACAATTATAATTGCAGGCTACCGAGAGGGTCCAGGAATCCTCGGAAATGATACGCAAGTTGTTTAAATTTCGAAATTCTGCATCCAACCAGAGAAAAGTGGATTTCGGTCGCAGGTATCACTGCCATTTGTTATCAGTGTCCGATGTGGAGGGGGTGGGGGGTAAATAATCCTCTATTTGAGGTCCTCTGTTTGCTAGGTAACCTGTCTGGCTGTCTGCCTGTACGGTTGCGATAGCCATGAAACCTTCAAACAGGCGCCTTTACCATTGTTTTGGGATGGCCTGGAGGTTGGAAAAGACTTCTGGGAACCTTGCGTTAAAACAGTCAATGATTTGGCCGAAATAGTGGAGGAACTTGCCCTGAATACACTTATTAAGAAAGTGGGTAGTTGTTGCCCAAGCTGTTCGCCGCACATCTACTCCAATACTTAAGGCTCTAGCAGCTGTATGAATGAGATGAGCTGCAGACACTCACATCTTAGCTTTGGCTAGGCTAGACTTAAAAGATGCAATCCTCTCCTGTGATAAGTATTGCTGGAAATCAGAGATCTCCAGCCACAAACTGTGGTTGGCTGCCGCCAGAAGGGTATCAGAATTTTCCAGACGCAAATGAAGTGACGCATTAGCGTAAACCTTTTTGTAAAAGTCATCTAAAATCTGGTCCTCTTTAGAAAGGGGTGTAGAAGCCAGTGTGATATATAAAGCAGATTTGGGTGGCTACGAGAACATGGTTGCAGAAGCAACTACCGATTATGGGAGTGCGGGTTTCATGATAACTCCCTTAACCAAGCATCAATCCTCTTGCTACGAATGTGCATTCCTCCAAATTGACTTGGCTTCTTACAAAACATTTTGGTAAAGCGATTCCAGACTGGTCTGTCTTGTTGAGGGACAAAATACCAGATAGACCTCCCTGATCCGCCTAGTATTTTTCACAAAACCGGAAAACCGAGAAAATCCTGTACTCCAACCATTCTACTGTGAAATGCTGTAGGAGACCCCTTCCTCGCCATCATCCTCAGTGTCTCACTGATGCAGAATGCCCTTAATGGGACTGCGAGAGACTGATTCCTGAAAATATTAGGAGCATGATGTGCCGGTTTGAGTGGCTCCGACTCCATTGTATTCAGGGCTTTGCTCAAGGTGCCCGAAGATCGAGCGATCGACAGCAACTATTTGGGATCCAGATGAATCTACGGTACAGGCAAATTTCGATCGACAACCTCTTATTAGATTCTTAAAGTATCCCTTCATCGGGTCAGAATGCCCAATTCTTAAGATGATGAAGCAGACGGTGCCAAGGATGAACGGGAGGACGCATACCAAGTTGGTTATCTCAGAGGAGCAGGTGCACTGAATCGAAGACCAAGAAGGAACGGGATAAGCAGTCGACCAATTAGACATTGGCGGCCATTCCACTCATGAAATCCACCATAGTAACTGTAGGCAGGATATGAGCAGATGTTGCAAACTGTGTGGATTCAGGAGAGGAAATGTCCTCAGCCGCACTGGACAAGTGTGAGGAATCCTTGCGTTTCCCATAGGTCGTGGAGGCCATTTTGAGGGCAGTCTGATGTTGACCTTGTAAAGGCCTCACACCCGGATCAGAATGTGAACTTGTCTCACAGGTGCAATTGTTGGAACCTGTTTTGAGAAGTGAGGACGGACACCCATAAGTATGGAAAAAGGGGGCAGGACACTAGAGTAATGTGTCTAAGCAGATTCACAAACCTCCAAAAAACTTCTCTTGGGGGACTGTCCATTTTTAGGGTGATGTGTGATCAAAATAGAGTGAACCTTTCTTCCGATCTTCCTTTCTCAGACGTCCTCATGTTGAAAGCTTACATTAGTGAAAGGTCGCTTGTTTTTTCAAATGCAGGTCGTTTTCCAAGCAAACCCAGATTTTTTGTAGGTATGCATACTTACAAACTTTCTGATGGATTAGGCCTTCCTCCCAGATCCCTCATGCTTGATAGTGTATGTCACGCGCCAGATGACTGTAGACATTATTTGGCACCATGGGGCACAGTGTGGTTCTGCATCTCATGTACCCAGCGTTTGTGTACCCCTCCACCATAAATTACATTAGGGCCAGTATATGGTGCCACCGTGCCACATTACCTCAGGTTCGCCCCTCTCCACAAGTACTGGGGGGGGCTGTGGAACCAACAAACAGATTAAGTGTATGAGCAATCAGGCATGATGGGTAGGTTGCGAGGGTGATAAGGAATCTGGCAGGAAGGACTAATCCACCTGAGTGAACATTACCAACAGGTAAATAATTTGTTCTAATGAATTCCTTCCTTCTACAGACTAATCTCATCCCAGATACACTCCCTACATGGAATGCTTTCATCCTATGGCATCCAGCTTCCTTAGCCCCCTTCTGCCCCCCGCGTCAGGGAGGCAAAGTAGCTGTTTTCAAGCCTGCCATTGCAGCCTGCACCATACTTTCCGATAACTGATTGGTGGGAAAACCTGGAACCCATGGAGCTGGACGATGCTTCTGAGTAAGACCTCAGTCTACTGCTGACACAGAAGCTGGTTTCTCTCGGACCAGCACCACTGGTGCAGCGACCACTGGATTAAGAGGAGCAGGGTCTTTATCGGAGTACCCTGGTCCAAAATATTGATATGGTCTTCATGGATTTTAAGCCTAGAAGAATCAGACAGCCACAATGTCTGCCCCACCTTTGCAATCACCTGTTTAAAGGAAGTATGGAGGCCTGCTTGTTCCCAGTGGTGGAAAGAAATCCAGTTACAAATGGTGGCCAAGCCAATGGCTCCATGCAAGTCAGAAGCCAGGTCTGCAATGTCACCCTCCTAGATCTCTTTGGTAAGTCCTCAGTCACTTGTTAAACACTTTGAAACCAAATTGAATTGCATACCCGTTGCTTTAAGATTTGACAGCCAGAGGAACTGTACACTTGGAGAAGGGGAATCTCTAGAGAATCACTGGCAGACTGTCTGTGCCAAGCAGAGTAGAGCCGGCTCAGACACCAGATAGAGGAGATGTACGGTTGCAGTCCGAAGCATTTCTGGTGGCTTCAACAGCAGCAGGGCCTCAGGGTGGCACCATCAACTTGACCAACATGTACAACATCTGCACAACTCTATTCCTATTCCTCCTGGCATGGAAGATTTGGTGGGGAGCTGCACTTGCATAGGAGGCGAGTTCTATGCGGTATCCATGGAGTGTGAGTGTTGACTCCACTTTTTAGGCAGAAGAATGGTGCCCAGAAGAGTTGTTGGGGGAAGAGGGGACTCTTACTATGCTGTAGCCTGTTATCCTTCCCGATCTGCTCCCCCACTGCCATCCTCAACCACAAACTACTTGGTCTCCTGGGGAGGGGATTTTAAAGCAGTCCCACTTAGTATTGCTTGGGATCAATGACCTAGTCTTAGAAAGAGTCACAGGTTTGACTGTACTCCACAGGTTGGAGTCCAGCGTGAAGCGTGACATAATAAAGCAATTTCCTTTTTGAAGTTTACTACTGGCCAGTTTAGAGGTACACTTCAAGGGTCTTAGGGTGGATCGAATGGAAGGATTTGCAACCCTGTCTCATGGTCTTCCCAAGGTACTAAGTGCATACCCCCGTGAGGAAACCGACATTTGCCTCCTGCAGTACAAGTAGGGCTTGAAGGCCAATGTATGTGGAGGTTTAGGTATGACGCAGCGACAATTTAACAAAGATGAGTGGCTTTCTACAAGTGCGCGGAGCGAGCAGAAAAAAGGAAGGGAGTTCATGGGGCAAGGGCAAGGCGGCTACCGATATACAGGTGCAATGTCATGTTTGGCATAGGGGACGCCGGACATAGATGGTAGGAAAAAAGTTCCAAAGACAACTGTTGTTGGAAAGCGAATATTACAGATGATCGGTGGCAGGAAGGAATCCATTAGATGCACCATTGCATTCTGCACAAGGAGAAGTGGGACAACCTAGAAGTCACGGTAAAATGTATAACATCTCTGCCCACTCAAAATACAGTGCACAGGGAAGACCTAAAACAGGAGGAAATAACACTAAGTTTCTGCTAAAAATGGGATTAAATAATGCAACATTTTGTTTGGAGTGGAGAAATACATTCTGGACCCGTTCATAGTTTGAGCATAACATATCCATCAATTGTAAAAGTGTCCGATAAGCCAATGCTTAGTGATCAGAGTTCAACTTATCTACAATCGATTCCTGCTTACAGCGCTTTTGATGGTTCAGAAGGGCTTTATAAAATCCCAGACCAGTAGAACATTCGAAGCAAAAAACTTATTTGATGAATTGCCTGACGTACCTCAGTTTAATATTAATGTGAACAGATGAGCGAGGAAAACAAGTGGGGGAAAACAATTCCATGACAATCGTAATGAGAGGTAGATCGCGATTTCGATATCTTTTCTCAGTAAGGAAAAGAGCCGCGACACAAACATGTGTTCAGTTCTAGTTTTGCACAAATGTAGTGCTTGCGCCACCTATGGCCAAAGTCTGCCCAACAGAAAAGAAAGGGTAGAGAAGGATTTAGTTGTGCCTTCCATCGCAGACACTTGTGTGTGTTCTGCCATAACATTCAGTGTTTTTCTTGGGCCAATATTGACATAAGCACTCCGTGTTTTATGAATACGTGCAAGTCTCAATCGTATATCCCCCCACGGCACCCATCAAAGATGAACCAATAGGTCTGAAAAGCAGCAGAATACCCGCTGAGCGATGAAGCGATTTTATCCGGAGGTGTAAAGAACCTACTGTGCTTAAAATACCCAAACATTCACCGTTTTCAGTTTTTTTAATGTATAATTTTTAATGTTTAGCTATCACGTTCGCATAATGACGTTCACTTTCAGCAGTGTTAATTTGACATTTTCGAACACTTTTGAAAGTGAACGTCAACAATGATGCATTGGAAAATAGTGAAAAACGGTGAAGCACAGTATAGTCATTGCACGTGGGGATAAAATGGTCCCATCGCTCAGCAGGCATTCTGCCGTTTTTCAGACGATGTTATTCTTGGGACAATAAGAAGTTAAGTTGTTTGAAGAAGCCCACCTGCGAGCACACAGCGGATGTTCTCTCTCTGTACACTGATGCACAATGAGGAGTGCCTCCAGAGACGTCATTTAGGGGTCGCTACAGGTCACAACTGCGACCTCTGTGGTCTCCGTTGTAAACTCAACATTTTTGTAATGCAAGCACCGGGGCTGTAGCCAGCTCCATGTGGCTCTACTCTGGAGTGGCTGGCTTTCTTGTTAAGGTCCCTTAAAAAAAAGAATAATAAGAACAGGAGTGCCACAAGTCCAACACTTTCAGCACTGACCCTAAATAAGAAAGAATAGGAATACCAAATAATGTGTATTTCTGGAATTCTATGCAATAATTGCTAGACTCATTAAAGGTTTATTTCAGGAAAACTTCAGGGGGAGTCACTGATTTAGTCGTTTTATAAACGCCTGAACTCAGCCTTTCATCCTTCTGAGGTCGATAAATGAGTACCAACACAAGTTGGGTGATATTGGGTGTATATTTTTTTCTATATAAAGCGCTTAAGCGTAAGTGCTATATAATAACACTTCATTATCATTTGGTCATGGACGTCTGCTTGCATTCACAGTAATTTGGTAATATGGGCCTATACACACTGATCTTTAACAATACATATGTGATCCATTCTTGTATGCAATCTACAGTACGGTGATATTGTAACCATATTTTTCATAGTGTACAATGCTATGTGATGCCACTTCCTGTTTTGTCAACTGGTGAAAGGTTTAGTTTATTATTTGATAATGCGCACCAAACCCAGGGGTAGCCAGGCGCAACAGTAAAAGAATACTTAAACTTGGTTACATACGGTAAATGCATACATGTTATAACAGTAATTACAGTGCAAATGTACATCAGATCACACAGGGGGAGGGGAAGGTCTATATTACAATTTTCAGTAGAGAACACGTTTCAGAATATTTACATGCATAAATCCAAGGTAGAGGCCGGGGACCAGTTTAGTGGGTGTCATTAGTCTGGAGCCAGCTTTTCACTTTTATATCTAAATCTAGAGTATGGCTGATCATCTCTTAAAGCAGATAGAAATGCGTTCCAGGCCTGGGCAACTCTAACAGGGAAGCTCGCACCGCCTGATTTTGTGAGTATAAATCTAGGGATTTCTAGCAGAGGGTGGCTGGAGGCTCTAGTGTGATGGCTGGAATTTTTTCTAGTCAATCTAGCCGCTATATATGGCGGCGCTGTATTGCTGAGTCCTTTGTGGGTGATGGATAGCGTCTTGAGGAGGATTCTATCACTAATTTTTAACCAGTGGTGATCCTTCCTAATATTAGTAATATGCTCTCTGCGGGGTATGTCTAGGGCTGCTCTGAGAGCATTGTTCTGCAGAATTTGCATTTTATTTAGGATGGTTTTATTGGCCCCTGCGTACAGGGCATTACAGTAATCTAATTTAGACAATACTAAGGCATTGGCTAGTGTGATGCAGTTAGTTTTGGAGAGGTAAGGTCTACAGGCCCTGATTAATTTGCAGGTGTAGGCTGTAGATGAAGACAGGGAGTTTACTTGTTTTTTGAGGGATAGTGTAGAATCAAGGTAGAAGCCAAGGGTTTTAACCTCGGTTACCACCTTCATGTTACCGTCTATATTAAAGGCCGAATAGCTAGGGCTAAGTTTGAGGCTAGAGTCGGAACCCAGGATCAGTATCTCTGTTTTGTCATCATTCAGGCAGAGGCCATGGGAGGCCATCCATGCCTGAATGATGAGGTAAATCTTGTTTACTAGAGCCGAGCCTGTGACAAAGTTGCCAGAAAGTGGTATGAGGATCTGCGTGTCATCCGCGTAATTGGTGTAGGTTACCCCCAGTCTGTCAAGTTTGTCGAAGAGTGGCTTAGTAAAGATATTGTACATTGTAGGAGAGAAACATCAACCTTGTGGGACACCATAGGTGATTTGTATTGGGTCCGCTGAGGCTAAGCGGGAGAAGACTCATCGTACAGTTGGCTAGGAAGGACTGTACCCAGGCTATAACTTCACTTGAGAAATGGGCGGCAGACGCTAGATGCTTACATAATACTGCATGGTCAACCAGGTCGAAGGCCGCCGATAAGTCAAGGAGGAGGAGCATAGCTGTTTTACCTTTGTCCTTCAGCTCGTCGATCAGTGTCTTGAGGTCAATTAAGGCTGTTTCAGTACCGTGTAGTTGTCTGAATCCAGATTGGCGTGATCCTAGTAGTTGGTTCGTCTCCAGGTATTTTTTGATCTGGAGGTAGGCTACTCTGTCAATGATTTTAAGAAGGAACGGGACCGTGGTGATAGGCCTATAGTTTGTTGGGATGGCTGGGTCAAGGGACTGCTTTTTGAGAGGTAGTACCCATGATTCTTTAAGGTTGGTGGGCACGGTACTGGATCTAAAGGAGGCATTGATTAACTTAGAGATGAAAGGTGCTAATTCTCTCGCAGCGTCCTTGATTACCTGAGCAGGGCAACTATCACCCTGACAATTCGATGGTTTCAGGTATAAGATGACCTTTTCAGTTTCCAGTATGGAAATGTTGGTAAACCTGAATGGTTTACAACTACCTAGTCCATCTGAGCTGGGTGTTTCTATCAGAGGGGTGGTATACGTTCCTGCAGAACTCAGGGAAGCTTTCTTATTTGCAATTTTGGATTGAAGCATTGTTATCTTATTTGCTAATGCATTATGGATGCTCGTGCACCACTGTTTGTCCTTGGGGACATTGTCTATGGGAGCAATAGGGTTTTCCATTTGCCTCAGGATGGAGAAGAGTTCTTTGGAGTTGGAATTGGCTTTGCTGATTCTTTCTTTGAAAGCATTTTTTTGGGTCAGGATTATTTCTTTTTTGTATTTGTTCGCAAAATTGGTAAGTAAGGTTTTGTTCTCATCTGAGGGTGAGTGTCTCCAGATAGCTTGGAGTTTACGTTTTTGGATTCGTAGTTCTTTGAGGTGGGGGGTCAACCAGGAAATTGAGGAGTGATACTTGTTTACTTTTACGAGGTTTGATAGGGGCAATGGTATCCAGGGCGTTGGCCCTAGAGATGTTAAATGCATCAACTAATGAGTTAGGGTCAGGGTTATTCGCGCTAGCAGTAAGGGCTGGTAGGAGGAGGGGGGGGGGAGTAGTTTTTCCACAGTGATATATTTTTTACTTCTGGTGGGCTGAGGCGGTACAATTTCACGATTGTCTGTTTGAAAGGGTTCATTGATAGATGAAAAGCAGATGCAGTGGTGGTCTGTTCAGGTTTGAGGTATATTAGCTATGGTGGTGGTGCAGTTCAAGTTAGCTATCCAATCTAGTGTATGTCCTTTAATGTGTATGGGATCTAGTACTTTTTGTGTGAGGCCATGTTCAACTAGAATAGTTGGGATAGATTGGGCCCCTTTGTCCTCGATATCATTGTTCCCTAGGTTAAAGTCACCTAGTAATAGGAGCTGGGTGGAGTTTTTGATGTTATTGGAGAGGAGGCTGGAGAGGTCATCCTCAAAGTTGCCTAGGGGGCTGGGTGGTCTGTACACCAAGAGGATAGTTTGTGTGCTATTATTGGAGATGGGAAGTTTAGCTGAGAGGAGTTCAGAGGATGTGATAGCTGGCGGTGGGGTGAGTCTAATAGCTAATTTAGTTTTGGCAATAATAGCCAGGCCGCCACCTCTTGAGTTGGGTCGGTCGACTCCAAGTATATTGTAGTTGTCTGGTATGACAGTATGAGTGCAGGGCCTGCTGCATCGTGGAGCCATGTCTCTGAGACAGCTAGAAAGTCTATGTTGTCCATATTGAGTATGTCAGCGATCTCCGTTCTATGAGGAATGAGGGACCTCGTTGATGAACGCTCCTGGTAAGGTAGGGTTGATATTTTTTTCTTGGGCGAGTTTAAGTTTGGGGTGCTTTGACCTCTTCTGGTTATGAGGAGGGTGAATCTGTGTTTTAGGGGGTCTTTCCACCTCTGTGGCAAATAGATTAGGGTTGGTGTTATTTAGAATAAGTTTGGGAATCGAGGGTTTCGTTCTATTATTTTTGAGATCGTAGAGTCGTGGAAGCCTAGCTCTAAGCCGCATATTTCTCTCCTTCAGATCGCGGGGTGTGGAGTTAATTTAGGCCATTGTTGTGGTAGTTATGAAGGTAGCCCAGAGTAGGGAGTAGGTATAAAATAAGTCTTAGAGGTGCGCATGGTGGGATGTTCTGTGATCGCTCCCAATTATAGGACTAGGAACTGGGCAAGGGTACTATTGCAGCTAGACTATACGTGCCGGGCACCTAGAAATGACCATCCCAAAGCACAATAAAATGTATACAGTCCAGAAGGCACCTAGAATTGAAAATCCCAAAACACCATAGAATGCATCCGTGCCAAGGGGCACCTAGAATTGATGACCCCAGGACACACTAAAATGCATACGTGCCATCAAGAATTAACGTTGTGTTCCATCGCTTCCTGCGATATCACTTCAGGGTGGGGTCAAATGACATTGCTTCCTGTGATGTCATCAGGGGGGTCAAGGGTCGTGTGATGTCACTTCAGCTACCCCAGGCATTTTGGTGAAATGATGCCCCCGAGTGCCTCGGGCTATGCCCACCATTCGGACAATAACTTCACAGCTCCTGCCAATCTACAGCCCCTAGCCAGAGGAAGGCTGCAAGAGTTACTGGAGATAAAAATGATAATACACAAGTGCAAGAGGAGGGCTGAAGGAGATCAGAGATGGGGCATTTCATGAGCATCACTGAAGGAGCTGAGCCACAAAGAAAGGTGTTGGGTACTGGTTGCACTAAATGACCACTTGCCCTAGCATAGCGATGCTCCTCTGTCGGATCATGTACCTCATGCACTTTGGCACCTGGACATGGCATGGGAAAAGCCATACGCAAGGCAGGAGACTCTGGCAGTTTCTTCAGATATTTTTGGCCACCCACCAACGCAGTACCTAGCAGTGAAAGTCTGCAGGGGATATTTTTTACTAAATGTTTTCTATAGTTGGGATCGCTTCGTACTGTGTACTGTTGTGTGGGCACGGCTTGTTGGCCGACCGCCCTGCATGAGCCACTCTGGATTTTGCACCAATGGGAGAGTGCGATTTACACCAGGCTAGCTAAATTATTAAACTGAGGCAAAACCTCAGGCTAAAACTGCCTCTTCATAGGCATCCTCGCCGGATATTTATTTGGTTTGGTAGTTGTGCCACTGTTGTGAAGCAATCCTGTTGTTAAAACTATGCAATACTCTGGGTGTTTCAGGAATTCATAAAAAAGAAGCCAAGTACAAATTTACCCAAGAACTTTCGGCTGAAGCCCTCCCACAACCATGCTTTCAGTTGACATACAGCATCACCTGTTCAGAATACAAAGGCTTTCAGGGCTCGAGTCTTCAGATTTCTGGGGATGAGGGGGTCTAAGCATTTTTCCACACGCACCACTTCTCCAACAGTCCACTTTCTTTGACTCAATCCCTCCCTCCTAGCCCCCTCTCCAGCACCCTTCTTGGTAGACCCTTATTTACAATGCATCCCCCCCCCCCCCCCCAACAGGTTTTCTCCATTCCAGCAATCCACATTCGTGCCCCCTCCCTGCCCTATTTCCTTGCACCTGCTATCTTTCAGCCTCTCACCTTTCTTGAGCCCTTTTCTAGTTCCCTCATACTATTGCACCATTGTATTGGCTCACTTTCTTTGGAACCCTTGCTTGCACATTCGCTGCATTCAGACATGCCTGTACACCGTGTGACATGCAACGGACGATGGGTCAAGTCCTACAAGCTTTTTCAGAGGCAGTGATAGATCAGTGACCTTATCAGTGTTTTTTCCTTAGAACAGTAAAGTACAATTGCAAAACTATAGTACGATATTGCAGGCTGACAGGACTTTGTATTCTGGAACTCCTATGAAGGAGAGAAAACGCACCAAATTTAACTCCTGTTTAGTCCAAGTACAGTTGAAAAACTAACATGTTACTAACCTTAGTGACACAAACACTTAGTCTGGAGACTTTTTTCTGGATGCATAGGCACGTATGCATGGCACCTCCCCGCCTGTGGCGTAACATTTGAGCCCCCTTCCGCCCTCCCTGCAAGTCATACTGAGGGCCCCCTCAGCCCCCAACTCCACAACAAATCACAGGTTGCGCTACACTCTGGGCCCGCATAGATTACTACGCTTGCGCAATATGCACCAACGTGCTGCTGAAGAGGTATGCCTCAAACTGCCCTAGGAGAAAGATATACATATGTGTTTTAATGCAATATACAGCACACTGAGAAAAATTGGCTAAAAAGCCAAAGTGTTTGCTATTGTTCTGTAGGGTAACACCAATGCAATACAAGCAAGTCACTAACAGCACACAGGAACATGAATGCTTTGCTATTAAAAATGCCATGCCACAATGAAAACATGTCCAACTGGCTGCACAATGTAGACCAGTGTAGACGCATTACTGCAAAGCATGGCAGACCTCATTTAGATACACCTAGACTGGTTGCACCAAAATGGCAGTCGGAAGCAATAAGACTCATTAAGAGGAGAGCACACATTCAAGCCTGCGTCTCTGCAGCCTCCCACAACACGGCCAAACTCTTTAAAATCTGCAAGGAATTGGCCAATCCTGTTGCGGTCTCTACCTCACCTGTTCCCTTTGAGGCCCTCTGTACGGCTATGACCAATTCTCTGCTAAAACTCACGATATCCTGTACTCCATCTCCTCTTCTGCTCCCTTCTCTCGGCCCCCCTTTGGCCATCTCTCCCTCTCCTCCTCCTTGCTCCTCTTTCTCTCCGACAACTGACAAGGTTTCTAGACAAGTCCGAACTATGAAAGTTGTCCAAGCAGATGCTCCCCTGCTCCTCTAGAACCATCAAGGACCATATAGATACCCTCAATCCACCTTTGGCTGATTTTTGTAATCACTCTTTCCCGTCTTAAGCACTCCCTTGTGTACTCACTCCTCAAGAAGCAGTCTTCCGATTCTACCTGCCTGGCAAACTATCACCCAATCTCCATCACCCCTTTCCTGGGCAAACTCTTGGAAAAGCTGGCCATATCCCAGCTTACTCTCCATACTGAATCTGTTGGTTGTCTCCATGACCATCAGTCTGGTTTCAGAGCTGCCAGAAAACCAGTGAAGTTCTGCTTTCTAACCTTGATTCCAGCATTCCTTCGGTCCTCATCCTGCTTGATCTTTCCTGTTTTTGACACGTCAACCACACCATCCTGATCAAGCCACTCCGAGAACCTGGGCATCACGGATCAGGCCCTGGAGTGGCCGACCTCCTTCCTCTTGCAATGCCGCTCTGAGTCCAACTTGGTCCCCTTCTCTCCACCACCTCTCTCACTCTACCTGTGGTGTTCCCCGGGGATCTATCCTCTCACCCTGGTTTTGCACCCTCTACTTGGCCCTTTGTCCCATCTGATCTCTACCTTCTCCTCGAACTTTCAATGCTATGCAGATGACACTCAGCTTTCCTTCAGGCGCCCCTCAGCCACCTATCCTGTCTCGTTAATTCCTGACTGTATGCACAATTCAGGATTGGTGTGCCTCCAACGATCTCTGCCTTAATGCCAGTAAGATGAGATTGTTCTCATTGGGACCCCTGCCCCTGCTTTCCCTCCCTCTGGCCGTCCGCCTTGGGCCATCTACCTTCGACTTGCTGTGAGGCAAAAAAACCTTGGTGTCATCTTCGACTCCACTCACTCTCACATTTTGGACGTCGCCAAGATGTCGCACTACCAGCTGCACCGCCTCAAAGGGACTCTCTTCCCTTTATCACTTTACCCCAGAAGCTCACCGTCTCCAGAGCCCTGGTTCTCTCTAGGCTGGAATACTGCAACACCCTCTTTCTCAATCTGCCTTCCTCTACTCTATGCCCTCTTCCCCCTTTCCACGATCTGAATGACAAGGCCTAGTAAGATAATTTGTCTTGTCCTCCCTCCCTTTTCTTGTCACGCCTAGAAACACTTGTGTACATATGCGTTATAAATGACTTGTATAAGAAATATCATTTTATCACATGCCTAGAAAAATATACAATGCCACATTAAGAAACGGCTAGACTGGCAGCACCCAAATGCCCGCCTAGCCAGGTAATTACACTTAGCAGGACTGCTTTATCGGAAGTGCCCAGTTAAAAGCAAGTTATACCAAACTGAGGAATGACGACTGGCTGCACCAAAATGCTGCTCTAGCCACTAATACCACATTTCATGCCTGCTTAGCCTGGACATGGATAACCATTATGATTTCTCGCATAATCCTGCCCCTCTCCCCCACAAATCCCCTTTCTCTCCTACCCCAACATCCAAAACCAGCTCCATGGCCCAGAATTACCGCCACGTCCCTCTTCCTTGTCCCAGTGCTTACGTATGACACTCCTTGCCTCATAGGTAAGTACTGGGATGAGGAAGAGTGGGACTAGGAGTAATGAAGATTATAGTTCGCAAAGTCAGGCATTACCTCCACCTGATCCCAGTACTTGTATATGAGGCAGTGCCTCATCCACAAATACGAAGAATAGGCCTAGGAGCAATGAAGATTACCAATTAGTAATCAAGGCATTAAACACAAGTAGTGGCGCAACACCATTGAGCTGACAGGGCTTCAGCATCAGCAGTCGAATCCCCACCCCCATCCTGAAATTTTGGCCCGTGTTGACTCGACCTGGCTGACCTACAGATCAGTTGCCGAACAGGACAGATGTTAAACGGCACCTGGATTTAACTTTTAACAAGGGCCCAGCAATTACTAACGTAAAGCATTTCACTGTTAGTAGCTGCATTCAAACGCCACATTTTTTAGGCAATTGAAATCGCGATGTGGGTTTAGTACTTGCATGCCAGGGGAGTGATTGGAAGATTAGAGAGGGAACAGGAGACCGTTCACTCTCACAGCAGTCCATAAGTGGGTGCTTTCAGTTCACTGCTTGTAACAATGAAGCTGCACTAGAATAGTCTCATTAAAATGGGTAAAGTAGTAAGATACCCGCACACAAATAAGTTTGTCCCTCTGCCTGTGAAGTTAGCGCCTCTCCCAACATTTGAAGGATTATCTCCCAGAATTGTAGGTTATGCCCCTGAACACAAGCACACACACCATTCACCATATACACACACTCACACCTAGCCATACATACATTTAAGTGTGCACCTTTTCCCCATGCAGACACACAGCCACACATTTGTGTGCACTCTTTCACCATACACTCACACGCCATGGGGAGCCCCATCACTTCAAAAAGACATTGTTTCTTTTTGACGTCACTCTTCCTTCATAAAGAAATGATTTCCGTTACAGAATTTCTTTATGAATGCAGAGTTGAACAAAGTTACTCACCATAGTGACTACCTTACTCCTAAATCCATAGTCCCCTTTCCTCCATACTTTTGGGACATTCTGTCCTGTGGGACGGGACCGGAGCACTTTTGTAAAAAAGTGCAAAATAGAACATTTTTGTCCTCTTTTTACACATGGTACTGCACGCGGCCGTAACCCCACCCTCCTTAGCTCCGCGCATCGCCCTTCAGTCCTTTCCTTTCGCCAGGTCTGAGACCATTTAAGCAATAATAGAGGGTACCTGTTAGAGGGGACAGCAGGCGGGCGTATGGAGGAAAGGGGATTATGGACCAGGAGTAAGGTAGTCCGTACGGTGAGTAACTTTGTTATACTCCTACGTCCCGTCTCCTTTCCTCCATACTTTCGGGAGATTACCAAGCACTCCTCACAGGAAATACAGGTGGATGGAACCTCCTTACGGAAAAAGCTTTTTAAGAACAGCCTGGCCGAATTGAGCATAGGCTCTGGAGGCCAAGTCTAAACAGTAATGCTTACCAAAAGCTGGTGGGAAACCCCACATAGCTGCTTTGGCCACAGTTCAATGCGCTTACAGAGCGACCAATAAATAGGAGGCATTGAGGGGAAAAGCATAAGCTTTCATGTTGACCAACAAGCTGCAAAGAGGACCACCTCTGGAGTGCCCCATTGCTGGAAAAAGTTGGAGATGATATTGCTGTTCATCTCACACTCGTAACCGATGCTGACTGGCGACTGAATTAATCTGCAGTCACATTGAGGTGACCCGGGATGTGTGGAGCCTGAAGCCAAACAAATTTGATGGCCCAGCCCAAATTTGCATGACAAGATCCACAAGGGGAGGAGAGTGCGTCGCCCTGCTTGTTGATGTAAAACCTAGCTTTTAAGGTAAGGTATTAAAAAAGGCCGCCGTGGCCCGCGGAGGTTGGGACGCCATTATCACACACCAGGGGCAAACTGCGTCACAGGAGCAAGTGAAGCAATAGTCTCCACTGGCGAGTCAGGGGCCTTGCTTGCCATCCTAGCCTTGAAACAAGGAACCCCGGCAGAGCCAGTTACTGGCAGATCTAGGGTGTTTACTCGACACGTCAGGGGCTTCCCCAGAACTAGCCTCTAGTGGAGGATCCTAGGCAAAGCTAGTACTGGAAGGTCTGTAGTATGTGACCGCCCACCTTCGCCCCCTCAACAGAACAGGTATCGCCACGGCCGGGCACGCGCGTGCGGAAGGCTTGGTGATATACCCTACAGCCAGGACCCCTGATGAGGCACTAATTCTGTTGGTGACCGATTAAGCCCCAAGCAGGGGACCTCAAGTTTAACCCTGGTTTTATAGCCACCTCGAGAAGGATTCAGAAGCCTCAGGGCGATCCCAGGTATCCAAAGCCATAGCAGAACTGGGGTCAGCCTTAGCCCCAAATGGGGACCCTTGTAAGAAGATCCAGTATTGGAACACCACTGCAGGGCCCCTCAGAGGAGCTTCTGGTGAGTCTCCCACGAAGAACCGCAGACATTTCATATGCGGGCTCCAGAGAACCGAAGATATTCTATATGCGGGCTCCAAGTCAGAATGTGCATTTACGCATCCTGGAAGACCACCACACTGAGCCAATCGCCCTTCCAAAGAGAGGACTTTATTTAGCAGGGCGTGAACAACTTGAATTTCTCTGAAGAAAATCGAAGATAGTGCGCAGGCCAGCTTGGCTGAGCACTGTGAAGGGACGCAGTACTAGCCCCTCTCTTGCTCCATGAGGGGGGAACAGGTTCCACCGTTCTGAGTTATAGAAGTTTCTGTACCTCTGCTCTGAGGGAGGGCATCCCGATCTGTCGGAAGAGAGGCTTGAAGGGCAAGCGAAAAATCTGCCTAAACGATGGACAAAACCCACCAGTCTTCGGTGATGGTTTGCCACATCTCCAGATGAGACGAGATTCGTCCTCCCACCGTAGTGTAGTGTGACCGACAAAAATATAATTTGGTGATTTGTCGACAGGGAGATTATCTGTCCCTGTAGAGGAGGCTGATGGGCCAGAGAAAAACCAACCACCTTGCCGCTGCCACTTAAGGCAGGGCTACCAACAGCAGTTTCAGATCGGCACGCACAGCGACGCTGAAACCCCCTGATCCCAGAGAAGGACCGAGTCTGGGACCCTGACCTCTGTGTACAAGGGGCCTTAGCTGAAGCTGTGGCCAGGACCGACAAACTGGTCTTTGTTGACCAGAGTGGAAAAACTGCTCAGCCCCAAAAGGAACGCTCCCAGCATCAGTCGTCATGGAAGTTTGTGTGAGGGAGGTATCAAAATTGGCTACTGTGGACCAAGGAGGTTGGGCCACCATTTAGTCAACACCTGAAGAGAACTGCATCATACGAGAAAATGAGGCAACTGTCCCCTCAGGGGAGTCAGGAGACTTGAAACAAGCATGCCCAGCCAAGCTGGTGCTGGTAGATCTAGGATGTTTAGTGGACATCCTAGGAACTGACCCAGAATTAACCTGCAATGGAAGAAACTCGGCAGAGACGGTACTGGAAGACCTGTTGCTGATCTCCACCTTTGCCCCCCTCGACAGAATCGGTACCACCACAACCCCGAGCGTGGGACGGTTGAGGAATGCACCCTACCGACAGGACCCTTGGATGATCCCTCAACTCTCTTGGTACTGTATTTAGAGGAACCTTGGGTTTTAACCCGGGAGATATAGCTCCCTCAAGAGGAGCCTCGAGCCGTGGCTCGGTGTAACAAGCAACAGAAACGGAGACCTCCGGGCGTAACCCGGTATCAATGTAGAAAGCTCCAGGAATGGAGACCTCACAACAAACCCCGGTATCCAGAGCCAAAGACAAACTGAGCTGAACCTTAGCACCCAAACGGTGAACATCGGAACCATGTCTGGTTTTGGCAGGTTCTCTGAGGGACCCTCCGAGAACACTATGGAGCACCTATTAGGCCCTTGAGGTACCTCAGGGGATTCCTTGGTAACAGAACTACACAAGCCCCTCCCGGACATGGAAAGCTCTCACTGAGCATGGCTGCTCACCACCGTCCTCATCTGCTTAAGGCTCATCCCAACGAGGCAGGAACAGAAGACTGGTCCTCCACGCCTACCTCCTCAGGTTTTAAAAGAAAACCCGAATTGGAGCAGCCGGGGTGGAACAGGAGTGAAAAACGCTTGAAATACATCCTCCTAGGGTCAGAGTGCATGAGCATCTGAAACTTCCCAAAAACTCAACCTCAACTGAGGTGGTTGCCAGGAGGTTCCACCACCAACTGGGTCCACATAGATCAGTGGAGCAAAAGCAGGAGGGAGCGAGACAGTATGAGGCAACGGGGCCCATGAACGCCTGTCAAAGAAGGGCAGAACAGGTTACTACTGCCGATCGGAATGCTCCCAGTGGCAGACGTTGCGAACGTAGGTGTAAGTGAGGAATCCAAAATGGCAGGAGTAGGCCATGCAGGTTGGGCCGCCCTTTTGACGCCACCTGAAGAGAACTGCGTCACATGCGTAGCTGAGGCAAATGCCTCCTCAGGAGAGTCAGGAGACTTTAGCCTTACAAGGATCCTCGGCAGAGCCGGTACTGGGTGGTCTCGGATATTTAGTGACATCGAACCAGTCTCAAAATTAGCCCCCAACGGAGGAACCTCGCACAAACCGGTACCAGAGGGAACACGGTCCGTGACCCCCCCCCCTTGTCCCCTCGACAGAACCTGTACCACCACGACCCTGAGCGTGGGACGGTTGAGGACAATACCTCACCGACAAGACCCTCAGAGAAGGCCTCTCAGATCTGTCGATATAGACTTTAGCCTCCACAAGCGGAACCTCTGGTTTCAGCCTGGTTACAGCGGGGAAAGCTCCAGAATCGGAGACCTCAGGGTGAACCCTGGTATCCAAGCACCCAGCCGAACAGGGCTTAACTTTAGCACCATTATGGTGAACCTCGGAATAATGTCTGATACTGGCAGGTCTGTCAGAATCCTCGGAGGAATCTCCGGTAAGCCTTTTAGGCCCGTGGGGCACCTCAGGGGAAACACCGGTTACAGAGCTACAAGAAAGGCCCTTAAAGTACTCCCTCATGGGGTCAGAGTGCATAAGTCTCTGAAACTTCCCAAGAAAGGCATCTTCTGACGAAGAGGCTGCCAGGAAGCGAGACCGAATGAGGTAGTGGCATCCGAGAGCGCCAGTCATAGGAAGGGCGGAACGGATTCACCCTGTCGCATGGAAAAGGTTGTCTACCGAAAAGAAGATTCCCAGCACCTGCCGTCGTTAGCGTGGGTGTGAGGGAAGAATCCAAAATGGCCACCGTAGACCACGCGGGAAGGCCCGCCATTTTGTGGACATCTGAGGAGAATAGGGTCACATGTGTAGATGAGGCAGTTGACTCCACAGACTGGTCAGGGGACTTGAATGAAATTTTAGCCTGGACACAAGGATCCTCAGCAGAGCCGGTACAATGGGGCCTTGGATGTTTACTGGAAATCCTGTCCCTTGAATTAGTCTCCAAAAGGAGGAACCTCGGCAATGCTGGTAACAGATGAATTACAGTCAACAACCTCTCCCTGTGCCCACTCAACAGAACCGGTGAATCCGCGAGCGCGGGAAGGTCAAGGAATCCATCTCACAGACAAGGTCTTAACAGGCCTCTCAGTTCTGTTGGTACACACCTTAGCCTAGTTAAGAGAAACCTCGGAACAGAGTCCAGTATTAATAGCTCCCCTGAGAGGGGCCTTGAACCGTTGTTCGGTACAGAATACTTCAGGGCGTACCCCAGTCTGTCTGGAAAGCTCTTGACAAGGAGACCCCGGAGTGAACTCCGGTACCCAACGCCTCAGTACCACTATGCTGGCTATTAGCACCTGATAGGTGAACCTCGGATCGTGATCCGGTATATGCAGGCCCCTCGCGGAAACCATCTGAGAAAACCCACGGTACGCCTATTAAGCCTGCGTGGCACCTCAGGGGAAACCCTGGTAGCAGAGCTTTTGAAGCCCCTCGCGGAATAAGGGGACTCAGGAAAGGTGTCCCACGGCCGGGGTGCCCTGAAAAGTAAGGAACCTACCGGGCGTCTTTCCTTTCCGTCAAGGAACAGCTGAAAATACGATTGAGGAACCTTCTGAAAGATCTCCTCACACTGACAAAGACGACACAGAAGTTCCTAGACAAAAAGGGAGTTGCAGTGGAAACACGAGTCCCAACGGTGATCTGATCCACCCTAGCAAAGCGACATTCACAAGAGGACAAGTAGCAAATCCCAAACGGTCCGGCATAGACTGAGGACTACGCGACTGCAGAACCAGAGCAGGAGAGTAAGACAACGGAAAGGAAAAAAGGTCTTCCCGGTGATGCCAGTGCATCCAGCCCCGACCACGCGGAGAAAAGGACAGAAGGCGATGCACAGGTAAGAAGGGCAGGGTTACGGTACCCTGCGTAAAAAAAGGACACCACTTTCAATTTGATGCTTTTTAATTTGATGCTTTTTTACAAAAGTGCTCCGGTCCCGTCCCACAGGACGGAATGTTCCAAAAGTATCCAGGAAAGGGGACAGGACGTAGGAGTAAGATGGATCGTTCTGGTTAAGGAGATTGGGAATTTACGGAAACTAAATTGGCGGAGAGTGACAGAGGCTTTAGTTCCAGAACCTGGCTGGACACCAAAGTGCTATAAACACCACCATTCAATTTTTCACTTCCTGCAGCTTCAGTAAAGGGCAATGAATCAAAAGGAGGTGTGAGAGCCAACACAGACACTCCGTCCCAGCAGATGTTTGGTGCTGTGGGTCAGACCTGTCCATACTCGGTCTCCCACATGCTGAAGAGAAGGAAAAGCACTTGATTGCAGTTGAGAGAATCAGCCACTGAGTTCTCTTGGCCAGGAATGTGCACTGCTTGAAGCCATAATCCCTTCTGTACAGCCCATTCCCATATCTGTAAGTATAGCAGAATTAGCTGGTTTACATAAAACATTGAGACAGAACAGTGTCCTGATGCAAACTACCTTATTGGTTTTGCTTTCAATGCCCAAAAGAAATGGCTAGCAATTGGAGGTAATTGATATGTGTTCCCTATTTGAGGGAGACCATAGGTTAAAACCTCTTGGTGCCCCCAATGTAGCCCCCAGTAGAGCAGAAACTGTCATTAATGTCACATTTGATTGTTCCAAAAAGGGGGTTCCTCTAAGAGGTTGAAGTAGTCAGACCACAAGGCGAGGTTGAGCATCATCTCTGAAGTCACTAAAATCAATTGAAAGCCTGGATCCGTTGCCCGAGACCAGGCCTATCTGAGGGCTAACTGTGCGACTATTTCATCCTTGCTAGGTGAAGAGCCAAGACACAGGAAGCCATGAAGTCCAGAAGTCTCTGGAACCACCATGCCAACATGCAAGTGGAATCTAGAAAAATGGTACATGTTCGAATTAGATCCCTTATTCTGTCTCCCATTAGAAAAACCTTGACCATCGGGGTGTTCAAGCGGAACCCTAAAATATATATCTTGAGACCATTACGGAAAATGTCCTCCAGTTTACTGATAACCCCAGGTTGAACAGAAGCTGTAGTAACATTTGCAATTCTGGGGACAGCCACATTTGAGGAGCCATACAACCAAATATGGACTTTTGGCACAGAGCTCAGCCCGAAGGAAAGAACTCTACTGGAAATGTTTGTACCCTACCGAAATCGAAATCTAAAGTTATTTGTGGTGCTTGGGCCATATCTGGTATGCATCCTGAAGATACTACGCAGAGCCAATAATAATCTTTTAACACAGACTAGCAGATCTGTGCAGGCGTTCTCTTGAATCTTTCCCGGGGAATGTGGGGATTGAATTCGGACAGGTCTAAGATTGTTCCCAGGCAGCCTGACTGAATTCTGCCACTGTAAATATGTGGAACCCGAAGCATGCACCCTCTTCCATTAGAAGGATTGGCTCTATTGCCCTTCTATCCAATGGTTTTTGAACTTCTGAACAAAAAGAGATTCTGTGTCAGTGGAGGATGTGAAGGGGAACTGGTGAGAGAGGGCGACATAAACCCAAATGGGCTACCAACAGCACCCAAGTATTCTTTGCGATAGTCCGCCAAGCCTCCAGATGTAGATAAATGCACCCCCCTACCGGAATCATGTGAGACCATTCCAAAGCATAATTTGGTGTTTTTATCAGAGGAGGATGTATTGGCCCATGAGGTGGAGGTTGTCGAGTGGGAGATTCCATCCCCCACCAACCCCTCGTTCGCTGCTGTTTGAGGCGAGGTCTGCTAGGGGAGACATCTGGCTGCTGCACCTTCCTGTCCTGAAACCCGCAAAAAAACCTGCAAAGGATCTGGAACGAACGTCCGACTTCTGTGGTTCAGAGGTTTTTGAAGCCAGTGCTGTTGAGGACAGACAGCGATTTTGATGGTAAAGTACTCACCTTGGTCTTGGCAAATTCATTGGTAGGGCTGTGCAGAAGCTCTTTACCCTCAAAGAGAAGGTAGAGAACTTTCTCTTGGACTTCCTTTGTGAACTTGTTCACATGGCGCCAAGCTTGACAGGCCACATCATTGCTAATCATAAGACCATGCAACGTAGTATCCATACGACGGGCTGCAGATTCTTCTAATATATCTTCAGCCAGAACCCTGGCATCTGAGACTTGTCTTGAAATGGTCAAGTGTGTCCCGGAGAAAGAACTGTTTGAATTAGGAGAGCTCCTTTTACAGTTTTAGGTTGGCTGCCACCAGGACCGCTTCTGTATGGAGTTGGAGGGCAGCATTTGCAAACTTTCTTCCCCACACTCTAAAAAATGTTTTCCTTTGATAAGACTTGTGATGCTGAAGATTAAGCCTTTGAGTGGAGGGTAGCCACTGCTAACACCGTAGGAGCAAGGGGGCATGTGGTTAGAGGAATTTGATAAGACCTCTATCAAGCACCTTTTTAGGTGTTGGCCCGAGTGCGGTTTTTCCCACAATGTTCCTGACTCTGCCAAGATATCCTTCTGATTAAATATGCTTGAACAAGCCAGGGCTTTTAAAATAAGTGCCCCTGACAAAACCACCAGCTGTGAAATAACTGTTTTGGTGTTGGTATGTCCATAGAAGACAGAAGCTCAATCACCATGTCATGAAATGCCCTAATTGACTAAGGCAGTGCTACCTCCCCCCTCCTCCTGCGCATCTGTCGCACCATTATGTGGTGCAGGCTTGGGCTTTTTTGACTCAGGAAGTCACTCCACTGGTGGTTTAGGGGGAGGTTATTCCCACTGGCCTTGGAGGTTCATGTGGCCTGTGAAAAATATCCTGAAAGAGGTCTTTGAAGTAGGTCTTCATTGGGTCTGAAAGCATCAGGTTATGGAAACTGCTGAAAAAAAAATGCATCCTCTGAGGATTGCCTTGGCTGTGGAATTGGCATCGGTCTGCAAACGGATTCAGTCTCCATGATTTGGCAAACATTGGCTGCCACTACCCCCCCCCCCCAAACCTCTACACGGATCCACGTAGTGCAACGGTGCTGAGGTAGGAGGAAAGGAGACTGTCACTCTTGGACTGCAAGGATCTTGCCCCAAGGATGCATATGGGAAAAACTTGGGCCTGGCATCAGAACTTGTTGCAGCTGAGAACATCGCAGACAAAATGGATAACGTGAACATCCGAGGAGCAACCATTTAGAGGCTGTGGTGATGTGCGTCACACATTTGTCTGAAGAGGGCGTTCCACTCGAGGGGACTATGTCCCTCGGCGGTATGCGTCGAGCATCAATGTCATCCGTAGTATAAATGCCTTGAGTGCGCCCGTTGGCCTCAGTTCTGTTTTTTCGTGTATCAGAGCCCATGTATTATAGTTAAAGGCGTGCCTCTTTTGACCCAAGCCTTAAGAAAATGAGAGTGTAAAGCACAAACTATACAGCGGGGTAGGATGGGAAGGTCCATGAGGAATACGTGGGAGGAACATCCAATCGAAATAACGTTACAGTTGGTAAGGAACAAGTTACTTACCTGTAACTGTTGTTCTCCAGCATGGGTCTGGCATGGATTCACATGCTCATGAATATTCCCCGTCGTCAGGCTGGGAATCCTCGGTAAAGAAAAAACCAGTATCAGTTTCGTTTCTGATCTGTCTTTCGTAGTAATAACCAATCACTGGTCTCTGCGTCATACTGACCACAGCCAATGACTGCCCTCCACCTAAGCACCGCCTCTGGCAGCCATCTTCAGATTTGGAAGCACGTGAAGTGGCAGTATGACCAAGTGAAGAGCCGCAGAGGGGTAGGCGGGAGGGTTCGCATGTGAATCCATGCCAGACCCATGCTGGAGAACAACAGTTACAGGTAAGTAACTTGTTCCTTCTCCAGCATGGGGTCTGGCATGGATTCACATGCTCATGAATAAAGAATACATAGCAGTACACACATGCACAACCACGGGAGGTGGCAAAGGCTCAACATTAAGCATCACATCAACTCAACATTAAGCATCTTACCTCCTCACCAGGCTCACCTCAGGCGAACAGGTTGCGCAGCACTGCTTGGCCGACCCTGGACTCCTCCCTGGAATCCCGGTCGACGCAGTAGAATTTCGTGAAGGTGTGCGTCGACCTCCACGTAGCAGCCCTGCATATGTCCAGCAGGGGCACACCAGATAGGAACGCCGTGGTAGCTGCGATCGCTCTGGTGGAATGGGCTCTCGGACGGCCAGGCAGCGGTCGGTTTGCCAACCGGTGACAGCACATGATACAGCCGGAGAGCCATCTGGAGATGGAAGCCTTCGAGAGAGCCTTCCCCTGATTGACAGGTCCAAAGTTCACAAAGAGTTGTGACGTCTTCCGAAAACCCTTCGTGCGGTCCACGTAGAACTTCAGCGCTCTAGCTACATCCAGCGAGTGCAAAGTCCTCTCAGCCGGCGACGAAGGCGACGGGAAGAACACAGGTAACACCAAGGGTTCGTTGAGATGGAAGTCCGACGGTACCTTGGGCATGAAGGAGGGGTGCGTCCTGAGCACTACCCTCGTGTCGTGGAAAGTCAAGTACGGGGCCTTGCAGGAAAGGGCCTGGATCTCTCCCACTCGTCGTGCGGAGGTGATGGCCACAAGAAAAGCTGTTTTCCACGATAGAAACTTCAACGGGGCCGAGTGCAGAGGCTCGAACGGAGGTCCCATGAGCTTGGTCAGCACCACGTTGAGCTCCCACGCCGGGGCCGGAGCCTTCACCGGCGGGAACGATCTGAACAGTCCCTTCATGAACTCTTTCACCAGACGATGAGACCACAAGGCCGTCCGGCCCGTGGTTCTGGTGTATCGGGAGATCGCAGCAAGATGAATCTTGATGGACGCATGTGCCAGACCAGCTTTGGCCAGCGTCAGCAGGTACGGCAGTACTTGGGGAGCCGTAATCCGTAGAGGGTTAATCTTCTGTGCGTGGCACCAGACAGAGAACCTCTTCCATTTGTGTCCGTAGCATTTAAGAGTCGAGGACGCCCTGGCCTTTGCAAGAACCTCTCTGCAATCGGCCGGTATGTCGTATCCTCCAAACTCTAGTGCTGCAGGAGCCAGGCCTGCAAGTTCAGCGACTTCGGGTCGTGGTGGAGGATGGCGCCTCCTTCCCTGGAGAGTAGATCCGCGTCCGCCGGCAGCTTGATCGGCGGGGACGCTGACAAGTCCAGAAGGTCCGGGAACCATATCTGCCTCGGCCACGCAGGTGCGACGAGGATCATCCTGCACCGTGACCTCTTGAGCTGGTTGACGAGCCGGATTAGCAGAGGCAAGGGAGGGAACGCGTAGAGGAACAGGCCCTCCCAGGGGAACGAGAAAGCATCGCCCATGCTCCTCGTCTGGGGAAACCTGCTGGCGAACCTCCGGCACTTGGTGTTCGTCGCCGTCGCGAACAGGTCGATCTGGGGTGTGCCCCACCGTCGGAAGAGGCGATCCACCAGATCCTGCCGTAGTTCCCACTCGTGGCACGAGCGCAGCTCCCTGCTGAGTGAGTCGGCGATGGTGTTTTTTATCCCTGCCAGATGAAACGGCACCAGAAAAATCCCTTGGGCGACGGCCCAATGCCACAGGTCCTGCGCCTCCTTGGACAGCGCTGGGGACCTGGTTCCGCCCCGTTTCCTGATGTAAAACATGGTGGTGGTGTTGTCGGTGAAGATCCTCACCACCTTGCCCTTGAGGGACGGAAGGAAGGACCTGAGGGCCCAAAACACTGCACGGAGCTCCAGGACGTTGATATGTAGGGACTTCTCCGTCGGGAGCCAGAGTCCCCTTGCGTGCAGATTTTCGGTGTGCGCTCCCCACCCTTCCAGGGAGGCATCCGTGGTCACAGTCTCCTGGTGGGCTGGGGTCTGGAAGTCCATGCCCGCCGTCAGATGCGCGCGGGTGCCCCACCACCGTATCGCTCGTCGGAAATTCTCGTCGAGCTTGATCCTTTCCTCGAAGCTGCCCGTCGTCTGGATCCAGCGCGCATCCAGGAATTCTTGCAACGGGCGCATCCGGAGCCTGCACATGGGAATGAGGTAGATGCAGGAAGACATCATCCCGAGGAGGGACTTGATGGACCTCACTTTGGCCGCGTCGGCCACCAACATCCGTTGCACCTTGCCCAAGATGGTCCTGGTCCTCTCCTCCGACGGGGAGGCCAGAAGGGACACTGTGTCGAGCCTCGCTCCCAGAAACAGTGCGACTTGCGCGGGCACCAGGTGGGATTTGGCGTAGTTCACGGAGAATCCCAGGTCCGTGAGGAGTTGGACGGTCCTTGCCGTGTGGACCACGGCGAGCTCCCTCGTCTTGGCGCGGATGAGCCAGTCGTCCAGGTAGGGGTAGACGTGGATCCCCTCGCGGCGCAGCTGCGCCGCCACCGGTGCAAGGCACTTGGTGAATACCCTGGGTGCCGACCGTAGTCCGAAGGGAAGGGCTTTGAACTGGTAATGACGCCCTTGGACCACGAATCTGAGGAATTTGCGGTGCCCCTTTAGGATGGGAATGTGGAAGTAGGCATCCTCCAAATCCAATGACGATAGGAAGTCTCCTTCCTCCAGCTGACCCAGGACGTGCTGGAGGGTGACCATCCGGAACTTCTGCGCCTTGATGAACTTGTTCAGACGTCGCAGGTCCAGGATGGGGCGCCATCCTCCCGTCTTCTTCTTCACGAGGAAGTATCTCGAGTAGACTCCGGAGCCCCGAAGCCTCTTTGGGACGAGTTCGATGGCGCCCTTTCTGAGCATCGCCTTTACCTCCAGGAGAAGTTGAGGGACGTGAAGTTCTTTCCTGGCCACGGGGGGGACGCGCGGGCACCTTCTTTGAAACTCGAGCGCGTGGCCCCGGGCCAGGGCGTCCAGCACCCAACGGTCGGTGGAGATGGACTCCCACACGCTGACGAAGCCCGCCAGCCGGCCTCCCACCGGGGTGCTTCGGTGGGGGCCCGACCCCAAGGCCGGTTCAATCCTGCTTGGACGCGGCCTTGCCGCCTTGACCTCCTTGGCGACGACGGCGGGGTCCGCTAGACTTGCCTCGTCCTCTGTAGGCCTCTTGCGACGACGAGCGGGCCGCTTGACGGTAGGAAGCGAAACCGCCGCCGGAACCTTTGGAGGCGCCCTTGCCTCCGCCGCTCCGAAAGGGCGTCCGTCGTTGCAGGACTCCAAGGGCCCGGGCCGTCTCAGTATCCGCCTTGATGGCCTGAAGGGAATCGTCCACTGTCTTACCAAACAGGTTGTTCCCGTCGAAGGGCATGTCCAGGACTCTGGTCTGGACGTCCTGCCGGATGTCCGTAGCTTTGAGCCATCCACGACGTCGAAGGCAAACACCGTTGCCCAGCTGGCGGAATCCAGTGTCGGCGATGTCCGTCGCCACGGTGATGGCGTGGTCCGAGGCCACCTCACCTTCCTGCAGGATCTCAAGGGCCTCCGCCCTCTTGTCGTCCGGCAGAAAATCCAGCAGGGGAGCCATCTTGTACCAGAGCTCCCTGTCGTAGCGGGCCACGATAGCCAAGGCGTTGGCCGCTTTAATCGTCGTCGCTGCCGACGAGATGACTCTACGCCCCATAGTATCCAATTTCTTTCCCTCGCCGTCCGGCGGGGAAGTCGATGTGGAGGCCGCACCCCCCCCCGCTTTCTTCCTGGCTGCCGCGGAGACGACGGAGTCCGGGGTAGGCTGCGCCCGGAGGCATAGGGGGGCCGTGTCCGGGACCCGGTACTTTTTCTCGTACCGGTCTCTTCTAGCTGGCGTCGTGGAAGGGTTCTTGAGGAGGGAAAGGCCCTCATCCCAAATGTCGTCCAACAGAGGCACTGCGAGGACCGTCTTCCTCTTGGCCTCGCGCCGCTGATAAAGGAAGCCTTCCTTTTTCTTCTCCTCAGGGCAGAGTTGGAAAAGCTCGGAAGCCCTGGAGATCATGGAGTGGAAAGATCCGATCTCGTCGGGCGGAGAGGCCCTGGTGGGAGGCGACGACGGAAAATCCTCGTCGTATGCCTCGTCGTCCGTACCCGTCGCTGCCGTGTCAGTCCCCGTATCATCCCCTCGGGTGGACGGGGAGGAGGGCTGGAAGGGGCGCGACGGTTGAAAAGGAGGTGGTGGATGGATCCTTCTTTTCTTGGTAGGGGGAACACCAGAAGGTCCCGGTTCTGGATCCCCCGACGGGAGAGGTTCCTCCGTCGGTAACGGTAGCCTCGTCCTTATCTCGGAGCATAAGGACTGTATGGCCAACAAAATGGCCGCCGAGTTGTCTTGCGGCGCTGGCAGAGGGGAATCCGACGGGCGAGCAGGGGCCCCGTCGGTATCCTCGACGATGTCGTCGTCGTCACCTGCGTCGGGGTCCATTCCGACGGGCTGGCCTTCCTCCACGCCTAGGCCGTGGCTTAAGACCTCGATCAGTTCCTCTTCTGAGGTTGAGGCCGACTCTACGACGACGCCCTGCCCCCCCCTTCTTCCCCACGGAGGTCCTATCGATGGGCACAAAGGAAGACTCCCTCCGAGGAGGCAGGGAGATTCTGGGCCCTGAGGTCGCCACCACTGGTGCAGCCACCACAGGCTGAGCCAGGGCCGCCGCGACCGTTTCGATAGAGGGCTTGGCCGGATGGATCAAGGCCTTCACCACCTTAGGTGCGCTCACCGCCTTATCCTTGAGGGAGGGGGCACTGCCACGCTCCTCCTCTGCCTTAGAGCTCGACCGGGGTCTCTCCAGGAGCTTCGCCGGGTGCTCGGCCTTCCTCTTACCCGACCCAGAGCGTTGGCTCGTGGTTGATGGTGCCGGGGAGGGTGCGCCCTGCCTGGCGCCCGCAGAGCCCGACCCTTGAAGACGTTCTGCAGCTGGCATCCAGGGCAGACCCTGAACAGCTTTCCGGGCGTCGAGCTTCCCTTCTCCTGGGCCATCTCCGAGACAGGGCCTGAGAAGCTTCTGGAGTCCTCCGAAGTGTAGCTCGACGAAATCTTCACCCTTGAGGGGCACAGATGAATCCGACACGGGTCCCCGTTGATCGGATGTAGGATCGGTGGAGCTTGAGGCTCTTTTGACCGAAAGAATCGAAGTTTTTTGTAAAAAGCGCGAAAAAATAGCACTAACGCTCGAGAGCAATAGCACGAGGATCCCAACACATGAACGTGCGGTAAAAATCTGAAGATGGCTGCCAGAGGCGGTGCTTAGGTGGAGGGCAGTCATTGGCTGTGGTCAGTATGACGCAGAGACCAGTGATTGGTTATTACTACGAAAGACAGATCAGAAACGAAACTGATACTGGTTTTTTCTTTACCGAGGATTCCCAGCCTGACGACGGGGAATATTCATGAGCATGTGAATCCATGCCAGACCCCATGCTGGAGAAGTAACTTGTTCTTCGAATGGATTGTGTCCTCCCACGTATTCCTCATCTTAGATAGACTCCCAAAGCAGTTTTGTATTGGAGGTGGGAGTACAGACATTTTTTAGTCATGTACCGAATGGAGTACAGATTTAGCCAATAGACCTCCATGAGAGGTAGTGGAGTCCAGAGCATAATGTTTTATGAAAGTATGCATGGATGAACATGTGGCTGCTGCACAAATATCTTGTACAGGAACACCCCTTTTAAGTGCTGTTGAAGTTGCCATGCCCCTAGTTGAATTAGCTCTTACACCCTGAGGGTGATCTTTTCCAGCTAGCCTATAACACTCAGTTATGGCTAAGATTATCCATCTTGATAATGTTTGTTTGGTTACAGCTAGTCCTAATTTACGGCCAGTGTATCCTACAAACAGTTGGTCACACTGATGTATTTTTGACAATCTTGAAATGTAAAAGTTATGAGCCCTTCTAGGATCTAATCTATGTAGTCTTTCCTCTTCCTTACTTGTGTGAGGAGGGTAGAAAGTAGGTAGTATAATTTTCTGTGACAGGTGAAAGTCAGACGATTTTTGGCAAGAAAGAAGGTTTGACTGTAAGGACAACTTTATCTTTATAAAAGGTGGTGCGAGTAGGACCACTAGAAAGTGCCTGCAACTCACTCACCCTGCGGGCTGATGTCAATGCAATTAGAAGTATTGTTTTCAGAGTAAGAAGCCTTAATGGGCAGGAATGTAAAGGCTCAAATGGTGCACATGTCAGAAACTTTAGTACCAAGTTTAAATCCCACACAGGAACTTGAAAAAGTATTGGTGGGAATACATGGTTTGTAACAGAAGGGAGTAGTTTCTTACCTGTAACTCCATTTCTCCAGCATTGGTATCTTTCATGGATTCACATGCTTAGAATATTCCCCGTCGTCAGACTGGGAACCCTCGGTACACATATATATAGTCATTTCCAATAGGAAAAACTTCTGCCCTATCCCCGTCTGCGTCCTCTACGGGGCCGCCCACGTACGCCCCGTTGGACGTGATGGTATATAAGCCCCGCCCCCGCGGGTCCCTTCAGATTTCGACCCCTCCAAGATAACGGGGGGAAAACTTGCTTGCATACCAATCTTCCACATTGCAGTCCGGGGAGGCCGGAGGGCGCATGTGAATCCATGAAAGATACCAATGCTGGAGAAATGGAGTTACAGGTAAGAAACTACTCCCTTCTCCAGCATTGGATCTTTCATGGATTCACATGCTTAGAATAGATTGTAAAGCAGTAACATCAAGAAGGAGGTGAGAGTGCAATGTAACTTACAGTCGTAGAGGCACCCCCAAACACTACCGTTTACACCATGTATGTAAGCAACAACTTATTATACTGATACGAAACGGGTTTTCGCCATACAATGCTATGTCATATGACTCAGTATGCACCCCTTGCGCACATATCTACCCAACCACTTATGTTTAGGTCAATAAACTATGCACCTGCATGTATACACTCAGAAAAAACCAGCTGAGGCCAAATAATAATAATAGGCAGCATTTTACTTGAAACTTTGGCTTACCTCATTGAAAAAGGTGGCGAAGCACTGCCCTTCCCATTTGTACCTCATCCGCGTGCTGCTTTTCCAGGCAGTAGTGGCGCGTAAACGTGTGCGGAACAGACCATGCCGCCGCCTGGCAGATGTCCGTCAGCGGAATTCCTGCCCATAGAGCCACGGAGGAAGATGTCGATCTCGTGGAATGGGCTCTGGGACGATGTAGTAGAGGTCTCCCGGCCTTGGAATGACACAGGGTAATCGCCGAGGAGACCCAGCGAGCCAGACCTTGTTTGGAGATAGCCTTACCCCTAGCCGAGGGGCCGTAGGCAACGAATAGCTGTCTGGTGGTTCTGATATCTTGCGTTTTTTGTAGGTAAAATTTTAGTGCCCTTTTGACGTCCAGAGTGTGAAGGGCCTTCTCCGCCGTCGAAGGAGATGCAAAGAAAGTAGGGAGTACCAGGGTCGAGTGCTTATGATAGACCGACGGTACTTTTGGGATGAATGAAGGGTTAGTTGATAAAATAACTTTGTCCTTAAAGAACCTCAGATATGGAGGGTCTATGACCAGTGCCTGTAGTTCCGACATTCTTCTAGCCGAAGTGATGGCAACTAGGAACGCGAGTTTCCAAGATAGAAATTGTAGAGATGAAGAGGACATTGGCTCAAAGGGAGGCTTCATTAAGGCAGCTAGAACCGTGTTCAGACTCCACGACGGTGGGAACCGTTTTTCCGGAGGGAAGGTTCTAAACAGACCCTTCATGAAATGCTTCACTAGCCTGTCACTGAATAGTGGAGGGGACTGTCTTCTTCTGGTAAATCTTGAAACAGCCGCCAGGTGTACTTTGATTGACGATGATGACAGTCCGCTTTCCGCAAGATGAAGAAGATACGGGAGGATTTGCTCCGGAGTTACTTCCAAAGGTTGTATATTTTGTTGTGTTTGACACCATATACAAAACCTTTTCCATTTGCTTGCATATGATTTGTTAGTGGACGGGGCTCTGGCCGCCTGCAGAATCCTTCGGCAATCAGTCGAGACTTTTAGGTTCCCAAACTCCGAGAAGTCAGGAGCCATGCAGTTAAGTTCAGGCTGTCCGGATTGTGGTGCCACACGGTCCCCTCGTCCCTGGACAGGAGGTTCGGTACTTTCCTGAATGGTATCGGCTGATCCAGCGACAGATGAAGGAGGTCTGAGAACCATGGTTGCCTCGGCCAGCGCGGGGCCACTAGGATGACCCGGCAATTGTACCTGTGGATCCCCTGGATCGTCCTCCGTATGAGGGGAAATGGAGGGAAGGCGTAGAGGAACTTGCCTGTCCACGGAAACGAGAACGCTTCCCCCAGGGAGTCTGTTTGGGGCCATCTGCTCGCGAACTGAGCACATTTTCGGTTTCTTTCCGTGGCGAAGAGATCGATCGACGGGGTCCCCCATCTTTCGAAGATTTCCCCGAGTTGAGTGGAGTCCAGCTCCCACTCGTGTATTTGTGACATCGTCCTGCTCAGGGAATCCGCCTGTAAATTCTTCGCTCCCGGTAGGTGGTATGCTACTAGGGAGATGTGGTGTTTTAAAGCCCAATGCCAGATCTTTTGAGCTTCCTTCGAGAGGGTCCTGGATCTGGTGCCACCCTGTTTTATCAGGTAGAACATAGCTGTCGTATTGTCCGTGAGCACTCTTACTTTTGACCCCTTGATGTGTGGGAGGAAAGATTTCAGGGCCCATCTCACCGCTCTTAGCTCCAGGACGTTGATATGTAGGCGAGATTCGGTCGACGACCACCTGCCTTGGGTTTGGTGACGTGACATGTGTGCTCCCCAGCCCGACAGAGAGGCATCTGTAATGATGGTGTTCTGAAATTCCGGCTCCTGCAAGGGGACCCCTCTGTCCAGGTTGCGCGCCACTTTCCACCATCGGATGGCTTTGATAACTCGTTCGTCGTCGACTATTATCTTGTCCGACCAGCGGCCTGTGGCCTGCTTCCATCTGTCTGATAGGAACTCCTGTAGAGGTCTCATGAACAACCGGCAGTTCGCGACTAGGTGGATGCACGATGCCATGGAGCCGAGGAGAGCCGCATATTTTCTTGCTGACAACCTTCTCTGTAAACGAAGTTGGCTTGTCAGGTGTTTGATTTTCAACAACCTTTCCCGGGATGGTTTCACTAGTCCCGTGTGGGTGTCGAATTGAGCACCTAGGAACTTCAAGCTCTTCGAGGGCTTTAGTGAAGACTTTTCGTAGTTCACTGCAAATCCCAGACGCTGTAGCAGTCGCAGGGTGGTCAATAGGCTGTCGTTGGTAGACGCTGGGGAGGATCCCCTCACGAGCCAGTCGTCGAGGTACGGGTAAACGTGATGTCCTTCCTTCCGCAGCCAGGCTGCTACGGGTGCTAGGCACTTTGTAAAGGTTCTTGGGGAGGACTTCAGGCCGAAAGGGAGCACAGTAAATTGGTAGTGTGTTTGGCCGACTAGGAACCTCAGGAACCTCCTGTGGTGAGTGCGCACCGGAATGTGAAAATACGCATCTTGGAGGTCCAGAGACGCTAGGAAATCGTTCTTTTGGACCGATCTGATTACCTCCTGTAGAGTAAGCATCTTGAACTTTTGACTCAGCAGGGTTTTGTTGAGGTCCCGTAGGTCGAGGATGGGGCGCCACTTCCCGTTTGGTTTCTTTACTACGAAGCAGCGTGAGTAAACCCCTAAGCCTCTCTGTGAGGCAGGTACTAACTCGATGGCGCCTTTTTTTAGCATGAGCGCAACCTCTCGACGCAAGACGCTTAGGTGTGGTTGAGACAGGCATATCGGTGGACGTTTTGGAGGTCTGGATTTGAATCTTAGGGAATGTCCCAGTCTCACCGTGTCCAGAACCCACCGATCTGTCGTAATAGACTCCCATTCCTCGACGCAACTTGACACTCTCCCTCCTAGAACGTCATTGTTGATCTTTTTGTTTTCCCGTCGACGACGAGTAAGTGGGACGTCTCTTAGAGGCCTGGAAATTTCTGCGTCGGGTCGAGGACTGTGAGGCGCGTCTATAACCTTGGGACGGATATGAAGACCTCCCGAATGCTCTATCCCTGGATCCCGCAAATCGTGCGTTTCCCGTAGCTCCTCTAAAGGGGCGAAAGGAACGAAAGGGCTTCCCGCTTTGGAGGGAGCCCAGCGAGCGCGCCGTCTCAGAGTCCTCCTTCATTCCTTTCAAGGCCTCATCCACCTTTTCGCCAAACAGGTGGTCACCTTCGAAAGGCATGTCGACGACCTTATATTGCACCTCGGGTCTAAAGTTGGTGCATTTGAGCCAGGCCTGGCGTCGTAGAACCACTCCATTGTTAATTTGTTTGAACCCCGAGTCTGCCAGGTCCACCGCTATGTTGATAGCATGGTTCGAGGCTTCTTCTCCTTCACGAACCAGGGACATAGCTGATTTTCTGTGTTCTTCGGGGAGGTGGTCCAAAATGGGTGCCAGTTTGTGCCACATCTCCCTGTCATACCTGGCCATGATTGCCAGGGAGTTCGCTGCTTTCACTGTTGACGCTCCCACTGACAGGATCTTCTTACCGAAAGCGTCTTGGCGTCTAGCTTCGGAGTCCGGCGGGGTAGAGCACTTATGCTGGGCCTTTGCCTTTCTCGTCGCCGCCGCCGATACCACCGAGTCAGGCGTGGGTTGCGCAGAGAGGCATTTTGGCGTCGAATCTGGAACTTTAAATTTTTTCTCTACACGGCCTTTGACCGCAGGTTCCGAGAATGGATGCCGCATGGTTTGGACGCCCTCTTTCCATACGTGGTCCAGTATCGGTATCGAAAAAACGGAACGCCTATTCTTGCCCATGTGGTCAAAGAGGAAGCAGTCCTTCTTTTCTTCTTGTTGGGTCAAACCGAACTCCTTGCAGGCTTTTTCCATCATGGAATGGAAGGCCCCTATGTCGTCCGGTGGAGATGGGTGAATGGGACTTTTCGGAGGATCCACCTCCACATCCGAAACCCATGACGGGTCTCTCGACGGCGAGAGGGAGATATTAGAAGCTGACCCCTGTTCAGAGAGGGAGTCCGAGAGCTCACCTTCTTCCTGGACTGTTGGAGCAGTTGGGCCCACGACCGATCTAGTCGGGCGGTGTGAAGGTCCGGGCTCGTCGACGAGGGGAGTCGTCGGAGCAGGCGGGAGCCTTTCGTCCAGGGACTTCAAGAGCGAGTGTAAGGAGGAAAGTACCTCCATGGAGAGAGTAGCCTGGGCGTTTGGAGGCTGGGTGAAAACTTGAGAGCAGGTTGCACCAGAAGGAAATCTGGGCCGTAGCCCCAGGTCTTCCGGGCTCACTATTCTGAAGCCGTCGTCCTCTTTGGAGGCGATCGAAACTGGCTGTTCTTGTAGCAGTGTGTCGGGTAGCCCCATGTCGAACGTCTCTGGCCTCCAGGCCTGGAACTCCGTCGACGAGGGAATCGTCGTCGACGATGAGCCCGTTTGAAAGGCGGGGGACTGTGACGGAGTGGGCACTTGGATCGTCGCCATCGTCGTCGTCGACGGAAGGCCTGCAGGTGGCTTAGGCGGTCCCGCCTTCGCGGAGCTCTCCCTGTGTTTATCCGCCTCTCTACTCGTAGCTGATCTTTTCTGATCGCTCGAGGAGGACTTTGGCCTGTCCTTGTCTTTCTTCGACGAAGAAGAAGAGGAAGATGATTTCTTCGTCGATTCTTTCGATGAGGCCTTAGAGGAATGACTTCGAGGCACGTCCTTCCCCGTAGGCCGTGATTTTTTGGCCGGAGGTTCCGACAGATGTGAGCGTCGGGAGGCTTCTGATGTTTTCGCTGAGGCGATACTGCGCACCGATCCTACCTCCGATTGAGGGTACGCTCCAGCGCCGTCGTTCAGCCACGAGACCAGTCGCCGATTCCGGTCCTTCAGGGTTTTTTGGGAAAACCCCTTGCAGATATCACATTGGTCCGCCGAGTGGTGGGGGTGAAGGCAGTAGATGCAGTCAAGGTGGCCATCCCCTTCATAAACCTTCTTTAGACCGCACGTGGCACACGGGCGGAAAAGAGGCTTACCCGACATTATTGTCAGATTAACTAACAAAACTCGTAGGAGTTGGAAGCGGACCAAACAGACCAACTCGCAGGAGTTAGAAACAATCGATAAGTATTTGAAGAAAATACACGAGGAGATCCCACTATCTTTGGAGACGGTTGAAATCTGAAGGGACCCGCGGGGGCGGGGCTTATATACCATCACGTCCAACGGGGCGTACGTGGGCGGCCCCGTAGAGGACGCAGACGGGGATAGGGCAGAAGTTTTTCCTATTGGAAATGACTATATATATGTGTACCGAGGGTTCCCAGTCTGACGACGGGGAATATTCTAAGCATGTGAATCCATGAAAGATCCAATGCTGGAGAAAAGATAATACTGTTGGAATAGTACATAGAAAAGGGTCCACATTCTTAACCCTGCACCAGTTACTGAACTTGTTCCAACGACACTGGTACAGAGATTTATTTGCTGGTCTTCTGGCCGAAAGCAAAATCTCCATATCATCCAGAAGGTCCCAATCCTTGTATCTCAACCACTCAGAAGCCATGCATGAAGGTTGAGTATGTTGGCCTCTGGATGGAGAACATGACCTCCCTCTTGCGAGAGAAAAACATCTTTTGGAAGACGTATTGGAGGGCAGATGGACATGTCGAGAAGGTCCGGGTACCACGTTCTCCTGGCCCAATCCGGGGCAATTAGGCTCATGGTCTTCCTGTACTTTCTCAACCTCCTGATTACTTGTGTGATCACAGGGACTGGAGGAAACACCCACTCCACTACGAATGCGTCTCCTGTCGAGGGAAATTCCCTTGAGCAGTACAGTTTGCACTTCCTGTTGACAATGGTTGTAAACAGATCCACTTGAATGGTTCCCCAAAGAGTGACAATCTCTTGAAGGACTTCCTGAGATAGTTCCCATTTGTGGTGGACTGCTCTGCCTTCTCAGAGCATCTGCCGCTGTGTTTAGCTCTCCTGCTAGATGAATGGCAGACAGATCCCTTCTTGTATTGCCCATAACCAGAGCTGCATTGCCTCTCTGCACAGTGTTTTCCGTCATTATCAGGACATTCTTTTCCAGTAGAGATGGCAGGAAGGCCTTCAGTGCTAGTCTGATTGCCCTCAGCTCTAATAGGTTGATGTGTAGTCTGGACTCCTATGGAGACCAACGGACCGCTGATTGTCAACTCGTTGGTGTGAGCTCCCCACCCCGTGAGTGAGGCGTCCGTCACTACTGTTATCTCCGGCCATGGTTGCCAAAAAGATTCTCCCTTGAGGTTATGTTCCCTGCAAGCCCACCATTGTAGATCCTGTGCTACCCTGGTTGGAACTTGTAAAAGATCTGTCATTTCCCCTGACAAATGGGACCATTGAGTCCTGAGGGCCCATTGAAGGGATCCCATTCTCAACCTGGCTTCTGGCACCAGATAAACACAGGATGCCATGAGACCGAGCAACCTGAGAAAAATCGAAGGCCGGTAGATACTGGGCATTATGGAATTTTGTTACCATCTGCAGAATGTGGTGAGCTCTCTGCGGGAGGCAAGGCTTTGCCCGAACAAGTATACAAGACTGCTCCTATAAGCTGGAGCTTCTGTGCAGGTATCATGTTTGACTTTTTTAAATTCAGAGAAAACCCTAGTTTGTGAAGGAAGTGGCAAGTCTTGGATAGATGATCCTGGGTTTGTTCTGGAGAACGTGCCCTGATCATCCAATCGTCCAAATAGGGGTAGATGTGAATCCCCCCTCTTCTGAGACTCGCTGCCACTACTGCCATCAACTTGGTGAAAACTCTTGGGGCGGAGGTCAACCCGAATGGCAGAACTCGAAACTGATCGTGAGAATTGCCAATCGCAAACCTCAGGTACTCTGTGCTTGAGATGGATTGGCACATGAAAATAAGCATCCTGAAGGTCCAATGATACCAACCAGTCTTGAAGTTGGAGAGCCTGAAGGATCTGAGAAAGAGTGACCATCTTGAACTTGTCCTTCCTAAGGAACTTGTTCAAGTTTCTCAAGTCCAAGATGGGTCTCAATCCTCCGTCTTTCTTTGGTATGAGGAAATATGGGGAGTACCAACCCATGTTCCTCTCCGCTACAGGTACATGTTCTTTTGCACCTTTCTGTAGCAGGGTTAAAACTTCCTGCAACAGGAGCGGGTCTGGATTTTTGGTAGAGTTGTATCCCGGTGGGTGATTGAGGTTTCTTTTGAAAAGGAAGGCAGTAACCTTGGGATACTATTTCCAGAGCCCAAGCATCTAAGGTAATGCCCCACCATTCCTGCAGATGTTGAGATTCTGCCTCCCACTGGGGTTTTGTGCATCAAAACCTCATTGGTTTTGCGACAGCTGCAGCAGCGGCTGAAGGGACAGATGCCGCTGCTGGGGCAGATCTAGAACCTTTTCCTCACCCTGAGGAAATCTCCTGTGTCCTCTTTGACTGGCCTGTCCCCTTCCTCTCCCAAATGAGGATTAAAATAAAAAGGGGCGAGTGATTTTGCCGCTGCCTTGGAGGTCTGCAGCTTTTCTAAACTTTCATCTACTTTGCTGCCAAACAACCTCGAGCCGTCAAATGGCATATTAAGAAGTCTAGATTGAACATCTGGTGCAAAACCTGACTACCTTAGCCATGCAAATCTGCGTAGCACTGTGCTAGAAGCCATGGACCTGCTGATACTGTCAGCTGTGTCCAAACCTGCTTGAAGGCATTCCCCCGAAGCCTCCTTACCATCCTTTAGTATGGACAGGGAACCATCACGTCCCTGTCTTTCTGGGATTTGTTGCGCTGCCGCTGACATGCAGTCCCACAGGGTATATGTGAATCTCACCAGAGTGCAAGATACATTTGTGGATTTTAGAGCCATGCTCCCCGATGTAAAAACCTTTTTAGACCATGCATCAATCTTTTTGTCATCCCCATCAGGGGGAATTGTAGGGAATGCAGTATTTTTAGTTGATGTGGCTGCTTAAACTACCATGCTTTCTGGAGATGGATGCTTACTTAAGTATTCTGGATCAGAATTACAGGGTATATATTTTGCCACATATTTTTTACTTACTGCTGGAATGGTTTCATGTTTTTCCCAAGCAGCATTTACTCGTTGTAATGCAATATGAAAGGGAAGTATGGGGTCTGGCCAAGGTCCTCCTGATAGGATATCCGTCATGTCATCATCCTGGTATACAGGTGAGTTTCTACCCCATCCCATAAATTCTGTAACTTTAATTCCTTAGTTTTCTATAACCCAAATCAGCATGCTCTGCTGGATCAGGTTTTTCAAACTCGTAATCAGGGGACGTATCTAGTCCACTTGCAGATTGTAAACATTCATAAAGGTCTTGCATTTTAGATTGAGGATTAATTTCTCAGGGACTTCTCTTGTACCATATTTTTTCCCCTGCCGATGAAACCTTTGGTTCATCTTCATCCTCATTTCCGGACGACATTTCTCCTTATATAGATGACATGGTTTGGAAAAAATCATGTTTGCTCTCTGGGCGAAACACCTTTTCAGGTATAGGTGTTAACATTGGTTTCACAGAAACTGGTGTCGATGTTGTGGTTATTACCTGTGAAGTTGTCGAGGTATTCTTCGATGGAGCTATGAATGTCAGAGGAGCCTTCGAAGCTGTCGATAGTGTACTCGATGTAACTTTTGGTTGGGTCGTCGACCTCTTCTACTCGACAGCCTTCGATCGAGGCTTCGAAGATGTTTTTGGCGAGGCCTTCGATGACGTATCGAAGTCTAAGGTCCTTTTAAGGTCTGCCTCCTGTTTATGCACTGGAAGGCTTTTCTTTTTAGGTGTTTGGGAAGAATCCCTGGAAGACACCCTCGACAATTTGTTGGTTTTCCTAGTCTTACACCATCCCGTCACTTTTTTTGTGTGTAGAGGCATGGTCTTCAGACATTTTTTGAGGGGGTCTGGACCGCATTCTCAAAAATGTTCATCATCCATGCTTTAAACGCTTCCCACTTTTTAGGGGAGTCATGCTTTGTTGGACATTTAATAACTTCGATGTAGTCGAGGAAGAGGGAGACCAGTGTCTTTTCTTTGCTTTTTTTGGACGAAGAAGGACTTTCTCGATCTACTCCTCGACCTGGATTTTTTATGACGTTTTGCCGAAGACTCAGCCGAGTCTTTCTTCTCTGTCGAAGAAAACTTCGAGGAGTCCTTCCCCCACCACCAGTTTACCTCTTCTTTCTTTTAAGGCCTTATGGGTCATTGACTGACAGGAACCGCAGTCGATTTGATGGTCTGAACCGAGGCACCAGAGGCAATTACGATGAGGGTCAGTCAGCGACATTTTTCTCCCACATGGCATTTCTTAAAACCAGTTTTCGGTGTGGACAGGTTCAAAGAGGAGGACATAATTCATTATAACTGAAGCACCGTTTTATCTCGCTCCGAAGCGAAGCTAACGGAAAAACGGAACTGAGGCCAACTGGCATGCTCGAGGCATTTATACTACGGATGACGTCGATGCTCGACGGATACCGCCGAGGGACATTGACGCAGTCGCCTCGAGTGGAGCGCCCTCTGGTGGAGAGAGAACACATTTCCGAAGCAGCAAAGCTGAAGGTAAGGATATATCTAAGATAAGGAATACGTGGGTGGACACAATCCATTCGAACAATAGTTACAGGCAAGTATCTTGTACCTTCACCAGCAAGTGGTTTGGCATAGATTCACATGCTCATGACTAACGAATACATGGCAGTACAACATGTCACAGCCACAGGAGGTGGCAAGGCTCAACAGAAGGAAATACTCTTACCTCTTGGACAGACTCGCCTCAAGCAAACAGGTTGCGTAGCACTGCTTGGCCAACTCTGAACTCCACTCTGGAATCCCTGTCGACGCAGTAGAACTTTGTGAAGGTGTGTGTGGACCTCCACGTAGCAGTCCTGCAGATGTCACGAAGGGGCACACCAGACAGGAACGCCATTGATGCAGCGATCACTCTGGTGGAGTGGGCTCTCGGACGGCCGGTTCTCCAACCAGTGAGTTATGCAGCTGGAGAGCCACCTTGAGATGGAAGCCTTGGACAAGGCCTTCCCATGGTTCACAGGACCAAAGTTCACAAACAGTTGAGGTTGTCCTAAAACTCTTCGTGCATGCCACGTAAAACCTCAGCACGAGCAACGTCCAGCGAGTGCAAGGCCCTTTTAGCTGGTGATGAAGGCTTCAGAAAAAACACAGTTAACACCAAAGGCTCGTTGAGGTGGACCTCCGACAGAACCTTCGGCATGAAGGAGGGGTGGGTCCACAGCACCACACTCGATTCGTGGAAAGTCAGATATGGCTGCTTGCAGGACAGGGCCTGTATCTCACCCACCCTCCTGGCAGAGGTGATGGCCACAAGGAAAGCAGTTTTTCGCAAGAGGAACGAGAGGGGCCGGATGCATAGGCTCGAAGGACACCCCCACCCCCACCATGTGCCTTGTCAGCCCCACACATTGAGTTCCCACCCTGGGGCAGGAGCCTTCACCGGCAGGAAAAATCGTAACAGTGCTTTGAGGAACTCCTTACCTAGATGGTGGGACCACAGAAGATCTCCTGGAAACCTTGTGTAGCAGGAGATAGCTGCCAGATGCACCTTAATCGAGGCGTGCACCAGTCCCGCCTTGGCCAAGGACAAGTATGGAAGAATCTGCAGGGCCTTGACCCTCAGAGGGGTGATCTTTCTGCGATCGGCACATGTAGCAAAACGCTTCCACTTGTGACCGTATCACTTAAGATTCGATGATGCTCTGGCCTTGGCAAGGACCTCTACAGTCCGCTGGCAACTCTTACCCTCCAAACTCTAGTGCTGCAGGAGCCAATCCCTCAGGTTCAGCGATCCTGGGTCGTGGTGTGGAATTGCGCCTCCTTCTCGGCTGAGCATATCTGTGACCACCCGCAGCTTGATCGGAGGCAACGCCAACAGGTTGAGAAGGACTGGGTACCAAATTTGCCTCACCCATCATACTGAATCTGCACTGTTTGAGTTGATTGATGACTCGTAGAAGGAGATGCAACAGAGGGTATGCGTACAGAAACAGGCCTCCCACGGGAAGGAGAACACCTCTCCCAGTCACCTCCAGCTGGTGGAACCTGCGGGCAAGCCTCTGCCAGCAGACCTGGATATAAATACAGGACGACATGCCGAGCAGCAACTTTATGGTCCGCACTGAGGGGGCTTTCGGTGACCGTAGCCAATGCACTTTCCCAAGCTTGGCCACTACAGTCTCCTCCGAGGGCGACAGTAGGCAGGCTACTGCATTGAGTCTGGCTCTTAGAAACAGTGTGTTCTGGGATGGCGTCAAGAGGGCTTTGGCTAATTGATGGAGAAACCCAGATCCGTCAGCAGCTGGATGGTCCTCTCCATGTGTCCGACAGCTACTTCTCGTTAACTGGCCTGGATGAGCCAGTCATTGAGGTACGGGCATACGTGGATCCCTCGTAGAAGTAGCTGGGCCACCACTGGAACCAGGCACTTCGTGAATATGCTGGGTGCCAATTTGAGGCCGAAAGGGAATGCCTGGAACTGATAGTGCCTTCCCGGTACCACAAAGCGTAGGAACTTTCGGTGCTTTCTGCGAATGGGGATGTGGAAGTAGGCGTCCTCCAGGTCCAGCGACGTCAAGACATCCCCCTACTCCAGTTGGCTAAGCACGTGCTGCAACGTGACCATCCTGACATTTTTGGGACTCGAGGTACTTGTGACACTGCAGGTCTAGACTGGGCCTCCAGCCCCATGTGTTCTGTCTAAGTAGTATCGGGAGTAAATTCTGGAGCTCTGGAGTCGCTGTGACTAGCCCATCGGCCATTTTCTTAGTATGGCCCATACCTCTTGTAGGAGTTGAGGGATGTGCTGCCCCTGCTGGGCCACCAGAGGGATCCGCGAAAATGTGTGGTGAAACTCCAGGGTATGTCTGTGGGCGAGAGTGTCCAGCCCCCATTCGTCGGTGGAAATCTTCTCCCAGTTGCTGACGAATCCAGTCAGCCTGCCTCTCACCGGGGTACACAAGTGGAGGGCAACTTCTTGGCCTGTTCAGTCCTGCTTCGGCGCCTGCGTTCCACCTTGGAAACAACCACAGCGCTGACCACCTCCACCGAAGAACTTGGAATGGCCTCTGTAGGCCCCATGGGACGTGGACAGGGAGGGCTGATGCTATGACAAAGAGAAACTTTTCGTTGATCTGCCAGACTTTCCTCTGGAGGTACGAAAGGAAGAGTGGTGCTGTCGGAGTGCCCAGGGCTCGAGCAGTCTCTGTACCAGTCTTGATGGCCTGCAAGGACTTCCCAAAGAAGTTATCCCCGAAGGGCATGTCCCATACCCTTGTCAGGACCTCCTGGTGGAAATTAGTGGCCTTCAGCCAGCATCGCTGACGGAGGCAGACACGATTCCCCATCTGCCAGAAACCTTGTTGGCGATGTCCAGGGCCATTGTGAGGGCATGGTAAGAAGCCACTTTACCTTCCTGGAGGCGTGCGATCGCCTCCACCCTCATGTCAGGCAGGTACTCCAGAATCGGGCCAGCTTGTACCACAGTTCCCTGTCATACCTGGCCAGGATCGCCAATGACGCCTTGACGGTGGACGCCGGAGTAAATGACATTCCTCCCCATGGCATCCAACTTCTTCCCCTCACTGTCCGGAGGGACTGAGGACTAAGAGGGGTTAGACTACCTATTCCTCGCAGCTGCCGATAGGACCGAGTCGGGCGAAGGTTGCGACTGTAGGCACTTTGGTGCAGACTCTGGCACCAGATACTTTTTCTCCAGCCTATACTGCTTGGCCGTGGCCATGCAAGGATTCTTCAGGAGGAATAGGCCTTCCTCCCACACGTCGTCTAGGAGGGGCACTGCCATGATGGTCTTCCTCTTGGCCTCGCGCCTCTGGTGTAGGAAGCCCTCCTTGGTCTACTCGATCAGCTGTAAAAGTTTGGAAGCTTTGACGACCATGGCATGAAACGACCCCACCTCATCCGGTGGGGACGCTTTCGGTTGCAGCGATCCACCAGCCGTGAAATTGTCATCCGTCGTAGCCGTGGCCGGGTCCATCGGGGGAGGCAGTGGCACCAGGTGCGGGTGTGGAGGTTGATGCAGGGGCGTCGGATAGCGCTTCCTCTACTTAGCCGGGGGTTGATCAGGAACCACAGGGGCCGGTGGCTTGCAACAGCCTCTTTTGGATTTCTGACACCAATGTGTAGGGTCGAAAGGTTGCCTAGGGATATATCTGAGGCCTTCTGTCTTGGGGGTAGAGCCACCCTGGCCGCAGTAGGACCTACCTTCAAAGCGTCATCCCCTTTGGCCTTCGACAAAGCTGGCAGCCACCGGCTCCATCGTCGACCAAGATTTCTCCTGCACTGCCTGGGCCTTCTTTGGCAGGTCGGCCATCTTTTCCTCCACCCTAGGCTTCTCCCGCAGCTTAGCCGGGTTGGAAGACTTCCTTTTTTAAGAGGAGTTCGATCGCTGGGTGCCGATGGACGCAGATAGTGACGTTGATCGCACCCTGCCCATCGAGGGATTGCGCGCGACTGACAAAAGCTGACTCCCAGTGCTTGGCCTTGTCTTGGGCCCCCACGGATGGAGTGTTCTCAAAGGACTTAGAAGCCCGCTGTTTGGACCGGCCGGTCCCAGGTGAGGCATGACCCTAATTAGGGCATGGGGCAGAGGGAACTGGCACTTAGCCACGCTGCCACTATGTAGATCCTTCATCCTTCTCTTGGAGAAGCCGAGGCAGATCTCGCAATCTCCTCCTTTGCGGTGCGGGTGAAGGCAGTAAAGTCATTAAAGGGGTTTATCCTCCACAAACACGTTCCGCAGTCCGCATCTGGTGCAGGGCTTGAATAGCTAACTTCCTTCTCCTCCGTCATGGTCGGAGATGCGTAGTAGACCCGATGGCCTTCTGGAAACTTGCATGAAATTAGACTATTATTGGTCTTGAGGGGCAATGAAATTCACTGAAAGGGATCTCCGCTTGTCAGCAGATGGAGAGAAGAGCACACAGGCTCCGTCTTGAAAAAAATAGAATTTATCTTGAAAAAAAGCGCGAAAACCATAGAATACCTCACAGAGCAAAACTCGAGGCCCCCCCACCCCCCAACACTTGAAAATGCAGTAAAAATCTAAGATGGCTGCCAGAGAAGGGGCTTAGGGAGAGGGTAGTTATTGGCTGGGGGGCTGTATGAACTAGAGTACAGTGATTTGTCTAGAGGAGAAACACAGTTTGTAAGTGAAAGTGAAACTTTTCTTTTACCGAGGATTCCTGGCCTGACAGGGAATATTCATGCGCATATAAATCCATACCAGACCCCATGCTGGAGAAAGAAGGGTACTCACTGGGCAGTCCCCCCCAACCCTCAATGAATTCCCTTATGTGGAACGTAGGTACGCCATGGAAGACCACCTCACACCCGACGAGTCTTCTTTCGAGTGCCTGGACTGAGAGAGAATCACAATTGAAGAACAAATTCCACTGATGATCTGGACCTAAACACTTCAGGCAAAGACTGAGGGTCCACAAGCGACCAGTCACGAAGTCCTTACGCTTTGGAATACACTTAGGAAAAGAAAACTACTGCGGAACCAAGGCAAGACGACAAATTGAAGGACAAGAATCAGGGTGCAAAGAGTGTCGTGGATGCAAAGCACATCCTATCCCAAACATGTTGCGAAAACGACTGAAGGACTAAGCACTCGGCGGGGATCACAAAGGCAGAGCTAGAGCCATACACACGCTGGTCCCGTACAAAAAAAAAGAAAAAACACAGAAAAAGGACCATGTTTGGGATGCTACCAAAAAGTGCTCCAATATCCCATTAGTATGGACGAAAGAGGACAGGGGGGGGCGAAAGGAGTAAGTATACATATGAAAGACTGCTAATTAAGAGCACATTCATTTAAATGATGGCATACTAAGAAAGCATTAGACCAATGTGAAATGTAGGACAAAGGAAATGCCAGTTTAAGGTTTGTGAAATACAATGTTAGGGAGAATTCTCTGTTTAGGCTGAATTTCCTAACCTAGTGAGTCCCCCAGCAACTTTGCTGGATTTCTGCAGTTTGTTTTTTTTCTCCTGCCAAGAGGGAGTCTCTTTTCCTCACACTCTTGGACATGATTTGAAGGGTTCCTTTGACTGTTAATGTGTTTTATGGGGTCTTTTACTCCATAGGGTCTCATTTGTTTTTACTATGTGTGTTACACAGCACCCTGAGAGCAGTGACACAGGGGTGTCATAGTGACACCCCACCATAGACTCCATACCCTGGGACTGACTAGTGTCTCCTAGGGCATGTAAAGTCACCATTGGCTTTACTAGTCCCAAATTATGAACAGAAACCAGTACAAACCATCATATTGTGGACGTACTGGTCGGGGCAATTCGACTGCCCCCGGGGTCTGTTACTCGAGGGGGCACGTCTCATTCCCCCCTGATCGAGTTTTGGCTGGTGGCAGTGGATACTACTACTTATATTCGACCGCAAATATATCTCTATGGGATTTTCCCATTGTTCGATGCTACCAACTTTAATTATTTAATTCCTATAACCTCGAACATACCGCCGGGTTATTTATTTAATATTAATTCACCGGTTGGTATTTTTTCCCAGAACTCTATTCAAAAATGGCGTTTGTGTTCTCTTCTGTGACTCCAACCCAAGTTGAGCCCTTTGTTCCACTTTTTGGCGGGCTTCTCCACAGAAGCCTCCAAAAGTGGTGCCACTCCGTCCGGGTACCACAGAGGGTGTGGGAGGGGGTTTAGGCACCCTGGACTGAGTTGCCTTGGCAACTCAAGTCGCACTCTTGTGTGATTGGCCCAAGTGGTGAGCCGGTCGGCTCACCACTTAGCATGTTTGATTGACAGCTAGGCTGAATGAATGGGTGTTTCTTGCATAAAAGCAGGGCTTTTGGGACTGGAACTTCAGAAGTCGCCACAGGACCTGAGAATCCAAAGAGGGAGAAGCTGATCCGAACTGCAACGACACCACCGGTGGAACCCTGCTGAACCGTCTCACCACTTCCCGACAACAGATGAGATCTTACCAGAGAGTCTCTTCCACTTGAGCTGGTGGGGACAACAAGTTCGCTTTCCTTTTTCGCCTACCAGGAAGTCTAGTGATCGAATTGCCCGTGCCAAGCACCCCGGCAACCGGATAGCCACTTACCACTGAACCGCGAAAGAAAGGACCACTCCTTTTAATCGAGAAACTCCACGGCTGGTTTCTTCCCTGGCAGCACAAAGACCTCCTGCTTTCCTCCCCGCCGAGATCTTCTCTTCTGCCGGACGAAGCACCGACTCGCAACCGCTGCCAGGAACAACTGCCCCCGCTGGAGTGTTCTCACCATTTCAAGATACTGTGTCCGCCTGTCCTCCCTTTCTATAGATTGCTACAAGGTGACAGTAAATCCTTAACCTTCTAGACTGGGCTGGCCTCTTGACCATCTAACTGGTCCCTTTCTTTTGGTTCAACTTCTTTCTGAACCTTTGAGACTTTTGTGCACTTTTCAACCGTTTGACCTTGGACACATTTCGTTCTGATCCTCAAAGTGGATCCGGCTTTCTGAACTCTAACTTCACGGTTTGATTCTGTCTTCCTCTCTTGCTGTGTTCTTTTGAAAGTGTTGGGATCTGTTTCAATTTATGCTCTGCCTTTCTCTCCCTTTGAAACCGAATTATTGGAGTGCCATCTGCGTTAAGCGCTCACCGCTGTCTGAAAATAAGTGGGGCTTTACTTAAGACTGGTCTAATATTCTTTTAAGGACTGTTTTTGAACGTGCCTGAGATGAGTGCCAGTGTGTTTTCTTAGATGTGTTTTTAAATAAATAATTATATATCTTTTACACCAAAGCTCTGGTCAGTGTTTGCTTGTTCTACTGTGTTTACCTGCCCTATTGTGTATGCTCTGTATACTGCCTACCTCTTCTTGAGAGAAGTGTGACTGCTCAGCCACCGCTACCAGGTAAATTTGGGTGGTGCAGAGTGCTACCAATTGGGTTTACTGCTAACTCCTGTAGTCCTAAACTTTTTGCAGGGGTCCCCAAGGGAACTGCACAGGTTTCTGCCTAACATACAACCCTAATCTTTTCTGGATAAAAGAGAAAAAAAACACTAAAACTACTAGACGGTAGGCACTGGAGTTGAAAAGTGTCCTAGGTTTCCCAAAGGCCTTCTGGATATAATCCATGTACTATCACTGGAGCCAATGAAATCAACACTGTCCCACCGCCATGCTAATGGTATCTTGCTGGCCTTTAATGTCCATAATTCTCCTTGCTGCTGCTCAGTCTGTCGCTGCACCTTCTTGCGGTGTTCCATTCTGTATTCAAACCGAAAAGTTACTCCAGTAGGTCAGAAGCAGCTGTGTTGCAAAGGGTACACATTTGCCTGTGAAGATTCTCTACCGGGCCGTTCAGCTCAGTACCCAAAACTCTTAGTTAAATGAAATTAACAAAGGCACATTAAAAAAAGGAAATGCCAGGCAAAGGCTACAGCAGGAAGCAAGGAGTGGATGGGAAAACCGGAAAGCTGAGAGCAAGAACATTCCAGAAGAAGCCGCTATGCAACAGGCTCTGGTCCCATTTTGGTTAAGTCAATGGTGTAGCGCAGGCCCCTGCAGCTCCTGTGGTGCAGGGGGCCCCGTCACACCACATTAGGTCCGGAGGGGGGCCCGGCCCAGTCCTCAACCATCAGGGTTAAGGCTGGGCCAGGGCTTACAGAGCGAGGAGGCAGCATGCAGTGGTGGTTGGAGCGTGCCAGGACATGCAGCACGTGTTACATGCCACATTTGGCTCCAACCCCTTTTTCCTCACGGCTCATATACAGGAACCAGGAAGCTGTCCTAGCTTCCTGGTTCCTGTCTGTAAGCAGTACAGAGATCAAGGGTCCTGGAGTGACAAACCAGAGCTGGAGAAATAGCCAAGAAGGTGTTTATGAGGTGTATTGTGCATGTGTGAAGTGCATGTCAGATATATGTCTGTAAAACGAATCGGTGAGTGGTGGGTGAATGAAAATAAATGTGATAGTGTGTTTATGTTTGCATGTTGTGGGTGTGTGTCTGTGTGGAGAATGCTTTGAGAGTGGATATAAGAAGGTGTAGGAGTGAGTGACTGATGGTTGACAGAGTATGAATGTGATAGTGTTTGAATGTTCTGGGTGGCTGCGTGTGTGGAGAATGCAGTGCACATGGACGCAAGAGGTTTATGGGCGAGTCAGTAGGGATGGGAGTGTGTGTGAATGTTCTGGGCGGGTGTGAGTTTGCTACAGAAGGTATATGGGTGAGTGACTGGAGGGTGAATGGGTTTGAATGTGATTTTGTGTGAATGTTCTGGGTTGATGGGTACATGCTTGTGTGGTGACTGCAGTGTGAATGAATGTGAGAGGACATGTATGGGTGAGTGACCGATGGGTGAAAGGGGATACGCGTGTGTGTGTGCAAGGTCCCTGGGAGATTGGGGATCACTAGAGCATTTTTGACAGATTTTATTTATTTGCATGTTTTACTGGTATTTTCGGGCAAAGCCAAGTTCATGTGTGTCATTACCTGGTTAGACTGGCATTTTGGTGCAGCAGTCTAGCCACTGCTTACTGTGGCATTACATTTATTACTCAGCATCTTTGCTAAAGCAAGCTTGATAAGTAGTATTACCTTGCTAGACTGATGTTTTGTTATAGGGGCCTGCATATTTCTTACGATAGCAGGATGTTTAATTAACCGAGCATCTATAATGAAGCAAGCATGATAAGTGTTCTTATGGGTCTAGACTGGCTTACATTGGTACCGATTTGGACAGGTTTTCTTTTTGTGACATCACTTTTAATGGCCAAACCAACGGAAGTATGTTCTTACATAGGAGTACTGGCATATTGGCAGAGAACATCTCAAAGTGAACAGGAGTATGTTCTTATATGGGAATACTAGCATATGTTGGTGGAGCCAGCATGGAAATGTATGGGCACAGCCAGCATGAAAATGTTTTTTATACTGTCATATTTTGCAACCGGCATGACAATACATTGGGAACCGTGGCCGTGCACTTTTGGTGACTTGCACCTATTGTACTTTTTTTCATGAGTTACCCTACGCCCTACAAAACAGATTGCAAAGTATCTGGCCTTTTACCCAAATTTTCACCAATTGTGTTGTGTAATGCACCATTTTAACCCATTATTCAAAACACTTTATGGGGAGGGGGTAGAATCCCCCCCCAATCTGTTTTCGTTAGTTTGGGCTCCCTCGCAATGCATGGTCGTAATCGCATACTAAGTGAAACGGTTTAAAAAACACATTTACTTCTTTCACATGGAGTAGTGCATGCCCCTGCTGTGGCATAATCATCATGGACATTGCGCACATGTGGTTATCGAGCCGGCCCAGGGTGTGGAGAGTCCTGTGCTTTAAGGCGCTTGGGAGGGGGCTCCTTAAGCAAGGCTGGCGGGTGGTCACCCAAGCTTTGTGCTACGTCACTGGGTTACAACCCACCAGTATGAAGGAAAGGGGCCACGATGTTAGAGTAAATATACAATACATTTTTCTAGCATTTCTTTTCTCAACTTATTTCAACAGACCACTTTTTGAAATACCTGGCTCACTGTACCATCATAATCCAAAATAGCTAACAAAGTTTACTACACAATCAGCCCTACACGTAAGCGGCATACCAGACATTTATACTTACTAAAACAGGCAAGTACTGCAAAAATAAATAAAATGCCAACAAAATAGGAAATAACTGGCAAGCAGTCCCACAGGAAGGATCCCCATTGTTACTACTGCCCAACCAGAAGAGAAACATTTAGGTATTGTATGGTTTGTATTGATTTGTTTATTTATAGAGCACGCCAGGCCGTTAGGCAACGGGGCGCTTGCAGAAAGTAGAATCTTATGTTACAGGTACATAGATATTATACATTACTAATGTTATACAAAATTTCGTGTTACATACATATTATTTTGAAGGAATTCTAGGTGCTAAAAAGTATGGATTACAAAAATATGGGATACATTACTCACCGTAATCGTATTTCTGATGCTTGTATCTGTTTAGATTCACATGCTGTGCATAGGCCGACATCTACTGGAAGCTGCGGAGTATTACAGTTTGTTTTTCGAAACTCGAAAATTGGGCGTCGACACAGGGCGTGCCGGTAATACTATCCCTAGTGTGACGTCGACTGTACCCATGATCCCTTTCGCGTCTATGACCCTCAGATTGTATTCTTCCTGACATGAGGTAGCATGAGGAGTAGCGCGAGTACAGATGATCCAAGCAGATAGAAGATAGATAAGACTACAAGCATCCATGCGCCTTCTCTCAGAGGGGAGGAAGGGTGGGTCGCATGTGAATCTAAGCAGATACAAGCATCAGAAATACGATTACGGTGAGTAATGTATCCCTTCTGAGGCTTGTGGAATCTGCTTAGATTACATGCTGTGCATAGATTAGCGAGCAGTGTTAGAAGGAGGTAGGATTTGAGAAGGGTCATGAGCAAATAAATGTCTTAGAACCGCTTGTCCCACTTGAGTATCTGTCTTGGAATGGGTGTCAAAGCAGTAGTGCTGAGTAAAAGTGTGAATAGAGCTCCGAGTAGCTGCTTTGCAAATGGTGTCAAGGGGAACATTTGCAATGAAAGCCAGAGTGGCCCCAATGCCTCTTGTCGAGTGAGCTCTGGGCATAAAAGGCAAAGTTTTGTCAGAAACACAACTGGATACAGTTCACAATCCACTTGGAGATGGCACCCTTAGAGACGCAAACTCCCTCTTTGCCTGTGGCTACGGAGATAAACAGTTGATCTGCCTTTCTAAGCGGTCTGGTCTTGTTTACGTAGTAAAGGAGCGCCCTACGCACATCTAGGGTGTGTAGTTTAACCTCAGCCGAGCTTTGTGGGTTTTGGAAGAAAGCCGGAAGCTCGATGGACTGGTTTACATGGAATTTAGAAATAAACTTAGGTGAGAACCTAGGGGGTGTCCGTAAAACCAGCTTAACCTTATGAATAGTAAAGAAAAGATCCTGCACTGACAGAGCCTGAATTTCACTGACCCTTCTTATGGATGTAATGGCTACTAAGAAGGCAGTCTTATAGGTCAGGTGTTTGAGACTTGTCTTATGCATGGGCTCGAATGGGGGGCCCATGAGTTGATAGCACCACATTCAGGTCCCATCCTGGTGGTGGGTTAGATATAGGAGGATGAAGTCTCTTTACTACTTCCATGAAGGCTTTAACCACGGGTACCTTCCACCACAACACCTTGCTATGTGAGGTGGTGTATGCTGACAGTGCTGCCAGGGGTACCTTTAGTGAGTTGAAAACCAACCCTGCGTCCAGCAGGTGGAGCATGTATGTCACGATAGTGGAAGGAGTGCAATCAACTGGGTTGATTTGTTTATACTGGCACCAGATAACAAATCTCTTCCATTTGTCGAAGTAGCAATGCCTCGTGTTCGGTTTCCTAGACTCTTTTAGGATGTCAATACACCTCTGTGGTAAATTGAGATGTCCAAACCCTATGACCTCAGGAGCCATGCTGCTAGGTTCATGGAGTTGGGTTGAGGATGCACCTTCTGACCTTGGTGCTGGGACAAAAGGTTGTCCCAGCCCGGGAGTTTGATGGGATCGCACACCGAGAGTCTGCGAAGTTGTGGAAACCACAGTTGTCTCACCCACATGGGAGCAACTAGGACGAGCGTCATCGACTCTGTTCATCTTGTTCACCACCTTCCTGATGAGGAGTTGGTGGAAAAGCGTACGCAAACATCCCTGACCAGTTCATCCACAGGGCGTTCCCCAGGGAGTCTGGTTGGGGAAACCTGGATGCGAATCCTAGGCACTGTCTGTTTTTGCTTGTGGCGAATAGGTCTATAGTGGGGAAACCCCACTGAGAGAAGAGATCTTCTACGATATCTCTGTGTAGACACCATTCGTGTTCCTCCGGAAAGGGATCTCTGCTCAAAGCGTCCACTAGAGAATTGAGATCCCCTGGAACATGTTGAGATGACAGAAAGATGTTCCTTCTGAGTGCCCATTTCCAAATTTTCTGGGCAAGTCAGGACATAGATTTGGCGACAGAGTCCCTCCTTGCTTGTTCAGGTAGAACATGGCTGTAGAGCTGTCCGTCCGGATCTGCACCGACAGGTTCAGTAGGTGGGGCTCGAATGCTTGAAGTGCTCTGAAAACTGCCAGAAGCTCTAGCAGGTTGATGTGGTTCTTGGCCACTGTGTGAGACCAGAGACCCTGAGCTGTGTGGTGGAGATGGTGAGCTCCCCATCCTGTCGGGCATGCATCCGTCGTGACTATCGCCTGTATCTCGGGATCGTAAAAGGGTTTCCCCTTGGATAGATTGTCTCTTGTCCACCAGTGGAGGCTTTGTACAAGTGTTGGCGAAACGACCACTAGATCGTCCCACTTGCGTGAGACCACAGTTTCGCCAACCATTCTTGCATGGGACGCAGGCGCGCGTGGGTGACCAGGTAAATACATGGTGCCATCGTGCCCAGCAAAAGCATTGCTTTGCGCACTGTTATCTGGCAAACGGTTTGATATTGTGGAATTTGCAGTATATATTCCGAATTCTTTCCTCTGAAGGAAAAACCAACCCCTCTTGAGTATTTAGAACAGCTCCTAGGAACTGCTTGGAGGCGCTGGGCACCAGACTTGATTTTTTCTCGTCTATGGAGAAGCCCAATTCGAAGAGGAGGTTGATAGTTCTTTGAATGTTTGTCCTGCAAATTACAGGGGTCTCCACGATGAGCCAGTCGTCCAGATAAGGGTACACTGGGATTGCCTCCCTGCGTAGGTGTGCCGCCGCCACCGCCAGTACCTTGGTGAATACCCTTGGAGCCGAGGCTATCCCAAAGGTCAGTACCTCGAACTGGTAGTGCCGACTGTCCAGCTTGAAGCGCAGATATTTTCTGTGCGCTGCGAAGATGGAAATATGAAAATAGGCATCTTTCATATCCAATGTTGCCATGTAATCCCCTTTTTTTAGGAGGGGAATTACCTCTTGTAGAGTAGTCATGTGAAATTTTTGGAGCTTGAAATACTTGTTTGCAGGCCGTAAGTCCAATACTGGGCGCATTGTCAAATCTTTTTTTGGCACAAGGAAGTAAGTTGAATAAATACCCTTGTTTACCTGGTGTCCCGGGACGAGTTCTATCGCGTCCTTTGTGAGAAGAATTTCGATCTCTTCGAGTAGGATTTTCTGGTGGTCTAAGGAGTGTATTCTTTGTCGTGGAGGGTGGTTTCGGGGACGCTCTAGGAGTTCTATGCAGTATCCTGCGGACACTGTGGACAGCACCCATCTGTCTGATGTGATCCCTTCCCAAGGTTGGGTGAAGATGGAAATGCGTCCCCCTACTGGGGATGCGTGAGAACGGACCCTGAACGGCGCGTCACTGTTTTGGTGGAGGCGTGCCCCCTCCTTTATTGGGGCTGCCTCTACCCCTACCACGACCTCTTTTGTTACCCCTGCCATAACTCTGGGTAGACTGCTGGTTAGTGTTCCATGTAGTACCCTGGCCCTGGGAATAGTTTGAGCCTCTTTGGGAGTTTTGTCCGCGAGGCCGACGAAAATTGCCATTCCCTCTCTGGTTAGGGGGTTTGTTGGTTAGTTGCCCTAGGGACTTGAGTGTCTCGTACTCGTCCTTGGCATTCTTCAGTGCGTCCTCGACCGCCTTTCCAAACAATAGATCCGGCTCCACCGTCTTATCTATCGGTGATGCTTGGGTCTCGGCCTTGAAACCAGACTGCCGTAGCCAAGCATGCCTCTTGATGACCATGCTCTCAGCAATTAATCTGCCAGCGTTATCCGCGGCATCAAAGGTTGATTTTAAAATGCAACCTGACACGGCTCTCCCCTCTGCCGAAACTCGTGCCAATTGGCTTTTTAAGGGTTCTGGGGCGGAGTCTATGAGAGCTGCGACTTCTTCCCATTGACGGCAGTTGTAACTAGCCAGCAGGGTGGTGGAGTTTGCAATCCTTGCCTGGTAGGCGGAAGTGGAGGCTACTTTCCTGCCCAAGCCATAAATCTTCTTACTCTCCTTGTCGGGGGGAGCTTCGGACGATGACAAGGGTGCTCCTGCCCTCTTACAGGTGTTTGTAACAACCAGGGAGTCTGATTTGAGATGTCCCCTTATGTATAGTGGGTCAGAAGGGGCTGCCCTGAAAAGCTTTTCAATTCTGGGGTTTACTGCCCTAGTAAGATTGGGGTTAACAAGGGAAGGGTCTATCCTCCTTTATTGACTTAAGGATAGGGATGGCCTGAGCAACAGGTCTCCTTTCTCCCACCAGTTCCTCTGCAAAATCCCTCGCTTCCTGAGCACCCTGGGTGTCAATGTGTAAGTGCTGTGCCGCTCTGGACAGGACCTCATTCAGGAGAGGTTGGTTGTCGGCAGGGGAGTCGGTAACCGCGGGCTCTTTCTCTACAGGGGAATCTGCCCTGTATGTATCTGGGTAGTCGTCCTCCTCCTCCTCCTCTTGGTCCTCATCATCCCCATAATAGCCTGTCCCAGTTTGTTCTTCGAACATGCCCACGTCTGGATCCTCAGCAAAGGATGGATCTTCCTGGTATTGATAATAGGGCTGTATATAGAACGGGTCTGAAGATTGAGTTGGTGCTTTACCCCGGGACTTCCTACTTGGGGGTATTGGATCCTTCGAGCCTGAGGGAGTTTACCCTTCTGGGGTATAAGAGAGAAAGTGTTCCGTGTTCTTGGCATAGAAATCTGACAATGAGGACATCCTTGACATCACTGTCTATGTCATCACTGGACCATTCCCTTGAACTGGGAATACCTCTTTCCTGGAGTGCTTTCCCTGTTCTATCCCGACTAGACCTACTGGGTTGAACAGGGGTCTTAGGGACAGATTGAGATTTGTCCTGGCTAGACCTACTGGCCTGAACAGGGGCCTAAGGGACAGGGGACAGACTTGTCCGTCTGTTTAGGTGGAGTAGAAAGTAGTTTAGGAGTAGAAGTAGGCTGAGACTGCTTACTTCGTTGTTTTCCCCCGTCCCCGTGGGTGGAAGATTGCTTCCCCGACTTTTGGGCCCTATCAGAGCTTTTCGATGCCTGGCGTCGAAATTCGGGGGTAGAGTCCCTGTCTCTGGAGAATGTAAGGGATTCGGTAGCAGCCTTGCCGCCGCCTGCAGATGCCGACTCTTGGAGTGCGGCTTGGGGGTAGAGGTCGGTGTCGTCCTCCGACGACCGAACCTCAGTCACTAAGGGGAGCGAGGCACTTTTAGCAACAGTGGAGGGTTGCTTGGTGTCATGAGGCGATCTCGAACGCTGTTAGGCAGAAACCTGTGCAGTTCCCTCTGGGACCACTGCAAAAGATTTAAGACTACAGGTGTTGGCAGTAAACCCACTTGGTAGCAGTCCGCACCGCACAGATTCACTGTGATAGCTGTGGCTGAGCAGTCAGACTTCCCTCAAGAAGAGTTAGGCAGTATACAGAGGATACATAATAGGTACAGAGGTACAATAGCACAAGCAAACACTGACCAGAGCTAGGTGTCAAAGTATAAACTTATTTATTAAAGGTACACTCATAAATTACACTAGCACATTAGAAAATATAAGAAAGTCAAACACAGTTACTATTACTCATATGTACATCCCTAATCGTTTGTTGGACAATTCTAAGTTAACACCACTTATTTCCAACCAAAGGTGAGCGATTAACGTTAGATGGTACTCCAACAAGTATTACCAAAAGGGAGGGAAAAGGCAGGAATAAAGAGAGCAGTTAGGTAAAACACTTTTCACATAAGGTTGGCAAAGACAGTCAATAGTGGAACAAGGGGAATTAGTTCGGGGCCCGCGTTAGAGGGAGCCAGGCGAAAATGTGACCAAGATCACACAATGTCACAAGTCTTTGCAGGTGACTAGAAAACGGTTTTACTATGGTTCTGAAAAGTTTAGTTAGGGTGTCCCAGACCTACCCAGGTTCGAGAGCCGAGGGCTAAATCTACCCCGTACAATCGGTGGCAAGGGAGGCCGGGCGGATCACAGTACCTTTAAAAGTGGAAAGATTCCTCCAGCGGTGGTAGTCGTTCCTGGTAGTGGGTGCAAGTCGCGGCGTCGGCCCGAGGAAGAGGTGATCTCGACGGGGAGGAAGGCTGCAGGTCGTTGCACTACCAGGGATGAGGCCAGCCGTGGAGTTCTCCGGTCACAAAGGATTTTTACCCCTCTTTCGCGGTTGAGGTAAAAAGTGGTATCCCGGTTGCCGGGGTGCTTGCACAGGCAAGGCGGCCACGAGATGCTTCGGGACGGCGAAAAGAAGGCAGCAACTGGTTGTCCCCACCAGGTAAGGGAAGAAGACTCTCCGGCGGGAGATCTCCTCTGTCGTCGGGAAAAGTGGTGAGACGATTCTGCAGGGCTTCACCGGTGGTGTCGTCTTGGCAGGTCGGCTCGGCTTCACCCTCTTCGGCTTCTTAGGTCCTGTGGCGACTTCTGAAGAACCAGTCCCAAAAACCCTGCTTGTATGCAGCAAACCCCCATTCATACAGCCTAGCTGTCACTCAAACATGCTAAGTGGTGAGCGGGGTGGCTCACCACTTGGGCCAATCACACTAGAGTGCGACCTGAGTTGGCAAGGCAACTCGGTCCAGGGTGCCTAAACCCCCTCCCACACCCCCTGTGGTACCCAGACAGAATGGCACCACTTTGGAGGGCTTCTGTGCAGAAGCCCGCCAAAAGTGGAACAAAGGCTCGACTCGGGTTCAGGGTTACTGAAGTGAACCTAGACGCCATTTTGGCGGCGAGTTCCGGCAAAAAATCCCAACCGGTGAATTTATATTAAATAAATAAACCGGCGGTATCTTTAACATTGCACCAAAAAGTGGTGCATCAAAAACCAATGGGAAATCCCATTGGGAAATATTCCGGTGGAATATTTCCGTGGTATCCACTGCCACCAGCCAGAACTCGGCGAGGGGGGACGGGACAGTACCCCCTCGACAACAGACCCAGGGGCAATCTAATTGCCCCTACCAGTACTTCCACAGTAAGATGGTTTGTACTGGCTAAGTTCCTAAGTTAAGACTAGTAAAGTCAATGGTAACTTTACAGACCCAGGGAGACAGTAGTCAGTCCCAGAGTGTGGAGTCTATGTTTGGGGGTCTCTAAGACACCCCTGTGCTACTGCACTGAGGGTGCTGTGTAACACACATTCAAAAACCAATGATGGCCTGGGGGAAAATTACCCCCCCAGCCCATAAGCACATAGCAAGTCACAGAGAACACTCTCAAGTCATGTCCAAGAGTGAGGATAAAAGAGTCTCACTCTTGGCAGGAGAAAAAAATAAACCCCACAAAATCCAGCAAAGCTGCTGGGGGACTCACTAGGTTAGGAAATTCAGCCTAAACAGAGAATTCTTCCTAACCAACGCGAACGCCCAGAGGACACCGACTCGGTGGACCGTTCTCTACGTGCCTCTTTCCGAGAACTCGACGTGCGCGTCGAGTCTCGGTTGGACTTTTGTTTGCTGAAAGTGGTGTGGGTAGCGCTCGTGTCGCCGGGGGTCTTCCCCATAGCTGCCCTGCCGGACAACCTTCCGAGGTCGGGGACTTGCGCTTGGCTGTCCATCAACGCCACATTGCACTCGCCGTCCGAAAGTACGGCGTCGCTGCCATCGCTGAAGGCACCCTCCGCGGCCATGGCATTTTGTCACCTGGCGTGGTGGGCCCAACGCTTTGCCGAACGGTCCTTAAGGGTCTTCGGTTTAAACCGACTGCACGCTCTGCAATTCGCCTCAGGGTGGTCCCTCAGCAAACAGAGGTTATACGTGGTGTGTCCGTCAACCCAAGGATACTTGCGGTTGCACTTGGGGCAAAATTGAAAGGGGGTACCCCCATACGCACCCTATGGCAGCGGGCTGGGAGTGTAGGAATATAAGTAATGTACCTATATTAATCAAGAGTGTAGGATATGTGCCACCCCCCACTCTCCCTACTTGCAGGGCCGAGTCCAGAGGACTTCCGAGGCCAGAGTTCCAAATCCATCGCTGTAGTCCGACGGTTGAATTTTCTCAGATCCGGCGTCGAGTGTCGATGTTCGGAGACTCGACGTAGAAGTGGAATAAACGGGGAAATACATAACAATATTAGCAAAATCTGACCAAGTCAGGAAACTCCGCTCAGTGCTTCCGACCAGCAAAGCGGAAAAAAACAATCTGAGGGTCCTAGACGCGTGAGGGATCATTGGTACAGTGTACGTCACACTAGGGATAGTATTACTGGAACGCCCTGTGTCGACGCCCAATTTTTGAGTTTCGAAAAACAAACTAATACTCTGCAGCTTCCACTAGATGTCGGCCTATGCACAGCATTTGATCTAAGCAGATTCCACAAGCCTCAGAAATGTATTTATAAAAACAAATATTTATACCCCCCCTACAAATACTACAGTTGGGAATCGTAATAACTTGCACTAAGAAATAATCTTATTCCCATGCGTAAAAAAAATAAAAAGGTAACAAAAAAACTCTTCAAAATCCTGCAGGTAACCATTTAAGGACTTACTCAAGAAACAGTAAACTTTTTCTAAAGCATATGTAGGGTTGGGCACCCATTGTTAGATAGAAAAAAACATGTGCATCTATCTCCCACTCATGACCTCTGAAAAGCATGACACATTACACATTGTACCAATGCGGTCAAGATATAGCACTTCATTTTCAACCACCATTGTCTATTACTTTTGTATTAAGTAGCAAGGCTGTTTTCGCATGCATTTCCTGGAAGATGAAATGCAGATATTTTAAAAGGTACCCACCTTCTTGGATAAATACTTCTGTTTTGGTACAATGTTGGTAACGCGTGGTTTATGATCCAGTGCCTCTCTGTTGTCCAGTGGTTTTACTTTATATATCCTAACCAGCCAATGCTCTGATGTGAAAGCTTCTTCTAAGTGCTTGAATTTTATGTCTTTGTTCCCAATTTCAGCATTTCGTGTGCGATCAAATCCAGGTGGTGTCCGAAAATCAAGCTGGAAAAAAAAAAAAAATTTTAGGACTAGACAAAAGCAGTAACTATGTCGAGATGACACAAGTGTGATCAATGATATATGCATGAACTGTAACAATTGGTTACCAACCTTTAACATCAGTTATTTTCTATTTAACTAACAGGCATCAACTTTGAAGAGAACTGTTTTACTGTACAGAGCATGGAAGCACAACGTGTTGAAGGGAAAACGGATTACATCATTGGGACTAGGTTTCAATTCTTCACAACCTTCACCTGTGAGGGACTGTTTTGGTTGTCAGCAAGTACAGCTTGGAGAGTAGGCATCCCTGTGCACGCCTGAGAGTGGTACGGGAGGGGGACGCCCACATTTAAACTGATAGCAGCTGGGACTTCTATATTCCCCAAAGTATGCTGCTGTCCTTGCAGGGCGACAGGGGCATCCGGCTGCTTGACGGACCACCCCTTAATGCTTACATAGTCTGAGCTTGGATTTGCTGCCCAGGCGGAGAGAGCTTCCACTGACCAGCTTCAGCTTGTGCTACTTTAGCAATCTCATGACTTCTCCATGTTCACCTCACCGTAGAGATTATTTTTTAACCAAGACTTACAGCTGTGGACACTGCAGTACTTCCAAGTCAAGCTTCTATTGTGCTGTATTATGTAAGGGCATGAGGTCTTACTCTACAGCTTTAATATGAGGCCAACGAGCGTCTAGTGGAGGTAAAAGAAGAATCCAGCCACTTACGACTGCCATTGAAGCTCCACTGACATCTCAGTAGTTGGGTACTCCAAGAGTGGTCTTGCGAGGGTGGTCCTACTGATCTAACGGGCTGTATCTGACTTATCTTAGAGGTTTTTGTAGCACAATAGGTCTTCCCTAAAAGATATCAAATCTGTATTAAAGGATGAGCTGAAAACCCTGCTCCATGACCGATAACCATCAACGAAAATAAGTAGATGAGTAGATCTCTCTAGGCGACCAGTACGATTGAGACTAGTATCTCAACTCTGAGAAATAGGAAAGCTAGCATGCGGAGGGGGTACAGCTAAAGGAGAAAGTACAGATCGTAAACAATTGGGGACCTGGAGAACAGAATTTGGGTCAACAATGTCACGTAAGGTTTTTGAAAGATGGCTATTCGCTAGATAATCCAGTTTTCTGCACAGTAACTGTGTTACTGCTGAAAAGGGTTTGAAGCAACCCTGTTAGAATTGATGGAGCATGTTCAACTGGCAGAGGTAGCAGACACTCCAGCTGCCAAATCGCGGCAGGTTGGTAAACGTCGAAGACTTCACTCACCATGTCCCAAAGGTCCCCTTTCTTTCCTGGACAGTTCCAACCTGCCCATAAATCAGCTTGAGCTAATCATGGAGGTTTGCTATGCGGCTGATACCCTACTCTTCCTGTCCTCTTCTTTCACATCTTCTATTCAAAATCTGGCATCTTGTCTTACTGCTATTAAAAACGTGATGTCCGATCACTCCTCACCTCCAGCTAATACTATTCATCTGGTTTCTTTTCCTCCTTCTCTCCCCCCCCCCCCCCATCTACTTCTGCTTGTAACCTGGGTTTCTATCAAGATTCTGATTTGTGTCTGATCACATTTGGATTACATCACGCTCTTCTCGTTTTCATCTAACATTCGTAAAGCACATCCTTTTCTTACGTTTAAAGCCATAAAACATGTGATCTCTTCACTTATTTTTCCCCCCGTTTATTCTATTGCTCTTTGGTATCCTGTTTATTGTTTGGCTCCTTTAGAGTCAGCTTTGAATGCTTTTATGCGTGTCTCCCCATGATTCTATTTCTGTTGATATCCTCTCTAGAATGGTTACCTCTTTTCCTGTCTCAAATTAAATGTTTTGTTTGTTCCTCACCCCCCTTTGCGCTCAATCATGCTTTCGTCTTTCTCTTTGCTTGCTCCTCTTTACTAAATGCTCCCCCTCTTCACTCAATTACTTCTTACTCTTTCGTTCTTCTCTTAAGAGGTACCTTCTTCAATCTGAATGCAAACTATGTAATTTTTGTATAGCCTTTGACTTCATATTCAATTGTACTCAGTGTTTTGTTCAGCGCTTTGGCGTAAAGCGATATGGGATACATTACTCACCGTAATCGTATTTCTGATGCTTGTATCTGCTTAGATTCACAATTGTGCATAGGTTGACATCTAGTGGAAGCTGCAGAGTATTACAGTTTGTTTTTTGAAACTCGGAAATGGGCATCGACACAGGGTGTGCCAGTAATACTATCCCTAGTGTGACGTCCACTGTACCCATGATCCCTCATGCGTCTAGGACCCTCAGATTGTATTTTTTCTGACATGAGGACTAGCGCGAGTACAGATAATCCAAGCAGACAGATAAGACTACAAGCATCCATGCGCCTTCTCTCAGAGGGGAGGAAGGGTGGTTCGCATGTGAATCTAAGCAGATACAAGCATCAGAAATCTGATTACGGCGAGTAATGTATCCCTTTTGAGGCTTGTGGAATCTGCTTAGATCACATGCTGTGCATAGATTAGCAAGCAGTGTTAGAAGGAGGTGGGATGTGAGAAGGGTCATGAGCAAATAAATGTCTTAGAACCGCTTGTCCCACTTCAGTATCTGTCTTGGAATGGGTGTCAATGCAGCAGTGCTGAGTAAAAGTGTGAATATAGCTCCAAGTAGCTGCTTTGCAAATGGTGTCAAGGGGTACATTTGCAATGAAAGCCAGAGTGGCCCCAATGCCTCTTGTAGAGTGGGCTCTTGGCGTGAAAGGCAGAGTTTTTTCAGAAAGAGTAACACAGCTGGATACAGTTAACAATCCACTTAGAGATGGCACCTTTAGAGACACGATCTCCCTCTCTGACTGTAGCTACTGAGACAAACAGCTGATCTGTTTTCCTTAGCAGTCTGGTTTTGTTTACATAGTAGACGACCGCCCTACGCACATCTAGGGTGTGTAGTTTCACCTAAGCCAAGTTTTGTGGGTCTTGGAAGAAAGCCGGAAGCTCGATGGACTGGTTCACGTGGAATTTAGAAATAAAAACTTAGGTGAGAACCTAGGGTGTGTACATAAAACCAGTTTATCTTTATGAACTGTAAAGAATGGATCCTGCACTGACAGAGCCTGAATTTCACTGACCCTTCTTATAGATGTTATTGCTACTAAGAAGGCCGTTTTATAAGTCAGGTGTTTGAGACTGCTTTTATGGATGGGTTATAATGGGGGGCCCATGAGTTTAGATAGCACCACGTTAAGGTCCCATCCTGGTGGTGGGTTTGAAATAGGAGGGTGAAGTCTTTACTCCTTCCATGAAAGCTTTAACCACTGGTATCTTCCACCACAACACCTTGTTATGGGCGGTGGTGTATGCTGACAGCGCTGCCAGGTGTACCTTCAGTGAGTTAAATACCAGTCCTGCATCCAGCAGGTGGAGCATGTATGTGACAATTGTGGAAGGAGTGCAATCAACTGGATTAACTTGCTTATTCTGGCACCAGATAACGAATCGTTTCCATTTGTCAAAGTAGCAGTGCCTCGCGTTTGGCTTCCTAGATTCTTTGAGGATGTCCATACATCTGAGGTAATTTGAGATGGCCGAACTCTGACCTCAGGAGCCATGCTGCTAGGTTCATTGAGTTGGGTTGAGGATGCACTGTTTGACCTTGCTGCTGGGACAGTAGGTTGTACCAGCCCGGGAGTTTGATGGGTTCGCACACCGCTAGTCTGCGTAGGTGTGGGAATCACGGCTGTCTCGCCCACATGGGAGCAACTAGGACGAGCGTCATTGATTCTCTGTTCATCTTGTTGACCACCTTCCTGATGAGGTGTTGGTGGAAAAGCGTACGCAAACATCCCTAACCAGTTCATCCACAGGGCGTTCCCCTGGGAGTCTGGCTGGGGGAACCTGGATGCAAATAGGAAGTAAGTTGAATAAATACCCTCGTTTACCTGGTGTCCCGGGACAAGTTCTATCGCGTCCTTTGCTAGAAGATTGACGATCTCCTCGAGGAGGATCTTCTGGTGGTCCAAAGAATGTATTTTTTGTCGTGGAGGGTTGTTTCGGGGACGCTCTAACAGTTCTATGCAGTATCCTGCGGACATTGGGTGAAGTTGGAAATGTGTCCACCTACTGGGGATGCGTGAGAAGGGACCCTGAACGGAGCGTCACTGTTTTGGTGGAGGCGTGCCGCCGCCTCTACTGGGGCTTCCTCTACCTTTACCACGTCCTCTCTTATTACCCCTGCCATAACCCTGGGTAGACTGCTGGCTGTTGTTCCATTGTGTACCCTGGCCCTGGGAATAGTTAGACCCTCTCTGGGAATTTAGTCCGCGTGGGCGATGAAAATTGCCATTCCCCCTCTGGTTTGGGGGTTTATTGGTTAGTTGGCCTAGGGATTTGAGTGTCTCGTACTCGTCCTTGGCATTTTTCAGCACGTCCTCAACCGCCTTTCCAAACAATAGATCCGGCTCCACCGGTTTATCTATCAATGATGCTTGGGTTTCGGCTTTGAACCCAGACTCTCGCAACCAAACATGCCTTTTGATAACAGTACCTTCTGCTATCAATCTGCCGGCGTTATCCGCGGCATCAAAGGTTGCTTTTAATATGCAACCTGACACGGCTCTTCCTTCCGCCGAAACACGTGCAAATTGGCTTTTTAAGGGTTCTGGGGCGGAATCTATGAGTGCCGCGACTTCTTCCCACTGGTGGCAGTTGTAACTCGTCAGCAGGGTGGTGGAGTTGGCAATCCTTGCATGGTAGGCAGAAGTGGAGGCTACTTTCCTGCCAAAGCCATAAATCTTCTTGCTCTCCTTGTCGAGAGGAGCTTCCGACGATGACAAGGGTGTTCCCGCCCTCTTACGGGTGTTTGTAACTACTAGGGAGTCCGGTTTCAGATGCCCTCTTATGTACAGTGGGTCTGTTTGGGCTGCCCTGAAAAGCTTCTCAACTCTGGGGTTTACCGCCCTAGTGAGATTAGGATTAACAAGGGAAGGGTCTATCCTTTGTATTGACGTAAGGATAGGGATGGCCTGGGCAACATGTCTCCTTTCTCTCACTAACTCCTCAGCAAAGTCCCTCTCTTCCTGAGCACCCTGCGCGTCAATGTGGAAGTGTTCTGCCGCTCTGGACAGCACTTCATTTAAAACAGGCTGGTTATCGACAGGGGAGTCGGTAACCAGGGGTTCTTCATCTACTGTGGAATCTAGCCCGTAGGTTTCTGGGTCGTCGTCCTCCTCCTCCTCCTCCTCCTCTTGGTCCTAGTCATCCCCATAGTAGCCCGTCCCAGTTTGTTCTTCCAACATGCCCAAATCTGGATCCTCACAAAAGGATGGATCTCCCCGATATGGAGAATAGGGCTGTATACCAAAGGGGTCTGAAGTAGGAGCTTCAACCCGGGACTTCTTACTTGGGGGTATAGGATCCTTAGAGCCTGAGGGAGTTGACCCTTCGGGGGTAAAAGAGAAAGTGTTCAGGGTTTTTGGCGTAGAAATCTGCCAATGACGACATCCTTGACATGACTGTCTATGTCATCACTAGACCATTCTCTTGAACTGGGAATGATTTTTTCTTGGAGGCCTTTCCCCGTTTTATCTTGACTAGACCTACTGGTTTGAACAGGGGTCTTTGGGATAACAGAAGACGGACTTGTCCATCTGTTTATGTGGAGTAGAATGTTTTTGAGGTGTGGAAGGAGGCTGAGACTGCTTCCTTTGTTGTTTTTCCCCTTCCCCGTGGGTGGAAGTGTGTTTACCCTGTTTTTTCGCCCCCACAGAGACTTTTGATACCTGGCACCAGGGTTCGTGGATAGTGTCCCTATCTCTCGAGTGCGGAGGTTGGGACTCGGGAACAGCCGTTAGGCAGCCTGTTGACCCCGACTCCTGGAGTGCAGTCTGGGGATAGAGGTCGGCTTCGTCTTCCGAATATCGAACCTCTGTTATCTTGGGGAGCAAGGCACTCTTCGCAACAGTGGATGGTTGCCTGGAGTCATGCGGCGATCTAGAACGCCCAGAGGACACCAATTCTAACTGTTCTCTATGTGCCTCTTTCTGAGTACTCGACGTGCGCGTCGAGTCTCGGTTGGACTTCATGTGTTTTGTGGAAGTGCTGTGGGTAGCGCTTGTGTCGCCGGGGGTCTTCCCCATAGCCGCCTTGCCGGACGACCTCCTGAGGTCGGGGACTTGCGCTTGGCTGTTAATTGACGCCACGTTGCCCTCGGCGTCCGAAAGCATGGCGTTGCTGCCATCGCTGAAGGCGCCCTCCGCTGCCATGGCCTCTTGACGCCTGGCGTAGTGGGCCCAACGGTTGATCGAACAGTCCTTGAGTGTTTTCGGTTTGAACCTACTACACGCTCTGCAGTTAGCCTCGGGGTGGTCCCTCGGTAAGCAGAGATTGCACGTGGCGTGTCTGTCAACCCAAGGGTACTTGCGGTTGCACTTGGGGCAAAATTGGAAAGGGGTACCCTCCATACGCACCTTGTGGCAGCGGGCTAATAAGTGTAGGAATATATAAGAATGTACCTATATACCAAAAGAGTAGATTATGTCCACCCCCCACTCTCACTACTTGCAGGGCCGAGGCCAGAGGCCTTCCGAAGCCCAAATCCATTGTGCAGCTCTCGACGGTCGATTCTTTCTCCGGGCCGGCATAGTGTGGGGATGTTCGGTGACTCGATGCTGGGGTGGAGAAATGGGGAAATATAACAACATTTTAGCAAAAGTGTGGCTAAGGCCATGAAACTCAGCGGAATGCTTCCGACCAGTATGGCGGAAAAAAAAAACACAATCTGAGGGTCCTAGACGTGTGAGGGATCATGGGTACAGTAGACGTCACACTAGGGATAGTATTACTGTCACGCCCTGTGTCGACGCCCATTTTCGAGTTTCAAAAAACAAACTAATACTCTGCAGCTTCCACTAGATGTCGGCCTATTCACAGCATGTGATCTAAGCAGATTCCACAAGCCTCAGGAATACATATATAAAATACAAATACCAAAAAAATTAAAGTTCAATAATCCTTGGTTGAAATAGTTTCCCCTTCCGGGTCATAGTTTAAGCAAGAAATCGGTCTTCACTATATCATCCTTGGAGGAAGGGCTGCTTGGCCTGGGGGGGGTCGCAACATTGGAGGCTCAGATGGGGCAGACTGGGCTGTGCGGGTGTCAGGGCTTGCACAAAGATGTACTCAATTTTGGCAAAGGAAATGACCCAAGTAGGCTACACCTAGTGAAGTTAACTGTATTCTACTTAGCCTAGATCTCTTTACTGGACAAAAAAATGCTGTGATTACTACTTGAGAGGTAGAGTGCCTCACTTGTCGTCCACTTAGCTCACTATAAACAGTTATGTTAGGTGGCACAATAGCTCCAACTTTACTCATAATCCCAGTCCATTCAGGTTTACCTCAATATAGGGAACTGCCTTGTTACGAGACAGGAGATGTTTTTCACTGCGGTTTCCGGTCTTTGGTTTAATGACCGGCTCCTCCGAGAGATTACACTATTCCATGGGATGCTCATTAGAGAGGGTGAGGGGAGCTGGTCACAGTCAGGTGGATCTATGAATTAAGAGGTTGGATTGGGTCATGCCAAAAGTCTTTAAGGAAGAGGTGAGATACGTGAAGTGGTTGAGTGTACCAGGGTTGTTTGGATCATGCCACATTGTTTCGGCTTACGCTTCAGTTACAGGTGACACCATAACTTAATTTGGGTGTTGGTCAGAATGAGGGTTCAGAAGAAAGGATTGTAAACATTTTTCTGGTTAAACCTCTAATTTGCTTTTATTGCCATCACCCCCAACACAAACACTGATGCATATACTCCGACAGATTACCCATTAATCAAACAGAATCAAAGGAAAGCCAACTTTGCGCCATGGAGACTCATTAAGCACACTTCAGTGCCCATGGTGGCCCTGAACAGCATGGAATGGAGCAAAATAGATTCACTACAGTTCCAGTGGGGAGCAAACCTTACAATTCTGTGCCTTAAGGCCTCAGTCGAAAACCATTTTGCCAGCGGGACAGCATTGGCTCCAGAGAGTATAGGCCAATTAGGCATACTTTGACAAGCCTGTGGGTGAAGTACAATTAAAGAATTTAGCGAGGGGCGACACCAGTCAGGCCATGGTCTATAAAGTCAATTCTGATAGAGTCATGTACATCTTGCCTGGGATCCTATGGCATTGATTCATTTGTACCCTTGCGATGAAAAAAAAAAAGCCCCTTATCACCCAGATCCAGTACAAACATGTATAAGGGCGTCACTAGGTTCATGATGCTTCAGAGCCAACTTCCGGATCTTGTAGATATAAAGTGACCTCCCTGCTCCGACACCCTAGGCCTTATCCTGTTTCCAGGTGCCATGCAAGTGGTGAGACCCACCCCAGATTTGCCTTACTAGGTGGAGCATTTACCTTTGCCACCCCTGGGCCCAAAGAGTACATCAGTGGCAACGGGTGCCAGCAGGCATTAGTGCCATGATTGTGGGCTTTAAGGTACAGCATAGGCAATCCATCGTTACCTGCCAGAAAAATGGTTGGAGTAGTGTATATTCTAGGATCGATCAAATCATTGCCACCCTGGGTGGCACCCGAACCGTTTAGGCCCATTTCAGGCCTACAGACCAGCTTCACCTGTTGTATTTTGGGCCCTTCCCACTAGACCCTGGCCAGTTGCTTAGCTCCTTTTACACGTGTCCCTGTTCCCGTCAACCAATTCAATTAAGTGGTAAACAACTTGTTTTAAACACCCTATTTCGGCCAACATCCAGCTGCATTGGAAGGCATTCGATCTTGGCTCCGCCCATCTGAATTAATAAAATTTGCATTGATGACCTGTTTATAGTGGATGGGAGAGCCCAGTTGGATTTTATCAGGCTCTAGATACCTCAGCCAGAGGGGCATGGGCCCCCCTTCCTGACATTCCTCCTTGCAGTCAAGGGGGTTTCAGCGGGTGACCCATTGGAACATGGGTTTGTACTGTAGGAGCTTGTGGGGAAGATTAGCGTGTCTGGGACAAACTTCAGCAACATGATTTCCCCCCCCCCCACTCAAATATGGTGTGTTGCAGGGAGCAGTCTTAGTACAATTGATTGCAGTCTCAATGCAGCTGTGGGTCCGGGCATGTGTGGCTGTAGGGACCACAGGCAAGGTGCAGCTGCTGATGGTGGAAACTCCAAGATCAGAGTCGTGGACTCCCCCTTGAGGAGCAGCTGACGACTGCACTTTCCCTTTGTTCCTGGGACTTCAGTGGGTACACATGGGCATCAGTTGTGTCTGTGGTTAAGTAAGCCTGTGGTGTCAAACAGTGGCCCCCAGGAATTATTAGGCGTATCCAAGACCGTAGGCTCTCAGAAAGTATAGAGTAATAACACGTAAATTGTACAGCGGGGTAGGTTGGGAGGGGCTAAAAGGAATACCTGGGAGCAACATCCAATCCAAAGAAAGTTACCAGGGGTATGTAACTTGTTCTTCGAGTGGATTGTGTCCTCCCAGGTATTCCTCATCTTATGATAGACTCCCAAAGCAGAAACAATTTGGAGGGAGCAATAATTTAGACTTCATCATTGACCGAACGGCAGGACAGCTTTTGCAAAAAGTCCTCCCTGACTGGAGGAAGAATCCAGGCAGTAATGTTTTACAAAATCTATGGATAGACGACCAAGTGGCAGCTGAACAAATATTTATTGGGACACCCCTTTGAAGAGCTGCAGCGGTTGCCATGCCCCTCATGGAATGAGCCCTTAGGCCCTCCGTCGGGTTCTTACCCACTAGTCTATAACACTTGTCAATAGCCAGGGTAATCCATTTGGATATTGTTAGGAGACTGCCAGGCCCAATATGGGACCAGTATGTCAGATAAAAAGTTGATCAACCAGGCGGAATTTAGCCATTCTTGAAATATAAAAACTTAAGAGCCCACTTTGGGTCTAGTATATGTAACCTCTCCTCTTTTTTTTACCTGAATGAGGAAGTAGATAGAATGTTGGCAAGGTTTTCTGTGACAAATTGAAGTCGGAAACTACCTGGTATGAGGAGTTTTGCAATAAAGAGCTTGCAACTCACTTAGCCTGCGGGCTGATATTATTGCCATGAGCAAAACAGTATTTAATGTCAACAGCCTTCAAGGCCATGAATGTAAAGGCTCAAATGGGATACATGTCAAGAACATTAATACAAGGTTTAGGTCCCAAACGGGTACAAAGAATGGTACTGGAGGGTATACATTAGTAAGTCCCTTCAAAAATTGTACACTCAACAGGATTTTAAAATACAAATCCTCTTCTGAGGAGCGCTTGAAAATGGAAAGCGCTGCTAAGTAGCCCTTAATGGTTCCAAACTAGAGCCCACTGCAAGTCCACCACAGAAGGTCCTGAGCAACCCTGCTTGGAACTTGCAGTTGGTCCGACATATTGCATGAGAATACAGACCACTGTGTCCTGAGAGCCCATTGAAGGGATCTCATTCTCAAGCGGGCCTCTCGCACCACGAAAATGCAGGCTAATAATGGGTCAGTATTGAATAATGTGCAATCTCAACGGACATAGAAAATGACTGACAAGGAATGTGCTTGGTCAGCCGGTCGCTAGGATAAGGAGCGACTACACTGAAGGAGCGTAGGGGAGAACAATCATATGAAAATCAGCTGTACAGATTTGGGTATGAGGTTTGCCCTGCAGCGTGGAGTTAATAAGTCTCGGTGTTCGTTCCTTGGCTGTCGTGCTAAAATGAACAACAGAATAAGTCGAAGCCCAACGTGTCAGTGATTACAAACAGAGGGGCACGCATTGAGCAACCCATTAAGCATGAAAGGGGAGATGTTCGGCAAGTGCACTCCCCTAAAGTTTCTCTGGAACAATACATTATACACGGTTGGGCTGTGAAGCTGCTCTGCTCCTGTGGTTTGCACTGGATAAGTATGAGCAGCAGCCGGAACTAGGCTTGCTGCATCTAGATAAAAAAGGTGATGTCAATGGTCAGCATCATCTTTGCCTGAACAAGAAAAGTGTCCTTAATAAGTGGGAAGGCAGGATTTCCCAATGTGGTATCTAAGTGTCCAATTTAGACTGCAGTGATATCCAATGGAAAGATGAATGATGTGGGACGGGATCCATGATGCAAGTACAGTGCCGTGCCCCTGTGTGGTAAGTGCGGATACGCCCAGTGTTGAATTTCTAGAAACTCCTCTGTGAAGACGACACTGGCAACACACCCGAGGGCACATTGGGACATGAAGGCGTGTCCCCTTCAGTTCCACTGAGCATAACTGTCCTGTCTGGGAGGCTAGTGTACATCTAAAAGCACTCATCTCTAAGAGTTTTTGCACTTCCTGGAGAAGTATTGTTAAACACACCAGCCGCATAGGGGAGAATGGTGAAGCATGGGAGTAGCTAATCTGTACCCCCTGAACAAGATAAGAGAATCCACAGATCCTATGAGAGGACACTCCATCCTTCTGAAAAATCCCAACATTATGCCACTAGCCGAAGATGTTTGAACCGGAACAAAACGTTTGTGCCTGTTCATCTTGGGAGGATGTGGTGCTGGAGGAGAGTTAGAACCACTTTGTATTCATCTGCTGTTATTTCTTAGGGAGGCTAGATCTGTTCGCTCTAAAAAGCCCCTAAAGCCTACAGGAGGTGGACTGAAAAGACTTTGATAAAACGGCTAGAGATGTGGCCATCATGGTGGAGGTCTTTGTCAGCTCCTCGGTAGAAATGTGAAAGAGCACAGATCCTTCAAAGGGCAAGGGATTACCCTGAGCAAAGGGTGTCGAGCAAAGCTACGTTAGCCTCTGCATGTCCACTCGAATGCACACGCCCATAGCCGCCGTACCGATAAAAACGCAGTTTTCTCCAACAGGTCTTGGGAAATAACTCTGGCATCAGCAAACCCAGCACAACAAAAAACTAAATCTGCTTCTCAGCCAGCAGTTTTGGAAATCTTGTCACTGTTTGGCCACTGTAGCATTAGCCTGCCGCAGATGGAGTTGGCATATACCTTCCTGAGGAAGTAAGGCAGCAGCCTCTCCTGCCAGGAGGAAGTGTGGAGGAGGTAGAAGATGCAGAACTGGAGGAACACTTATGGAAAACTGATGCCGCCACTGCCACAACAGATGAAAGTAGAGGATGTACAATGAATTAACTGCATATATAAACTGACAGTATCTCAAGTCTACTTTAACGAATGGGGAGCCAATGGGGTTTGCTCCAAACATTTGTAGCTTCAGCTAGATCATATTGAATGGGAATTTCTTAAAGGCGAAGTTCACTGAAATATATATATATTGGCCATAAAAATAAAACCTTTTTTTTTAGTTTACAATGTGAAGTGACCCACAAATGTGCTTGGAAGTCCTGCTTTTTAAAAACTCTGCATGCATCCTTTTTTGTCAACATTGTAAGGTGTTAAGTTAATTCAAAGCCCTGGTGGCAATACTGAAACCCAAGCCCACTCCAGGGAGCTTGTGCTTGTTAATGCTGTAAGAGAAGTGAATTCAAACACGTTCATAGGACTGTAGTCCTTTCACTGCAGTACCAATACAGGAAACGAGCCATTTCAAAGGGCTTTTTTGCGCTATTAGTATAGCAGACATAGGACTGCACAGTCCTAAGAACGAGGCAAACACCTCGTTTATTCAGTTAAAAAGGGCAGGCTGATTTGCTTTTTTTTAAAAAGGGACTTGTGTGGTCTAGTGGTGATGGGTTAGGGCTTTCAGTCACATGACCTGGGCTCCCGTAGTCCCAGCCTGTGTATATTTCTGGTGCATCAAATTTTGGTTAAAAAAAACAAAAAAACAATATTTGATGCATCAGAAAACTACAAAGAGCGCACACGTCCCTGTCAAAGGACTGTTAAGGATTCCAACCGGGCGTCACACACTGGGACCAGGACATTTAGTCTTAGCCTGGGATGTAGTGCTCAATCAGAATGCTTTTTCTGTAATGTCAACAAATTCAAATTGAGCCAATACCCGACCAGTCTCACACCCCCTTTTACAAATACCCCGGGTCACAATGGACCATGAACCAAGCCGGTTGGTGAAAACACAATATTTATTTATTTCTATTGGGCAGCAATCACCAATGGGGTGATAATGACAATGGAAGCAATGCAGTTGGTTAACCTTCTAGTAGTCCATATCCAAAGCACAAGTGAATAGGAGTACTTTTTTTGAATTAGGCTAGATAGCACCCAAAGTAAGGTTTCCCCCTGCAATGTTCCTTCAACCCACAGATAATCCAATTCCGAGTTGATAGAAAGAAGCAGCAGGTAGTCATGGATAGGAGGCAGCAAACAATCAAAATCCGACCTTCCCTCACAAAAAATGAGGCTCTGATTTTGATAAATAATGAATTGTGTGTGTGTTTAAATAAGGATATACATATATTTTCACAGTATTAGGGATGTTATCTCACTATCAACCATCAGGCAAGGTATCAAAAAAGTATACAGTTCACAAAGCCGATTGAAATTGAAAACCCAGTGCAGCCGAATTTACACATGGAAAAGTCTTAGTTACTCACCTGTAACTGTATTTCTCCAGCATTGGTATCTTTCGATTCTAAATATATACATTATTTCCATAGAATATGAATGTAGATTGCTCCTTATGGTCCAAGAGCCATTCACTTCCACCTAATTATGGTCCTTTATGGCCCCATCCAATGAGGTGGCAGGGCTTAAGCTCCGCCCCCGTCAGCCATCTTCAGATTTTGAGCCGTAGATACTACAGTATGATGGATGCTGAGCGTAGGAGCAGCCTCTCGGGGAGGCGGGAGGGCGCATGTGAATCTATGAAAGATACCAATGCTGGAGAAATACAGTTACTGGTAAGTAACTAAGATTCTCCAGCATTGTATCTTTCGTAGATTCAGATGCTGGAATAGAATACCAAGCAGTTAAGAACATGTCCCCATCATATATACAATAGATATGCAGAAAATAACATTTCTGAGAGCCTTTACCATACAGCAACACAAAGGTTACATATTTAGGGAAAGGCGGGAGAGAAGGCTGATCTTACCTTATGTAAAGAGGTGGCGGAGCACTGCCTGCAGATTTGTTATCTTCGGTCAGGCAGTAATGCTTGGCAAACGTGTGCAGAGTGCTCCAGGTAGCGGCTCTGCATATGTCTTTCAAAGTTACCCCTGCGTGAAACGCTACTGAAGCTGCTCTCCCTCTAGTGGAGTGAGCTGTATGGCCGGGGGGGGGGGGGCAGGGGGGGAGGTGGGTCCGCCTTCCACTTGGTTTGTTTATTTATTTGGTAATGCGCTCCGTAAATACAACTTCAAAACTCTTGCCACATCTAGAGAATGCAACGTTCTTTCTGCCTCAGAGGTATGATTCTGGAAGAAAGTCGGTAGGACAATGCACTCTGCGAGTGTCATTTCTGACAAGACCTTGGGAAGGAATTAGGGTGTGTTCTCAAAATGACGCAGTCCTTATGAAACAAGGTAAAAGGAGGCTCTGATGACAAAGCTTGCAACTCACTGATCCTCCTGGTCGATGTGATGGCTATCAAGAAGGCCGTTTTCCAAGATAAATATTTTATGTCACATCTATGAATGGGCTCGTATGGTGGTTCCATGAGAGCTGTTAGTACAGTGTTTAGACTCCAGGCTGGAACTGATGTGTGCGTAGGCGTGCAAGTACGCATCATCCCTTTCAGGAAGATGATGACAAAGTTGTGCGAATAAGGACTGTTTTTCTGGGATCGTCATGTATGCCTCTATGGCCGATAGATGGACTTTGATAGAGTATAACGAAAGTCCTTTAGCCAAATATTATAAGTAAGGAAGCACTTGTTCAACCGATGAGGTGAGTGTTGGATGACGTCTCACCACTTGGAGAAACTAGTCCATTTTCGGATATGGGTGATCCGGGTTCAAGGAGCCTTCGACGCCTTGATAATGTCCCAGCAATCCGCAGTAAGATTCAGATTCATTAGTTTATGCTGCTCAGGAACCAGGCCTTGAGGGACAGGCTCGCTGGGGCCTGGTGGAGGACTTTGTGGGTCTGTTGCGTCAAACCCTTGTGCTACCCACAGCCCTCAGAGCGGAAACCTCTCTTCAGGCCTTCCGAAAAAAATCTAAAAACTACACTCTTCAACTAGCTGCTAGCTCACTGTATATACCTGCGCACTACTATGCTCTCTGCACCTATGCGCTATAAGCCTCAATGCCATCTCATGCTGTATGTATTTACGCGACTACTGTAACTAAGATATGAACATCTACTGTAACTAGTGCCAGAATGCCCACGGGCTGCTGTGAGCTTAACAAATGTGAATAAATAAATAAAAGATATTGATGCGCTTTGAGGCGATAGATGCTGTAGTTTTGAGTACCAGACCTGCCAAGCCCAGTCCGGCGATATTTGGATCATTGAACAGCTCTGTTCCTTCTGCGCAGTACTCTCGCTATGAGCAGGATGGGGGAAAAGGCATATAGGAATTTCCCTGTCCAATCCACTGAGAATGCATCTCCTAATGACCGATGCTCCGGGTACCTGGAGGCGAATTCGTGGCACTTCGTTGGCTTAGGTGGCGAAGAGGTCGATCTGTAGAAGACTCCATTTGGCAAATATTAGTTGGACCTTTCTCGTCTAGTTCCCACTCGTGAGATGTCGTGTACTCCCCCGCTCAGCTTGTCTGCTAAGACATTGTCCAACCCAGGAAGATGTTCGGCCTTGATTTGGACTCTGTGGCGCAAGGCCCATGCCCATAACAGTTGAGCTTCTTGTGACAAAATATGACCTTTTGCCCCCTTACTTTTTTGTGTAATGCATGGAGGTTGTATGGTCTGTCTGGATGGTCAGCAAATGCATGGATGTGGTATTGTCTCTCTGGACGGTCAGCACCTATCCAGCTATTACTGTAAGGCAGGCTTTCAACGCCCACCATATAGCCCTGCGCTCTAGAACATTGATGTGGAGCTGGGATTCCTGTGAGGACCAAGTGCCCTTGGTTTGGAGGTCCGCGAGGTGAGCCCCCCAGCCCGACAGGGATGCATCTGTCCTGAGGAGAAGGGTAGATGTTGGAGTCTGGAATGGCACTCCTTGTAACAGGTTTTGAGGTGTGTTACACCATCAAAGTGCCTTGTGTACAGTCGTCAGTATCTGGATGATATCCTCCCATGGACCGATTCGAGTGCTTGTTTACCTTTGTGATCCAGTGCCTCTGGAACTGCTCACGCAAAGTCTGCAATTTGGTAAGAGAAATATACACGAGGACATCATGCCCAGGAGGGATTTGAAAGAGCGTGCTGTGGTTGTCCCTTTTTCCAAGAACTGTGAGGTCAAGTGGAGAATAGCTGTTCTTCTGTCTGCCGTTGCAGTTACCCTGGGAATGCTGGTGTCGAATTCAGACCCCAGGAAGAGTACTGTCTTGCTGGGCACTGGACAGGACTTTGTTTATTGAAAAACCTAACCCTTTTAGGAGGTTTAATGCTCTCGAAACCGCCAAGCATGCAAGTCTGGATGAGCTTGCCCTGATCAACCAGTCCAAATATGGGAAGACTACCGTTCCTGTCCTTCCTGCATGTTTGCTGCTAAGGGTGCCAGACACTTGGTAAAAACTCTTGGTGCTGACTTTAGCCCGAACGTGAGCACACGGAATTGGAAATGCAACTCTCCTACAGCGAACCTGAAGAACTGTCTCTGGGCAGGGTGAATAGGAATGTGGAAGTAGGCGTCCTCCAAGTACAGAGTGGCAAGGAAGTTGTGCCTGTTTAGCCACGGTAGGACGCTTTGCAAGGATATCATGAATTTGAAGCGCTTGATGTATTTGTTGAGTGCTCTCAGGTCCAGAATGGGTCTCTACTGACTGTTTTTCTTCTTGATCAGAAAGAAACGGGAGTAGAAACCTCTTCCCTTCTGATATGGGACAGATTCGATCGCTGCTTTTTGCAGCAATTTGTGAATTTCGGACATGACATACTTTGACAGATGTACCTTGTGAGGGGTGGGAGCAAGGGATGGAGGTCGATCTAGAAATTCTATGATGAGACCCTCGCGGATCACCTGAAAAACCCACCCGTTCGATGTTATAGATTGCCAATTCTGAAAAAAATGGCTTACTCTTCCCCCCACTGGGGTGTGACGTTGAGGTGGAAGACATGGTTTGTTAATTTTGCTTGCTCTGGGCTTTGCCCTGGGTGGAGCCACACCTTCCCCTCTGGGAGTACCTGCTAGAGGATTGGTGGTGCCTGTTGTCCTGGAATGGGTTTCCCTGCGTCTTTTGGCCATGGGGACGGACGATTAAATCCTCAGTATTTTGAAGATGAGCCACAAAGGACGAAAGGATCTACGGTGCTTGTCCTTTAGGGAACTGATGGCTCGAGCTGTGTCCATATCCGTCTTTATCCCTTTCAGGTGGTCAAAAGGTTTGTCCATCAAATGGCAGGTCCAATATTTGTGCGTGGACCTTCGGTCTAAAATTCGTAGCTTAAATCCAGGCCTCTCCTCAGTACAGTACCGTGGGCCATTTGTCTGAATCCTGATCCACATCAACTGCTGCGTCAATCATATGATCGGAGGTAGCTTCCCAGTCTGCTATGATTGATCTGGCTTCTTCCTGAAGATCTGTTGGTACATTTTGTACCAGTTTAGACATACAAAGTCATAGTTCGTGGTCAAACCAAACTGTCTTGGCTAATGCGTTGCCCGCTCGGATGGTGAGATGCCGAGGAGGATACCTTTCTGCCCATGGCCTCTAACCTACGACCTTCCTTGTCTGGAGGGGCTGATAATGGTGATGAAGGATTGGCTAACTTGTTTCTGGCTGCCACAGTGATGACAGAATCTGGTTTAGTATGTCCCCTTAGACAAAGCAGTGCTGTAGCAGGAACTTTGCATTTCTTTTCAGGTCGTCAAACCAGAGCAGAAGTGGATAATGGTGTGGGCCAGTATCTTAGATCCAGATTCCCATACGGTATCGAGAAGAGGAATGGTAGTGACCGTTCTACATTTGTCCCTGTGCTCATAAAGCTGCGGCTTTTCCGATAATGGTATGAAATGAATCTAAATCATCCGGTGGTGCAGTCACCTGGAGAGTCTTTCTTTCTAGGTTTCTCAACAATGTAATCGTCCCATTCGCTATGAGTGTCAGGCTCATGCGTGATCTCACCTTCCTCAGGGTCTGAGAAATCCCTGAAAGGGTGCTCCTGCCAATCTGAGACTGATGCAGTCGATGGCACCATTGTCGGATCTCGAAACAGTGATCTTGGTATATGCGATGTCGGAGACGGGACCCTTGTCGGTGAAGCACTAAGCGTCCTGGATCTGCGAGGAGGCTCAGGTGAGTGTTCTTTTATGTGGTCTGCTCCTGGTAGGAGAATGTCTTGGTGTGCTTTGCTGAGGTGAGATGTCCCTCCGAGGGGATCTTAATTCCTTTGAATTAGAGAACCTATTCTTTTCCTTTTGACATCTTAAATTCTTCAATGATCCTTTGCATCGACTCCATGAGCGATGGATCGTAAGGACCTGCAGGTTCTTCCGTAGTCGGATGCCAGGGAGGACTGTGTTGCTTGAGGGTGAGAAAAAGGTTGCTCACCAACACATTATGTGTCCGAAAACTCCTCTTGAAGGATGTCAGGGAGTTCTGTCATCTCTTGTTTATGAAATAGGAGGCTGTTACGCTCACCTGGCTCCCACAGAGGCGTCGATCTGAACTGGACAGCTGCGGTCTCCACCAATGTGACGCGTAGGGCCGAGATGACGGACTGGACTGGCCCACCTAGCTTCGTTTGCTTGGCCCGTAGGAATATTTTTCTGTAAATGGAGAAAGGGAATTAACCACCCGTGGGGTTGAGCGTAAATCCCCCCCCCCCACCCCGGCTGTTTTCCCCACAGATCACCTTTGATGTCCCCTCTTATAGTCTCACCTGATGGTTTGAAAAGATGAGCTCTCCATCCTGCATTGAGGGCAGGGGCGCCTTGATAACCAGTTGCTTCACTGGCTCGAAGGAATTGGTGAGTACCAGAATATTCTCCTGGCCCAATCCGGGGCAATTAGGATCATGGTTCTCAGGAATCTTCTCAACCTCCTGATCATTTGAGGAATGACAAGGACCGGTGGGAACGCGTACAGAAGCGGAAACTCCCAGTCCACTATGAACGCGTCTCCCAGAGCTCCTCTCGGGGGAAATTCCCTTGAACAGAACAGGTCGCATTTCCTGTTTAGGCTGGTGGCGAACAGATCTACCTGAGGGGTTCCCCAAAGGGCGAAGATCTCTTGAAGGACTTCCTGAGCTAGCTCCCACTCGTGGGAGACTGTGTTCTGCCTGCTCAGAGCGTCCGCTGTCAAGTCCTTCTCTCCGGCAAGGTGAGCTGCCGATAGAGAGATTCCTTCTTGGATTGCCCAAAACCAGAGCTGCACCGCCTCTCTGCACAGGGTTAGTGATCCTACGCCTCCTCTTTTGTTGAGGTAATGCATGGCCACCGTGTTGTCCGTCATTATCAGGACGTTCTTCCCTTGTACAGCTGGCAGGAACGCCTTCAGCGCAAGTCTGATGGCTCTCAGCTCTAACAGGTTGATATGTAGTCTGGACTCCGATGGAGACCAACGACCGCTGATGGTCAAGTCGTTGGCGTGGGCTCCCCACCCCATGAGTGAGGCATCCGTGACTACTGTTATCTCCGGCCAGGGTTGCCAAAACTGTTCTCCTTTCAGAATGTTCTCCTGACAGGCCCACCACTGAAGGTCTCGAGCCACCCTGCCGGGAACCTGAAGAAGATCTGTCATTCTCCCTGAGAATTGTGACCACTGAGTCCTCAGTGCCCACTGGAAGGATCTCATTCTCAGGCGAGCCTCTGGCACTAGGAAAATGCAGGATGCCATAAGGCCTAGCAACCTCAAAAAGTCGAAGGCTGGGAGACGTTGGGCATGTTGGAACTTGGTAACCATCTGTAGAATATCTTGAGCCCTCACCTCTCATGGCGAGGCTTTTCCCAGGGAAGTGTCCAGGATCGCTCCTATGAACTGGAGTCTCTGGGATGGTATCATTTGTGACTTCTTTAAATTGAGGGAGAAGCCCAGTCTGAAGGGAGTGGCACACGTGATTTAGCTGGATCTGAGCTTGTTCCGAAGAAACCGCCCTGATCAACCAATCGTCCAGGTAGGGGTAGACGTGAATCCCTTCCCTCCTTAGACTTGCAGCCACTACCGACATTAACTTGGTGAAGACCCTCGGGGCGGAGGTCAGCCCAAATGGCAGCACTCGAAATTGATAGTGAGAGTTGCCAATTGCGAACCTCCGGTATTTCCTGTGTTTGAGATGGATAGGCACATGGAAATAAGCGTACTGAAGGTCCAGAGATACCAACCAGTCCTGGAACTGAAGGGCCTGGAGGATCTGAGAAAGAGTGACCATCTTGAATTTGTCTTTTCTGAGGAATTTGTTCAATTCTCGCAAGTCCAAGATGGGTCTCATTCCTCCGTCTTTCTTTGGAATGAGAAAGTAAGGCCTTGTTCCTCTCCGCTACAGGTACCGGTTCTATGGCACCTTTCTCTAGCAGGTCCAAAATTTCCTGCAAGAGGAGCGGATCTGGAGCTTTCTGAGAGCTGATCCCCGGTGGATGATTGAGGTATACGTAGGAAAGGCAGGCAGTAACCTTGGGCAACTGTTTCCAATGCCCAAGCATCTGACGTGATAGCCTGCCATACCGCCATATGTTGAGTCAACCTGCCTCCTACAGGTGTCCTGTGAGGGAAGTCCTCAGAGTGGTTTTGGGGCGGCTGATGCCGATGGTAAAGAGGCACCTGCTGTTGCTGCGGCTTTTGAATATCTACCCCGTCCACCTCGGGTAGATCTTCTTTGTCCCCTTTGAGCCGGTCGTCCTCTACCTCTTCCGAATGCGGAGTAGAAGCGAAAGGACTTGCCCCTCGCAGAGGTTCCTGTGGGACGAAAGGGAGTCTGACGGATTGCAGCTCCTAGGGAATTTGCTGCTGCTTTTGAAGTTTGCAGTTTCTCTAAACTGTCATCCGCCTTTTTCCCGAACAAAGAAGAACCATCGAATGGCATGTTCAAGAGCCTGGCTTGCAGATCTGGGGCAAAACCAGACTTTCTCAATCAAGCGAATCTCCTGCTTGATGTACTTGCCGCCATTGCTCTGCTGATATTGTCAGCCAAATCAATGCCCGTCTGGAGGGATTCGCACATAGCGTCTTTACCATCCTGTATAATATTCAGGAACGCATCCCTTTCTTCTCCCTCCGGGATGCAGTCAGCCGCTGTAGAAGCACACTCCCAAAGTGTATGGCTGAACCTAGCAAGGGTGCAAGTAGCATTAACAGATTTTAACGCCATGCTACACGCTGAAAAGACTCTTTGCCATAGCATCATATTTTTTATCGTCCCTGTCCTGTGGGACGGTAGGATAAGCCGTCTTGACATCGGTAGAGGATGCTGCCTGTACCACCAGACTTTCTGGGGATGGGTGTTTAGACAAACACTCCGGGTCTGTAGAAGATACCCTGTACTTTGTAGACAGTTTTTTATTTACTGCTGGTACGACATCTGGGGTTTCCCAGTTTGTCATGATCTTCCTCTGAAGAGCTTTATGAAAAGGCACCACAGGATCCTCCTGTGGGCCTTTGTCAAGAATATCCGTGAGGCCATCTTGTTGGAAAGATTGTGAAGGTGCAGACCATCCCATGAACTCTGTGATCCTGGCCATTAAGGCTCTATAGGGGGTTTCAGCATGCTCCCCCGGATCTGGCCTAGTAAAACTCCACCTCAGGGGAAGTGCCTAACCCACTTGCCTCATGTAAGGAATCATGAAGATCCTTTAACCTGCGTTCTTCAGAGGAAAATTCCTCTCTAATTGGGGTTACAGGTCCCTGCAACTCAAATGTGTCTTTCTGTTCAGACAATTCACCCTCTTCCAAAATTGAGGACATAGTTCTCAATTGTTCTGAACTCATAAAGGGAGTAAATCCCATTTCCAAGGTAGAGGGTGCCGAACTTGTCATTATCGGCCTCGAAAACGTCGATGTCGTCGACACCGACGGCTTCGAACGTGGCGTCGAAAACAAAGGCGGAGGCCTCGAAGACCTCGACAGAATTGGAATTCTACTCGACAATCTCGAAGCCATCGACGTCGAGGACCTGGGGATAGTCACTGGGTGTGTCGTAACCGTGACTTTTCTTGGCGTCGACGCTGGTGTCGAAGCTGGCGTCGAGTCGACAGACCCGTGTGTCAAAGGTCCCTTCGACAACGGCGTCGAAGACACCGACCTCGGCGTCGACGGAACCCTCGTCGACGGCGTCACCTTCGAGGAAGGTTTGGAGGTCATAGTCCTACTCGAGGGTTCGAGACGCGCTCGAGAGGTTTCCTTCGCCGGGTACTGCGACTCGCGGCGTTTTTGACCTTCGGTTCTTTCGACCAGAGCATCGCTCTCTGCAGTTTTCGAGGGGGTCAAGGCCGCTTTCTCGAAGACGCTCATCATATTTTTGCAGAATTCCTCCCATTCAGCCCGGGAACTATGTTTCGTGGGGCAAGGGATTCTTTTTGGCGAAACAGAGGAAGAGGAAGACGGAGAAGGGGATCTTCGACGTCTCCTCTTCGAGTGCTTCGATCTCGAGTGATGGGACCCACTCTGGGACCCACTCCGAGACCTGGAGCGCGAATGGTGACGAGGAGACGAGTGTCTCGACTTCGTCGACGAAGAAGAAGCTTTAAAAGTCTTACCTTTCTCCAGCTTCCCCCTACGCTCCTTCAGGGCCTTAGCTGTCATGGACATACAGTCCTCGCATTCTGAACAATAGTGTTCAGCTCCCAAACACCACAGACAAACTCTGTGAGGGTCAGTCAACGACATCTTTTCCCCACAATCTCGGCATTTTTTGAAGCCGGATCGAGGAGTTGTCGGTTCCGACGAGGAAGCCATCGAGTACGGATCGAATGACTCGAGGTAAATAGGATTAATCTAAGAACTGAGCAACGGTATTCCAAGGCACCGAGTAAGCGCGGAAAAACGGAACTGAGCAACGGACGCTGCGCGCGGCCTTTATAGGCAGGATGACGTCGATACGGCGGCTGTCGAGGGACATCGACTCGGAGGACGTCGACGCGCAGCGCCCTCTAGAGAGAAAACATTTTCCGAGGCCAGCAGAGCTGCAAGGAGATATCTAAGATGAGGAATACGTCGGAGGACACAATCTCTTCGAAAATATGAATTTCGGGGAATAATAATTAGGTAAGTCTATTGTGGTGAGAAGAGTTCCCCTTGTTTGTCCCTTCGTCTCACCTTGTTGTCCTTTTGTTCCCCTTAGGGGGCCGGGGATGCAATGGAGACTGCGCCGACCCGTGAAGAGGAATAGTACCCCCGGCGGTAATCAGGTAAGTCTATGGGGGTAGTTACTATTGCCTCTGTTTATTCCCTTGGCTCACCTTTGCTGTTCCCCTTAGATGCCAGAGTGCGGCGGGAACATGCAGAAGGATGCGGTGGATCGTGAGGATGCTGCGAAGGCCGGTGAGTTCAGTGCTGTACGGCAGCATGCGAGGCGGCGCGCGTAAAATGCTTCCTTCTTCCAGCTCGAAGGCGCGGTGGATCCGGAATTCAAGTAAGGATCGAAGGTTTTGCTCTTATTCTAACCTCGCCTCCTTCTGTTCCTCCCTTTTTCTAGGAGCTGCAGACTCGAGGCGGGCGTGACAGAAGACTAGATGCAGGCTTGCAGACACGGTGAGCGTTACGCTGCTGGATGCGGAATAACGCGAAGAGTGTGCTGCTCTTCGGGCATGGTTTAAATAGCCTCCAAAGTATTCCCAGGTAAGTATTCCTCCCCAGCACTACCAGAGTAAAAAATAGTCCCTAGGTAAAATAGTCCCTTCCAAGCCTCATTTGGCTTGGAGCTCTGCAGCATGGTCTGCATCAGGTAAGTTCTACTCTATGAGCCTGGCGCCAGGACTGACTCTCCATATGAGCCTGGAGCCATAGGCCTAGGACCGCACCCAAACGCTTTGGCTTGCTCAAAATAACTTGATGCCTGCTTCCGGGGTTGCTGGACCTGGTCTGGTTCCCCGCGGGTAGGCATCATGACAAGGCACTGTTCCCATTGATTTGGGAAGACTGCTTTCATTGGATGGCATAACAGTGGCCTTCGCGAGGGAAGTTTTGGACTTTGTTTTTTCCGTAGTCGAAGAAGTTTGTGGTGTCATCGATGGGGTCTTCGTGGACGGCGGCTTCATGGACGACGACTTTGAAGACGGTTGGCAGTCTTTCTGTCGACGAGAGCTTTGTGGACCAGTGATGGAATTCCTTCGTCAACTATTGTTTTGTGGATGCTGATTTAGACAATGAGGATTTGGTAGTCGATGACTAGGTTTGAAGTGTCGTCGTGGACGATGAGGGTTTCATCGACGGCTTAGTCATTGATGGGCCTCTATCCTTATAGCCGCTCGTAGATTGCTTCTCCGTGGACGCCCCCCCTGTTTTTTTTTTAAAAATGCCTCATCATTGGAGGTGGTTTTTTCCTTAGGATGTCGTATCTTGTGGTCTCCGGAGTCCAAGGGAGGTGTGGAAGAAGTTAAATCCAGCTACGTCTTACTTTTATGAGAGGGAAAGGTGCACCTTTCCACTGAAGAGGCCCTTCTCTTAGAAGTTTGCCTCTCAGATGGTTTGCTGGAATGTATAGGAGCTGTTTTGGCAGATTCCTCGTCAGAAGACAGACCTTTGGCTTCTAAATGCAAAAGAAGTCCTGTGTCTGTCTTGCAGGGTTTTGTTTGAGAAAGTCCTGCAAATTTCACATTTATTGATATGAGGATAAAAGGCAGTAGATGCATTGTTCATGTAGATCCTTCTTGTGGACAAGTTTCTTCATGCACCTCGTGCAGTCCCTGAAGAGGGACGGCTGCTCGGCAGTTTGAAGTTCAGCCATGCTTTAGGTGAAATTCACTTGAGAAATTTAGGGGGAGAAAATAAATGTTCTGAGCCCAAAAAACCAAAGTAGATAGCCCCTGAACAGGGGAATAAAATAGATGGAATACTTTTAAAGAATAAAGAAAAGAATGTCGAAAGTTCAGAGAGCTGGAGGATTCCCTCTGTTACACTGCAGTGAAAAATCTGAAGATGGCCGACTGGGGCTGAGCTTAAGCCCTGCCACCTCATTGGTTGGGGCCATAAAGGACCAAAATGAGGTGGAGGGACTACACAAGTGAATGGCTTAGACCATAAGGAGCAATCTACATTCATATTCTATGGAAATGAATATATTTAACATTTTTAATAATTATTTAAATCATTGAGGATTCCCGGTCTGACAGGGAATATATATTCAAGCATCTGAATCGATAAAAGAATCAATGCTTGAGAAGTTGCATTTTTTTCTGGTTTGCAGTTTTAAATGCAAAAACATTTTTTTCAAAAAACTGGTGAAAAAACTGAATCTGAATGCAGTTTTTGGTTAGGGGGTTAGATGGATAGAAGTGAAAGGAGGGCTATAGCTGGAGAATTGAGAGAGATTTGGAAGGTAGAATAAGTTTCTTTTTCACTGCTCTCTTCCCAAAAACGGAAATCTCTTTAAAAATGTAAGGCAAATTGTATTTATACTATTTAGACTACATTGTTAAAGAAAGCCACGGTACGTTCAAAGATTGATTTGCGACGTCAACCTTTTCCCGCAGTGTTCTGATCTATGTGGGAATTAATTTAAATTACTCCAAATATCACTAATGAGTTACAAGGTGAGGTGAATAAAAAAAAAATAATAATAAAGAGTTGCACTAACACGGAAACAAGAACAGGGTGCACAGAAAATTGGAACAGTCTATACAAGTTATCGGGGTATGGATAGGGTTGCTTAGAGTGGCACAATCACAAAAGTCAAGATTGGGTGGACTACGTGTTATGGGATGGGGGATACCGACAGTCCCCCCTTAAATTTAGGATTAGGAACAGTCCACCGGGTTCTGGACTCCAGGGCTCAGGTCACCAGGATGCAGCGGACTCTCCTAGCATAGCAGCAGCTGGTCCTATCTGGTCACCGGATAATCAGGACAGCGGGATGGTAGGGTTGCAGCAGGCATGCAGTTAGTGGGCAAAAAGCCAGTCTGGTTTCAGGATGCTTCCCAAAACACCACCACAGCTTTTCCCTTTGGTTATTGGGATTTTTTAGTGGGATCTCTGGATTGAGGCCTTGCTGGGATGGTCAGCAATGCTTTGGCCTTGCAGTGGGATCTGGAATCAGCTATGCTTTGGCTTTGCAGTGGGATCTGCAATCTGGCAAGATGAATGTAGAAGATCAGGAACACAGGGGCAGGAAATTCAGGAAAGAGTCTCTCTAGAGTTTTGTCAGCCACCCTTTTTATAAAGCATGGTGACATAGAATTATACGGCAGGGCAGGCTTAGCTAAGCACGCCTCTAACCAACTGGATTGGTCAGGGTAGATAGTTACCGCCTTCCTCTCAGCTGGTTGGGTTTCAAGGGCATGTCATCAGATTTATGATATGAGTATTACAATGTCCAGAACACTCCCCCCCCCCCCCTCCCCCACCAGTTACTTTAGCTAAAATCCAGTTTTGCCATAAATGGCACATTTGCACAGTTGGGGCCTTTTAACAAATTACATACGCACGTTACATATTTTATGCAGAACATGCCAGTCCAACTCCACAATTTGTAAGACATTGTTTTGCCCTTCTAATAATTTTTAGTCATTTTTAGTATGAAATGTTCGGCCTAAAATTCTATAATTTTACACGTGTGTATGGATCATCATCAGGCATGTCAGTATTGAATTTTACATTGGCATCATGTACACTTTCTGTGGAATACCCAATTATCTGCCATTTCTGTTCCCCAACGTGGCAATGAAGGCTACGTAAATTAAAACCCACACAATTACATTAAAACGTAACCTTTTACATTCCTGCAAATTTCTGTTGCAAAATTAACAGTCAAAGCTTTCTTAATAAAACAGTCTTTTGAAACAAATGGGCATCATTTGTCCTTCACCGGGACAATTGTTTTCTCTTCAGCTACCTCAAACTGTCACTTCCCCCAGTGTGGGGAGGGGTTTTCCCAGTTTGATTGAAGGTTTATGGCTGCTTCCACTTCACAGGTTGGTGTCCCAGAACTTCCATTATAAGAGGCCTCAGCCCAGATGAAAGTCTGCCAAGGTAGTAATTATCACTTGTGTGTTCTAACATCTACTGTGAGGGGCCTGCTGTTGCTGGCAAAGCCCAAGCAGAAACCTGTTTGGGGCCGATTTCCCCCCATGTAGAAAATGCAATTTAATTCCTCATTTCATTTATTTTTGTTATAAATCATAATAAAGCCTGTTGAATACGATCTCCCATGTCTGTTTCACAGCACCAAACCCCTTCACATTGCTAGATAAGGGCAGGACCTTATACAACATACACCTTTAAACAAGTTTTTTTTTTTTAGTTTGCAAAAGTACATTTTAAATAAGGGGTGACTGCTTTTTGATTGCAAATTCGATGTTTCTCTTCCATCTGAATTCCCACATTGTTTTGTAGCCAGAGTTAGCTTCTTGTATGCAGCAATGGGTTAAAACACGGATGCACTGAAATTGACATAGGCCCAGAGAGCCAGGGCCTTTTTGACGCATTGATCCTTGACATTTTGTAGCCAAAAAGTAAAGCGTCTTGATTTCTTCAGATCTGAACAACAGCCTGTCATTGGGAAATACTGCTCTAGTCTGCTGGAGCATAATGTGAATGTGGATAAGCATGGCAAGGTCTCATTAATAAAAGTATTGTGATGAGGAACAGAGGAAAAAATAAATCAGAGCCCCATCATTTTTAAATGTAAATATTTCCCTTTTTCAATGGGAATTTTGGGCTTGCAGCAAAGCAGCACTGCCTTATCACACCTTCCTTTGCACATGCAAGAACACAGTGGCAGGCTTCCTCAGTGTGCCCCCTTGTTTCATTCAGCCCAATATGTGCTTGGCAAGATGCTACAGCCATCTTTTTGTCATTGCAAAACGCTGTTTTGGTGTGAGGCAGTGGTACTCACAGGAGCCAGCACAGCCATTTTGCAGCTTCGGGTGAAGTGCAGCTTGGTTAGGGAAGAGAGTACAGCTGAGTGGGTAAATGCATCCCACAGGACACTGTTACGCTCACCTGGCTCCCACAGGGGTGTCGATCGGAAAACGGACAGCTGCGACCTCCTCCAACGTGAAGCGTAGTACAGAGATGAAAGACTGGACTGGACTGCCTAATCTCGTCTGCTTGACCCGTAGAAGTATTCTCCTGCAGGTCGAGAAAGGGATTTAGCTACCCATGGATTTTAGTAATGGCACCCACTGTTCTCCCCACTAATCACCACCGATATTCACTTTCAGTAAGCTCACCTTATGTTTGTAAATTATGAGCTCTCCATCCTGCTTGGAATGCAGGGGCGCGTAGATACCAGTTACTTCACTGGTTCGAGGGCGTTGGAAGAGGTCCGGATGAATATTGACTCTGAGGTTCCAGGCGAGAACCCCTAAGTATAAAGTTCAAAGAGTTCAATATGTCTGATGTTCTCTTGTACATTCCTTTCTTGTGTTGCAGCTGGGTCCAAGGGAAGATTGTCCTGTGGCAGCTGATGGTGTTCAGGTAAGAGTCTGTATTACCCAACACTGTCCGGCAAAAGATGCATGTTTAAATTGCTGGTTTCGCTCTCCTTACAGGTGCGGCGTAAGAAGTTGCGGTTTGTTACAGAATAATGCCTGCGGTTGTTAATCAGGTAGGTCTATGGTGGAGAGGTATTTGTTGGCTCTCTCGGCTCACCCTATGTTGCTTTTGTCCTCTAGATGGTGGAATTCGGCGGAGAAAATGATGGAGGCTGCGCCGGATCGAAAAATGCTGTGTGGACTGGTGAGTATGGCGCGGCGCTGGAGCTGGCGATGCAACGCGTGTAGAATAATGTCCTTTTCAAGTTCAAAGACGTGATGGATCTGGAATTCAGGTAAGGATTGAAATAATATCTGTTTTCTAACCTTTCCTTCTTTCTTCTATTGCTAGGAGCTCTGGATTCAAGACGGGCGTGGCTGAAGACTGGATGCTGACTGCAGGCACGGTGAGCGTTTCGCTGCAGGATGCAGAATAACGCAAAGCATGTGCTGCTGTTCGGGTGTGGTTTAAATAGCCTCCAAAGTAGTTCCAGGTAAGAAGTCCCTAGAACCACACCCTAGTAAAAAATAGTCCCTGTAGTAAAATAGTCTCATCCAGGCCTCACGTTGGCTTGGATTCATTTGCAGCATGGTCTGCATGATGTAAGTAAAGTCTATGAGCCTGGCGCCTAATGCGCCAGGACTGAACCCAGACAGCCCCCAGCCAGGGCTGCTGGGGTTTTATTAAATACCTGGATGCCTGCTCCCGGGGCTGATGGGCTTGATCCGGATGCCCGGGGGTTGGCATCATGACACAATCATTGTGCTTTTTGCAGAGTTGTTTTACAGTACAGGAAACAGCACTGATGACAGATAAGGAAATAGGGTGTGCCAAGCTTCAACCCCCTGATGACATGCGGTACAACAGGAATCGGTGGGAACGCACATAGCAGTGGAAAATCAGTCCACTGAAATCGCCCCCCCCCAGTACTCCTCTCACAGGAAATGTCCTGGAGAATAACAGGTTGCACTTCTTGTTGCAGCAAAGAGATCAACTTGCAAGATTCCCCAAAGGTTGAAGATCTGCCCAAAAACTTCTGGGCATAGCTCCCACTCATGGGAGACCATACCCTACAACTCAGGGTGCCCGCCATCATATTCTCTTTCCTGGCCAGATGAATTGCAGACAAGGAGATTTGTCTTTGGAAAACTCACAAACCAAAGTTGCATTGCCTATTTGCACAGTAGTAGGACCCTACATCGCCACTCTTGAGGTAGTGCATGGCCACTGTGTTGTCCATCATTATCAGAACTGTTTTCCCCTGTATCGAGGGTAAAAAGGGCACCAGTACCAGTCTGATCGCCCTCAACTTCAGAAGTTTGAGTTTTGTTTTTGCCAGGGACCACAGCTTGCTCACCATGAGTGCATACATGTGTGCACCCACAGCCCTTTAGGGAGGCACCCGTCACAATTGTCACTTCCGGCAAAGATTGTCAAAATGGTTCGCCCGACATCAAGATCTTCTTGCTGCAAGATCCTGTTCAAGACCTGCAACAGATCAGTCATGATGCCAGAGAACTGACCACTGGGATCTGAAGGCTCATTAAAGGGATCTCAATCTCAGTTTAGCCTCTGGCACCAGGAAAAAGCAGGATGCCACGAGACCAAGCAACCTTGGAAAATCCATGACTGGTAAAGCTTGGGCGCTCTGGAATTCCAAGATCTGCCGAATATAGATGCCCTGCCCTTGGGAGGTTGGGGTGGAGGGAGTGCAGAGTTCAGGACTGCCCGATTAACTGGAAAGGTGAAGGCGTCATCTGGGACTTCTTGACATTGAGGGAGAAGCCAAGGTTGTTCAGGAAGTGGCAGGCGCGACATAGGTGCTCTTTGGGCTCATCTTTCGATGAGGCCCAGATTAACAAGTCGTCCAAATATGGAAAGACCTGAAACCCCTCCCTTTTCAGACAGGCCGGCACCATTGACAGCTTGAAGACCCTTGGGGCGGAGGTGATCCCAAATGGCAGTACCTTGAATTGGTAGTGTGCACTGTGTGAAGAATCGTATGGATCACTCACTAAAACCCTGCCTAAAGTCCCCTTCCAGGTGGCCAGGGAAGACTCTTCCTGATCCCAACCCTGGGGGTGGTGTACTGCAGGAGGATGACCTGGGAGGAGACAGGGCCCAGGGTTGTGAGGATATTCCGTGTGATGAGACATGGCATTTCTTCCTCCAACAGGGAGATTCTTACCACTGTACCTAAAGTGGTCATGGCGTGTCATTTTAATGTCTCTGAATGAAGAACACCACAAGGGCAACGTGCTGGTCTTGGAAGCAAGACCACGCATAGCAACAGAGGATCGAATCGCTGATCCGCCCAAACCAAACTGGCACGGTATTAGGTATGTTATAAAAAAAAAACAATGAAATTAAACCTAATATGAGATCTAAGGTTGTGAACCCTAAGGTTAGAAAATCGGAACAAACTATACAAAAGAAAGATCCTTTTTGCTATCCCAGACTAAATACTTTTCTCAAACCCAAGGATAAAATGTAAAGGATTATGGAAATGTCTTCACTAAACCATCTTCCTCTATAATAGAGAATTCTCATAAGCACTCTTAAAAATGTTAAGGGAATCAAATTTACCCTTACAAATAATGCTGGAGTTAAAAAACAATTTTGTTGGAAGAAATGTAAAGTCCCAGAAGCCTAGCGGTACTGAGACGAGAAAGAGGCATGTAGATGTAGTTATCAGGTAATTAAGTCAGGTAGCCATTGCAGTAGTCTGGCAATTAAGGTTAATTGTCCATACCTGAAGTTATCATGGAACTGTGAGGCATAGAAGGCCCCACCAGGAAAGGAGGAGTAGATGGAACGGAATGCTGGCTGTAGCAGCAGTAGTAGAGGAGAAGCACAAGGCTGGCAAATCACAAGAAATGGGAGAATAGAAGATACACCAGAGCATGGAGACAGCAGCAGATTTTACCTGTAAGATCTGAGAGAGATCTTGTTCTCCCAAATTCTTAAATGCAGAGGCTGATCAACGGAGAACGTGCAGGAGGCTGAGTTGTCCCCATGTGAGCCTTGTTGCTGTGATTGCATAGCTGTGGAAGTGCAGGAGAAGAAGGCCAGCCGGCAAGCCGAGGTGATCGGGAGAAAAGGAAACTCCCAAATCGAGTGGCCGGACCAGAGACACCAGTGCTGGAGAAGGGTGCGAGCCAGAAGTAGAAGCAGAGGAAGTTCAGATATACTGCGCAAGTAACTGTAGCCAGCTACTAACAGACTCGCTTATTGTTAAATGCGAGTAAAAGCGGTTCGTTGTATCAGAAGTCTTACTAACAATGGAATTGTAGCACTTGGGTATAACGTTGAAGATCACGATTCACTGAAGTACTTGAAACCCATTGTTGATGTATCTGAACACTGATGCTGTATAAACGAGTGGTTGCGTGTCCTTAATACAAGAGAACGCTTCCTAAACCAATACTGTCCATATAGGAATTACAAGTTACAGAGTGAAAACTACATGAGAGGTTGAGTGTATCCAATTATAATTCCCAAAGAAAGCCAGAATCTCATCCTTTACTGTTACCTGAGAATATAATGCACTACTCTAAACCTTAAAATATACTTGGAGGTTGCATGTGACCAATTGTGTTTTCACCTGGGAGACTGAACTCTATATTGTGTCCAGAAGTGACATTTGTTCCATTTCAAAGTAGTAAAGAGTCAAAAGCCTTGGAGAGAACAAGCATTACCCGAAGCAAAGAGGCATCTCCTTTATATAGTAAAACGCCTTGCCACAAGCCATCCAACTGCAAAGTGAAGTTGTTAACAGTCAGGTGACATAAGCAACAAGTACCCCATCGTTAACTGAAGCTGGCAGAGGGGCACATAAGCTTCTGGGTAATTACTTGGGCTGATGACTGGCAGAAAGGTGGGAGCAAAGCTGGGTAAGGGGAATCAAAAGCTTATGAAGAATACTCTGAATTAGAATACATCCTTTGTTGTGAAAGACTGCTTAAGATTGAAAGGACAGCATCTTAAGGGCAGAAGCAGGTTGTTCTTGTAGTAATAAGACTGACGGAAGAGGCGGTCCTCTTAACAAATCCATTAAAGGAAGAGTTCCTTGCTTACCTGAAGAGGTTGAAGTGTCTTGTCAAAACAGACTTAATTTAACAGTACTGAGCAGTAGATTTAATACTTGAACCGTGGTGGTATATTAAGTTGTCAGCAGATGTCACATTCAAGTGGTTTTAAGCAGTAACGTACTGTGGGACAAAGGTGACTGTTCTCATAGTACCAACAGATTGGTCGTTGAAAATATAACCAGCAGCGCAGTGAAAGCATCCAGACTAATATTCCAAATGTAAAGTTGCAACTGAAAAAGTATTAAAGAAATTAAAAGGTTCATCACTGTAGTGACTACAGTACTCATAGTCCCGAGTCCCCTTTCATCTATTTTTGTGGGCGTCCCCCAACATGGGGACGGTACCGGAACCTTAAGAGAAAAATGGAGCTTCCTCTTTCAATTTAGTATAGCAGTCCGGTGAGCGGCTCGGGCGTGGGAACGCCCTGCTGAGACCCTGCACTCAGGCGCCTCACCATAGTGAACACATCGGACGCCTAGATACCTTGCTACACTTAATATGGCATACTATAGCGGTGGAAGGTGGGTGGGACGTATGCAGGAAAGGGGACTATGGACTAGGAGTACTCTATACAGTGAGAAACTCTAATTACTCATACTTCGTGTCCCCTTTCCTGCTTCCTTGTGGGTGATTCCACTGAACAAGAAACATAGGGCAGAGTTGTGATAACCAGCCTCATATCTAGGACGAAGCAAAAAGGTTCCTCGGAACGGCTTAATCAAACTCTGCATCGCGTCTGGAGCTAGTGTCCAATGAATAGTGCTTACAGAAAGCCGACAGAGGCCCAAGTAGCCGCCTTGCTGCTGACTTCCCAAGAAGTGGGTCTCTGAAATGCAACATCCGTGGCTTTGGCTCTGACCGCATGAGCATGAATTCCCCTCAGGAACAGGTTTGCCCAGGGCCATATATGCTGCTGAAACGGCCTGGACCATCCAACAGGCAATGGAACCCTTAGAGGCCGGAGGCGGAGCCCCCAAATGTCACAAACAGTGCCTCGGACATCCTGAAGGATTTCGTCCGAGAGAGATGAAACTTGAGGACCTTAAGGTCCGAGGAATGCAGAGCCCGCTCTGCTTCCGACAGAGTTCGGAAAGAACACTGGGAGGCAGATCTTGTGATTCAGATGAAATGGAGACAACTTTGGGCAAGAAGTTTGGTTGAGGGCGCAAGACATTGCCTGTCCCGAACCCTGGAGCAGCAGTACTCACCCCCTCATCCGAGGAGCAGGAGCTCCACCACACTGCAGGAGCAGTGCCCAGGATCCCTGGCTGGAAGGTAAGCTTTCTGGCCACACAGCACAATTGTGCCTCCTTGAAAACCTCTCCCTGAAGTTGCGGCGGAACACCGTCTCATCGCAGCATATTTCAGCTGCCACCTTCAGAACTCGCATCTGGTCTGTATTTCAGCCAGCATTATCCATTTTGCTTCGTTTGCCCCAATTTCGAATCTATCCACCATTAGTCACCACGAGTTACGGCAACTTAAAGATAGCCGCCCGCTCGATGCGAGGTGCATCCGCCTCCATCACAGTTGGATGGTTTTTTGGCCCTCCTGGTGCGCTTGTGCACCAATCACGAGCCGGCAGGCGAGTGAGCCGGCCCACCACAACGAAGGCTCACATCAACAAAGGCTTTCACATTGCGTGTCCCGAGCCGGTCCCTTGCCGTCAGGCCGTCAGCCAGAACCCCTGCTTGTCCTGCCTAACCCATAGGAACGGCCAAGGTATCTATATACCTCCTACGCGTGATACCAATGTAACTGTACCTTAACATCCTACTACTTACGGATATGCATACCTCTATCAACCAACGACTCCAACTGGCTTCCCAATGTCCCAGGTGCCAAGAGCACTCCCGATCACAGGTACTGCTTATTTCCGCAGCGCCTCTACATATCTCCGCAGTGCTCACTTTTAAATGTCCTATTGGCTCACGTACTCTGCTGCCTCAATTGATTTGCTTTGGTGACCCAACTACTTACGTGCCCCACTGCATCAACAGGCGGTGCACTACTATCCACCCAGCCTAAATGTGCTACTCCACATCAATGTGCACCTTCACTGTATTCATTGCATTATACTCTTTCTTTCTATCCAAATTATGTTTTGAACTTAGGTTCCACAGATTGCACTGTAGCCATACTGAGTCCCCAAACTTAGGTGTCACCCCCATTGCATTTTAGCCAAAATGTGTCTTTTGAATCTAGATGCTACCTTTTTGCTTCATAGTCAAACCTTGCTTCTTGGTACCTAGGTGCCACCTGCATTCTACCTCAGCCATAAGCCCTTTCCCCTCCTGAACCAGGGAGAGTCTAACTACACCGGCCAAGACCTAAAGCCCTGGTCCTACAGTTAGATTAACCACCTTCACCTCTAAATATCCGATACAAACCACCTAGCATGTGGCCCCTGATTACGAGCCTGCTCGCCTGCCTCCTGCTCCCCTTTGTAAGTCACCCCAATTACCTCTCAATATGTATTCGATCAGTAATACCAAGCCCCCTAGCTATGCTCCTCCACATACCTGCGACATATAGTCACTATTACCCACCAGCCTCCCCCGCTCCAACTCTGACAGGAATTTAGGCTTTAGAGCAAGATAAGCCAAAATCTATGAGCCCCTTGCCCGCTCTATGCCCACCCCGCTCAGAACTACAAGTGTTCGGCCCAGCCCACCTGCTCTCAAACCAAATTCATCCCAGGCCCCCAACCTCACACCCAAAATCACAACTACCACCACAAGCCCCCAAATCAAGGGAGCCTTGATCAATGCCAGATCGCTAGTAGCTCATGCAACAGAAATCGCAGATTTGATCCTCAAAGAAGATCTCGACCTCCTGGCCGTTACAGAGACCTGGTTACATCCGGCAGCTGGCCCAATGCTCATGCTTGCCATCCCAGATAATTACACTATCTTGAGACACGACCGACCAAACTCTAGAGGAGGGGGCATTGCTATTATACACAAATGCAACCTCACTATGAGAAGTGTAACCACTATAAATCTCCCCTCGTGTGAATTACTCTCTGCTAAAGTCCCTCTTACCACAACCCAAACCCTCAACATATACCTGATATATTGTCCCCCAGGCACAATAGGCACCTTTGACGAAGATATCAATACTATACTATCTTGTAGCCTTAAAAGCTCTACCCAAGTACTCACCGTTGGAGACTTCAACCTGGGATACAATGACCCAGAAGACCAAAGTGCCAATTCCGTGCTCCGTACCCTCGCCGATCTAGGATTCACCCAAAGATGTATGGAACCCACACAAGCTAAAGGTAGAATACTTGATTGGGTGACTGACTACAATTGTCTAGCTAATATCACCGACATCTCACCATTAGCCTGGACTGACCACTACTTGGTATCGTTCACACTCTCTACTAACCGACCCCCACCCCCACCCACCAGTAGGGCCCCACCTACACTCACGAGAAATAAAAAGAGCATCACTGTGGAAAGACTCATCCCGAACTTACTTCCCACACTAAACACACTCCCTGATAACTTGGACCCGGAGACCCTGGTTAACGAATATAATAAAATCATGTCCACTTCACTGGATTTAATCGCTCCCCTTAAACTCAGATCAAGCAAGCCCAAAACACATCTGAGCAAATGGTATACACCACTCCTCAAAAATCTCAGACAGCAAAAAAGAAACTGTGAAGCCACTTGGAAAAAATACCCTTCAGCATCTAACAAACTCAAACTAACCAAACTAGTAGCCCTCTACAAAAAAGAAATCTACCTTGCCAAACGATCTTCCATTGACTCCAGCATAGACCAAGCAAAATCTAACATGAAGGAACTATTCGCTATCCTGAAAGTAGAAACTCCTATTGCACCACCGGATACCTGTATCAAAGATCACCAGACTACAAAATAAAATCTCCTGCAAAAAAGCTTCCCTGAATGACACTCCCACCCCATAATCACCTGAGAAGCCCACCTCAAGGGAAACTGCTCGTTTTAGAGAATTTAAAGTCACTATACTTGAAGTTGAAAAAATTATCCTGTCACTAAAACCATCCAACTGTCAGGGCGAACGGTGCCCTGCATAGCTTATTAAAGATGCGGCCCGTGACCTCTCCCCTTTCATCACAAAATGAATCAACGCCTCCTTCTCCACTGGCTCCATCCCCACTAACCTAAAACAATCCTGGGTGCTACCATTACTAAAAAAAACCTACACTCGACCCAGCCATACCCACAAACTATAGGCCTATAACAATTGTGCCCTTTCTTTTAAAAATATTGGATAAGGTCGCATACGTGCAAATTCAGAAGTATCTGGAAGAACACCACCTACTCGGAGCCAGGAAATCAGGCTTCCGTCCCCAACATGGGACCGAGACTGCCCTCATCGACCTTAAAGCCCAGATCGACAAGCTTAGAGATAACAGCCAAGCTGCCCTACTCCTCCTTCTAGACCTTTCCGCAGCATTCAACCTAGTTGACCACTCCGTCTTATGCACCCACTTACACACATCAGCCCATTTCTCTGCTGAGGCCATTACATGGATTAGATCATTCCTCAACGGCAGAACAATGAGGGTCTTTTCACCCACAGCTGAAGCAGACCCCATTCCCATCACCTGTGGCGTGCCACAGGGCTCCTGCGTCCCTCCCACCTTGTAAAACATTTACCAAGCCCCTTTTCGATGATTTGGATCATCTCGGTATCACCTACACTAACTACACAGATGATACCCAGATCCTCCTTCCACTTTCTGGAGATTATGGAAATGATTTGGCCTTGGTCAATAGAGTGCACATCATCCAGGCATGGATGGCCACACATGGACTATGCCTGAATGATAAAACTGAACTCATAATTTTAGGCACGACTACCAGTTTGAAGAAACTGGGTTCTGACTACTGCTCCTTTATGATTGATGGCAATTGCATTAAGGTGGGACAAGAGGTCAAAACCCTAGGTTTTTACCTGGACTCCACCTTTTCCTTCCACAGACAACCGAAATCCCTAGCTTCATCAGCCTACACCTGTAAATTGATCCACGCAGCCAAACAATTCCCGTCTGACTCTAGTTGCTTGAAACTTGCCAGAGCCATCATACTATCCCACCTGGACTATTGCAACGCTCTCTATCTTGGGTCTTCCAAAGCCATTACTAGCAAACTCCAAACCCTCCAGAACAACGCCCTTAGGGCGGCACTGGGCATCTCTAGAAGAGAGCATATCAGCATATAATCAACAGAGCAACTGGCTCACTGCCAATGACAACATTCTCCTAAAGACTGCCTCACTTACGCACAAGTCACTTAAGAATGCCGCCCCCATCTATCTTAGACAGATTCCATAGACAGACCTCACTAAGACCAACAAGAACAGTATATAAAGACTGCCTATCTGTCCCCAACTTTAAACGCTCCACTATATGGGGTAATAGCTTCCCAGTGAAAGCAGCTAAACTGTGGAACTCCCTTCCACCACCCCTCAGAATGGACCTGCACTATCAGCTAAAGGTCATTTCATGGCTGAAACCGTAGGTCCCCTATCATAGCCATTTGCTTAATCCATCAGACTCTTGTTTACTGTACCTAATGATGCCCTCTTGTACATATGTATATATTCCTGATGTTATTATATGTGGTATATTATGTTCTTTGTTGTAACCAAGTTTCGCAATCTATTGTAAATGCTGCGCACTGTTACATGAGGGTATGACTGCCCATTACAAATAATAAACAAGATGACCTTTCTGTGAAACGTGTTAAAGGGCTCGCACGAAGACATCGCCTGCTACTCCTTAACCCTGCGCACAGAGGTGAGGGCCACCAACCCAAGTTTTTAGCGTCACCAAGTGAATGGCCACAGAAGCCATCAACTCGAAAAAGGCTTGCATTGCAAAGCTGCAAGAAGGAACACGTTGCTTAGCTGTAACTATTGTTCACCAGCATAGATTCACATGCTCATGAATATTCCCTGTCAGGCTTGGAATCCTTGCTAAAAGAAAAAACTGTTTCACTTACAAACTATTTCTCCTCTAAACCAATCACTGAACTCTGGGCCATACTGCCCCCAGCCAATGACTGCCCTCTTCCTAAACCCCTCCTCTGGCAGCCATCTTCAGATTTGGTAAGCATGTAAAGTGGCAGTATGACCAAGAAGAGCCACAGAGGGGACAGTGGGAGGGTTTGCATGTGAATCCATGCCAGACCCATGATGAGGAACAATAGTTACAGGTGATTAACTTGTCCCTTCTCCAATACGGGGTCGGGCATGGATTTGCATGCTCATGAATAAATACATAGCCGTACAATATTAAACAACGGGAGGTACCAAAGCTCAACAGAAGCAATTACTCTTACCTGCGGAACAGGCTCACCTTCAAGCGAACAGGTTGCATAGCACTGCTTGGCCATCCCTGGATTCCTCCCTGGAAACCCTGTCGACAGTAGAATCTTGTGAAGGTTTGTGTAGACCTCCACATAGCAGCCCTGCAGATGTCCAGCAGGGGCACACCAGACAGGAATGCTGTCGTGGCAGCAATTGCTATGGTGGAATAGGCTCTGACGGCAAACCAACTGCTGCCCGGCCAACCAGTGACAGTGTGTTATACAGCCGGAGAGCCACCTTGAGATGGAAGCCTTAGGCAAGGCCTTCCCATGGGTCACAGAACTAAAGTTCACAAATAGTTGAGACTTCTTCCAGAAACTCTTCATGTGTGCCACATAGAACTTCAGAGTACGAGCTACATTCAGCAAGTGCAAAGTCCTTTCAGCCGGCGACAACTGTTCCGGAAAGAACACCAGCAACACCAAAGGCTTGTTGAGGTGGAATTCCGACTGAACCTTTGGCATGAAGTAGGGGTGCGTCTGCTGCACCACCCTTGTGTTGTGAAAAGTCGATCAGGCTGTTTGCAGGATAGCAGCTGGATCTCAATTACCCTCCTGGCAGAGGTCATGCACACGAGGAAAGCAGTTTCCCATGAGAGGATCCCGAGAGGGGCCTGATTCATAGGCTCGAAGCCCCCCGTCCGCCCCCCCCCCCATGAGCCTCACCAGTACCACGAGTTCCCACACAGGGCAGGGGCCTTTACCAGCGGGACCGATCGAAAGAGTCCTTGAGGAACTTCTTGACAAGACAGTGGGACCAAAGAAGAACTTCCTGGAGACCAGGTGTAGTGGGAGATAGCTGCCAGATGCACCTTGATAGAGACATGTGCCAGCCCCGCCTTGGCCAACGACAACAAGTACAGCAGAATCTGCAGGGCCTTCTAGGTCAGATCACAGATGGGCAGGCACTTGATATATATGGATTGATGTGTTGCATTAATACTGTCTTGGGAAGATAGCTCAGGTGCAACGTTCTTGCCTTGGAAGCAAGACGACAGAGCACCACACGTTCGATCCCCGGGTCCGCACTTAGAAACCCCTGGGGATTAAGCACGTTATAAATAACCTATCATATCATTACACCTTTGTAGCTCAATTTGCAATCGACAAGAAGCAGAAATGGATGTGGCCAATGAACAGAAATTCACCACTTGGGGAAACGGCTGCATTACCAATTAAAAACTGCACTCCTCGCTGGGAGGTCCATTAACATCAAACTGGCACATTTGGGATTCCGCCCACCGACAGCTGTACATCCAAGAATTAGGTAGGTTGATATTTTGGGTGAATAGGCAATAGGCTCATTAGGACTTTTGAGACATGCTGTGCCTTATTACTTGTGCAATTGCATGATGGGGGCTCTATATGCATCTTTTGTAAGTAATGTAATGCCCCCCAGCCCTCTCTTTAAAGATCAAACGATTATAACTGGGTGATACCTTTGTACCCAAGAAGAACAGATTTGTAACCATGGAGTGGACATTAGATGGGATTAGAGAGTTGTCAAAAATCGATTGTTGGGAGACGATGGACAAATAGGAAAGGGTCTGTGTGCATTTCTGCAGAGGCTCTCCACCATGGGGACAGTATCCACGGGACACGCACAATTTCAGAGTTGGGGCCTTTTCAACTCTTTATATATACATTTGTTTGCTATTCCATAACCGATAAATCTGGTACAATTAGTCAATGGTGTGGTGTGATCACTGTTTACATGGGGCAAAAGTTATCAATGCAAAGGTAAATCCTGCATTTAATGTCTGCAATTAAATATTGATAAATAAAGTGTAGTATTGTTGTATGTGTTGCATAATTCCACCTCATCTTTCTGGGATGTTTTTAGCCCTTCTCTCTCATCTATGGTGGGAATGCAGGCAACACAGAAAAGGCAGACAGGCTCCTGTCAAACTGTCCACAAACACATGTGATCCGAAATTGATTCTTTGTATGTCCCGAGGATGGCTGTGGCATGAAAACCATCTTTAATGTCCAGCGGAAACGAGTCTCGACACTACTAGTTTAAACTCCAGTTGCATAACAATTTGGACAGGTAGACCATGTTTGTGGAAAATGATTGTATCCAAATTATAGAGTGATGCATGCCATGATTGTACATCACAGGTGCATTGATGGCTACAAAATAGTATGTTGCACTTATGGTCAAATGGTGGGACCTATTTCTTTGAATGAATTGTAATTATTGCGCGTTTTGCACAGTATGTAAATAGATCAATGGGAATTACCGTTTTGATGTGGAGGATTAGAATGGTAGATCATTGTATGTTGTGTGTGTTATATGTATTGTTATATCACAGATTTAGCTATGCATATTTTTTTAATTATATGAAAGTGTGCACATTGTCTTTGTATGCTCTTATATACTTAAAGTAGAATTGTGACAATTTACTGAAGTTGATCTTTATGAAAAGATTTCTTTTGCATAGTAAAACTATTGAATGCAATGAGAGTTTGTATTTGCTTTTTGGGCATCTACATGTTGTGATGCCAATGACGAGGAGAGCAGAATCTGCGGGGCCATGACCCTCAGAGGATTGATCTTCTGCGTCCTGCACCACGTCGGGAAACGCTTCCATTTGTGCCCGTAGAACAGTCCACTACGCTCTGGCCCCAGCAAGCACGTCCCTGCAGTACACCAGCAACTCGTACCCTCCGAATTCTAAAGCTGCAGGAGTCAAGCCTTCGGGTTCAGCGACCCTGGGTCGTGATGTAGAAGCACCTTATCTGGCGAACATATCCATGATCACTGGCAGCTTAACCAGGGCCGACTGACAGGCTGAGAAGATCCGGGTACCAAAATCTGCCGGGGCAACAAGGCTCATCCTGAACCGGCACCGTTTGAGTTCATGGATGACTCGAAGCAGGAGAGGCAATGGAGGGAACACGTACAGGAAAAGGCCTTCCCATGAGGAGGAAAACGTGTCCCCCATGCTCCTCAGCTGGTGGAATCTGCTGGCAGATTTCTGGCACTTGGAATTCGTCACCAACGATCGATCTGGGGTCTGCCACATTGAGGAAGAGGTGGTTCACTTGACCCTGTCGAAGTTCCCACACGTGGCAGGAGTGTCGACTCCAGCCATGTGAAATGGGATGAGGAACATCTCTTGGGCCGCGGCCCAGTGCCACAAGTCCTGGGCCTCTCCGGAGAGCACTGGGGATCTGGTGACCACCTGCTTCCCGATGTAGAAAATCGCGGTAGTATTGCCGCAAAGACCCCCACCACTATGTCCTTGAGGTACTGAAGGAACGACTTGGGCCCAGAATACTGCCTGCAGCTCCAGGACATTGATGTGGACATCCCTCACTTCCGGCAGCCACAGGCCTCTGGTGTTGAGACTTCCAGTCTGGGCTCCCCAGCCCTCCGGCAAAGCGTCTGTGGTGACAGTCTCCTGGCATGTGGGGTCGGCAGGGGGAGGGGGGTAGCTGGAAACCTGTGCCCCCAGAGTACACCCCACCAACTTATGGCTCAACGGAACTCCTAAGCTTCCAGATACCTGGATCCACCGAGCGTCCAAGAATTCTTGAAGGGGTTGCATCTACAACCTGCAGAGCTGGATCAGGTGGATGCATAACATGCCAAGCAGCAGCTTGATGGTCCGCACCGTGGCAGTCTTCAGTGCCACCAGCCATTGCACCTTGCCCAGCATGGTCGCTACCCTCTCTTCCAAGGGGGCTGCCAGGCAGGAGACAGTGTTGTGCCTGGTCCCCAGGAACAGCGCATTCTGCGATGGTATCAAGCAGGCCTTTGGATAGTGAACTGAACCCCAGATCCGTCAGCAGCCTGACGGTCCTCTCCATATGTTCGACGGCCACCTCCCTTTACATGGCCCGGATGAGCCAGTGGTCGAGGTATGGTTACAATAGTATCCCCTGTAGACGCAGATGGGCACCACTGGTGCCAGGCACTTCGTAAATACCCTGGGTGTCGACATCAGCCCGAAGGGGAGGGCCCTGAATTGGTTGTGCCTGTACTATGAAGTGCAGGAACTTTAGATGCTTCCCGTGAATGGGGACGTGGTAGTATTTGTTTTCCAGATTCAGCGATATCAAGAAGTCTCCTTCCCCCAGTTGGCCGAGCACGTGCTGCAACGCCACCATCCTGAATTTTGGGGACTGGAGGTATTTGAGACGCCACAGGCTAGAATAGGCCTTCTGTCCCCAGTCTTCTTTAGCAAGAAGTATCTTGAGTAGACTCCGGAGCCACAGAGTCGCTCTGAAACAAGCTACATCGCCCTTTTTTCATCATGGCCTGTACTTCCTGCAGGAGCTGAGGATGTGCTGCTCCTGCCGTGCCACCAGTGGTATCCGCGGACACTTCTGCTGGAAGTCTAGAGTGTGTCCATGGGCGAGAGCGTCCAGCACTCATTAGTCGGTGGAGCTCCTATACCACTCGCTGAAGCAGCTCTCAAGCCGGCCTCCCACTGGGGTGCATTGGTGGGGGCCAGACGTCCTGGCCGGTTCAATCTTGCTTCGGGAACTGCATGCTGCCTTGGGAGCGACGACTGCCACCTCCACTGAAAGCCTTGGAACGGCCTCTGTAGGCCTCCTGGGCCGTGGACCGGGAGGGTTGGCGGTATGAAGAGGCCCCTCTGCCAAAATTCTTCAACCATCTGCCAGATTTTCCACCGGAGGCACGAAAGGACGGGCAGTGTTGAGTACCCAAGGCACGGGCTGTCTCAGTGTCGGTCTTAATGGCATGCAATAACTCGTCAACGGCCTTCCCAAAAAGGTTGTCGAAGGGCATGTCCAGAATCCTCATCTTGACATACTGACGAATGTTGGTGGCTCTCAGGCAGCAACGACGGAGGCAGACACTGTTCCCCATCAGTCAGAACCCCATGTCCGCGATGTCCAGAGCCACCGTGATGGCATGGTCCGATGCCACCTCCCCCTCCTGGAGGCCGGAAAGTGCCTCGACCCGCTTGTCAGGTAAGAGCTCCAGTAGTGGGGCCCACTTACACCCCAGCTCCCTGTTGTATCTGGCCAGGATAGCAAGGGCATTGGCCACCTTGACAGTGGACGCACACCAAGTAGATTACCTTCCTTCCCATGACATCCAACTTCTTCTAGTTATCCGAGGGATGGAGGATAAAGACGAGGGACTAGATTACTTCTTCCCTGCTGCCCTTGACACAGTCTGGGGAAGGCTGCGAGCGTAGGCACTCTTGTGTGGACTCGGGCACCCAGTGTTTTTTTTTTCCAGCCGAGCCCTCTTGGCCCGGGCTGGATTCCGCATCTAAGCCAGGCCTTCCTCCCAAACGTCGTCCAGGAGAGGCACTGATAAAATGGTCTTCCTCTTGGCCTCGCTTCGTTGATATAAAAACCCTTCCTTCCTGGTCTCCTAAAACCCTTCCTTCCTGATCTCCTCCAGGTGGAAGAGTTTGACACCCTCCCTGGTGAACATGGCATGGAATGACAACACCTCGTTGGGTGGAGGGAAGAGGCCCTCTGCTGCGCCGAACCGCCTGCCACGCTCTTGTCGCCCGTGTCAGTCTTCGTGTCCGTCCAAGTCTCTGGGAGGAGGTTGGTCTGGGGCCACCGGGGCCAGAGGTGTCATCAGCATCAGTTTCTGAATCGCCGACACCAGAGTTTGCAGGGTCACAAGGATGTTCAGCGATACATCCCTCAGAGGTGTCGGCGGTAGGCCTACTGGGCCCCGCTCTGCGTTACTTCAGTCGCCCCCATCGGGGATCTCGGCGTTGGCGCTGTCTTCCCCCATATCCTGCTGGATCGGGTGGACGGAGGCCTGATCCGAGGAAGAAATCTGTCCACTGGAGTGTGGATGAGGCATACTCCACCCCCTTTTCTGCATCCCGGGGCTTCTGGTTCGGGATCAGGCATGGCATCCTCTTCTCCGGTGTCCTCTTGATTGGTCGATGCAGCCGGTCTCGGAGGCAGGGATACTCTGGCTTCTGTGACCTTTGGTAACAGAGCTCGTACTGCCTGTAGCAAGAGGTGTCACAACTTTTCTGGTTTGTGTGCAAAAGGAATGTACGGTGGATAGTCAACGAACTCCAGCGAGTGGCCCTACTGGAGGAGGGATAACACCCATTTGTCGGTTGTGATGTTTGCCCATTCTTCGACTAACCTGGACAGTCGCCCTCCCACCGGGGTGCTGAGGTGAGAGGACCTGCCCCTGGGCTGGTCATGTCAGTTTGCCGGACTGGCACCCCAGATTGGGAGCAGACCGCGCTGTTGCGAACCCCTGTAGGACTGGGACTTAATTCTCTTCTGGTCCCCTGATGAGTACGGGTCTTGTAAGAGGAGGAAGACTTGTACGTGGAGCAGTTATCCTGCAAAGTCCTGCCATAAAGCACTTTTTATGACTGAAAGGACTGGTGCCTTTGATGCAGCATGCCCAAGGAGCGAACAATTTCCGTGTCCGTTTGGACAGACTGTAAGGCCTCTTCCACCTTCTTCCCCAAAAAGGGCAGATCCATCAAAGGGCATATCAGCAACTGGATTCATCAGGTCGAAATGGCCTTAACCAACCCTGCATGTGCAGATCTGCTCCATTTCCAAGCAGGGAACACCCAGTACCAGCGATGTCCCCGACACCATGATGGCATGGTCTGCGCCAATTCGCCCTCATGGAAATGTCCACGGCCTCTTGTTTGTAATCCGGAAGCAACTCTAGTAGGGGACCCATCTTGTACCACAGCTCACGATCATAGCCCACTAGTATGGCCATCACATTTGCCGCATCGATAGTCATGTCTGCAGTGGTAATAACCTTACCGAAGGCGTCAAGGCGTTTGCCATGCATGCCCTGAGGGACCGAACAGGACGATGGGTTAACTGACCTTTTTCTGGCGGCAGCAGCTGAGACAACAGTCTGGTGTGGAGGCAGGCGGCAGCGCTCTCGGGTCTTGTACATTTTGGCGAACCAGGCAGTAGCAGGATGCAGCAAGGTGACAAGGCCATCCAAAAAAAAAAAAAAGTGTTCAAACAGCGGGACGACATGAAATTTCCTGCGCTGCTCTCTGCACTGGTACAGCACACTGCTTTTGCTGCTTCTCCGGCCCTGGATATGAGCATGTGGAAGGCCCCTACCACATCAGGGGCTGAGTCCCTGAGCAGAATCTCATCTGGTTCCCCATCACCTGCGATGAAATGGCCAAATTTGTCAGTGTGGAACGAATGTGTGGAAACCACGTCCTCCAATTGCTCAGGATCTGCATCTGTTGCAGTAGCCAACAGCCTCTGTGGCACCGACAGGTGTTCACCCCTCCTGGGGGGTGTTGGGGTGGGGGGGGGTGCTCGAGGGTCGTCATCCAGGCCCAGGGATATCTACGTGAGGTCACCCAAGAGGCACCGGAACCAGGGCTGGTACAGGCAGCCGTTGTTGCAAGGTTACCACCAGAGTGGTTAAAGTAGATAAAATGTCCACTGAACCGTTTCTTTAGGGAGGCAGCAATGGAGCCGGCTGCATTAAAGGCAAACTATCCTGTGCCTGAGACGAATGCAGAGGAGGTAAATGTCACCGTCTGATCAGGCTTGCCTCATCCCGCGGGGGAACTAGATTGCCTTCTGAAAAGCAGTGTTGGCAACAGGATGGCCTCCTCTCCTTTGGTTCCTCTACAACCTCCAATAGGGAAGGACTCAGCTGATAAAATAGTACCTTCCTGGTAGCAAAGCAACCCCAGGGTTGGGGTATGATGCCCGTGGACGAATCGCCAATGTAGACACACTGCTGGTATGGGTGTCTGCGCCGTTTACCACAATGGCAGTGGTAACCATCCTATGGAAGATCCTCTTCCCCACCCGCGCCCCATCTAAAGGGTCATCGACGAGAGCGTCACAGCTGTATGCCGTCAACGGGATCCTCGAGGACGTTGTGGATGGTTTCATTGATGACATAGTAGTCCCGATTGCGGCCATCAACAGCTTTGTTGACGGGGTTCCGGTGGACAGCCTTTGGGTAGACTACATGGGAGGGAGGCTTGGTGGTCTACGATGACATACTCACTGCCGTTCTCGACCAAGAGTGGCCAACAGATTTCGATATGGACTTGGATGAAATTGCTTCCTTGGGGCGATGGAAAAGGCCCCGACTCTTCCTTCCCTACCGACACCCCTTGGGTACTGAACTTTGGTAAAGACCGGTCCTAGTGCATGGATCTGGGCTCGTCGGCAGAGGTTTTAGGTCTTCTCTTACTAGTGGTCTGGACCTCATGCGACTTAGACCTCTTACTAGAGGCGGTTCGCTGGGCCGGCTTGCCCTGCAGTAATGAGGCATGACTACGCACAGGTGCAGAGTGTTGGAGAACAAGTGGCAGATTTCGCAATCTTGGCCGACATGGTCAGAATGAAGGCAGTAGAGGCAATCGTCGTGGTGATCCCCACAGACATTTTTCAGTCCACAGGCCTTGAACAGGCTCTTCCTCGTGGATTCAGCCATGAAGTAGGCCCAACTGCGCAGATGAAACTTCAAAGATTACCAGTGGCGGGAATAGTCTAGCATGGTCACCACCAACACCGGTCATCGAAAAATATACATTTTTAGAGGGGGTTGTTAAAATCCAAAATTATTCAAAGAAATATTGGAGCTAATATTTGAGAACTCCTTACACTAACGTGCAGTAAAAAATCTGAAGCTGGCCGACAGGGGGAGGAGCTAGGGGAGGTGTTCCTATTGGCTATGGGCAGTATGACCCAAAATGACATAGCACAAAAGTGACTGAAAGGTTTAAGTTTAAACTGCTCTATGTTACAGAGTATGCTCAGCCTGACTGGGAAAACTCACATCTATAAAAGATTCAATGCTGGAGAAATGAGATTTCCTCTGAGACACCACAGGCGCAGGGGTAGATAAACTTACGTGTCTCAGTAAGAAGTCAGAGGCAGTAATCCTCCCCCCCCCACCCTACCAGAGTCCTTCGGGAAGGAGACTGATTGGGGATTTGCAGAATTGACGCAGCTTTCAATTAAGTTGTGGTTGGTACAGCACACTGAGGCCATGGAGGAAAAGCCACCCTTGGTGTTGTAAATGTTCAAATGACGGTCGCTGCTGAACTTTGTCGACGAATTAGACATCAAAATAGGTGGTCACTGATGTGGTGGTAATAGACTGTCAAGGACATCTACAAAGTGGTGGTCTTGGCAGCCGAAGTAGTCGTTGACGAGGCTGTGGTCCTGGTAGACGAAGGCGTCGCAAGGGCCCTTGGGAGCGATGGTGATGTAGACTAGGGAGCAGTCGACAGGGTCATTGGGACCGATGGTGACTTTTGGAGATGCCAACAGGTTTTGTGACTTGTGCTTGGAAGGTGTTTAGATCTTCCTTGCAGAAGGCAACCCACCAGCCGGTAGGCTTACCGTCAACCGTTCCCACGACAGGGTGCGGCCCCTTCCCAAACCATATCCTGCAACAGTGGCGACCCTCGTAAGAGCAGATGCGGGATGTATTGCCTTCTTTTGAATTCCCTCGGAAGGAGCTTCCTCAAAGGACCTCAAATTCATTCTCGGAGGGAGTACGCTCATGGGACATGCTGGTCCTTGATGAGGCACGATTACGCCCATAAGCTGCATCTCCTAGTTGATTCAAGATACCAACCTGAGGTACCGATCCCCAACAAAGGTTCTTCAGGCCACAGGATTTGCAGGCCGTGAAGAGACTTCTCTTGCCTATGTTGAACATCGTCGACGTGAGATTTAGGCCCAAGCATGGGCCTGCCAAACTCACGGCGAGAAGATCCTGCGATGGAAACTATCTTTGTCAACAACGGGTCCTCACTACGGGTAGTCAACGCGCGATAGTTGAAGAAAAAGGTCGAAGAAAACTATCAAAAACTAGCAAAAATGTAATTCTTGACGCGCAAAGACTCGAAACACTGAAACGTGCAGTAGAAATCTGAGGTTGGCCACCAAGGGTGGATCTTAGGAGGACAAGCGTCACAGGCTAGAGGCAGTATGACCCAAAGGACAGTGATTTGTTATTGTTACGCTCACCTGACTCCCACGGAGGCGCTGGCCTGGTTCGCGCTGCTGACCTCTTCTAAGGTGATGCGCAGGGTTCGGAAGATGGACTATGGCCTATGGTGCCAGGACACTGTCCAAAGGGCCCCTATATGGGGTTGCTGGGTCCTTCCTTGGGGACTGGATGCCCGCTTTCGGGGACGCAGGGCTCGAACCGGCTCCCCATGAGCGGGCATCATGACAGTTATAGAGCAACCTAGCAGTTTTCAGTCTAAAGCGAAAATGCTCTTTTTCAAAGGATTTCCAGCCCATGAATCCATGCAAGTCCCCCATGCTGGAGATGGTTTAGTATAGGTCTCTGGGCCCAGCAGGCACGAGACCCACATCTGGGCATAACCGTTCCACATGGGGCGACTTAAGGAAAACAAAATAGGTGATGTCTGGAAGGTTTAGGGCCGGAGGAGCTGGACCCTGCTAATGGGCCAGGGAACCTTGTGTGACATGGTCAGTTACCTAGCCTTGTCAAAAGGAGGGAGGGAATATTATGTATTTATGAATTATTGCTGGTCAAGTGGCACAGCGAGTAGAGCGCTCGCTTTGACACCCATGCAGAGCCTGCTAAAGCAGGTTTGAATCCCGGCAGGGCCAAACTCAGCCTTTCATCCTTCCGAGGTCGATAAATGAGAACCACACACCGTGGGTAATAACCAGCGCTCAGATACCTGAGGGTGCCTAGCGCTATATAAATGCCAAATTATTGTTTTATGGTAGTATGAATTATTGGAATATCAGCCTGTTGTGTGCAGTGTTTTCTGTAAACTGAATTACACAAAAATAAAAAAACAAAGGAGAGATGGAACCACTATTCACAGAAGGTTGAAGGGTTAAGGAGGAATCCAGAGCCAGCCCCACACATGAGGGCTGGGTTAGCTCAGGGCTCTCCCATTCCAGTTTCCTCCCCCCAATGCAAGAATGCATTATTGCAGACCATGGTCCATCTCCAGTCTTGCCTCTTCTCTCAGATCCTGGCCAGTGTCCATTTTCAGAGACCATCAGCCTGCTGCAGAAAGCCAACATCGAAGGCCAAGCAAGAAAAGAATAACCGAGGCCCAGATAGGAAATTGAGGAGAAAGGGGTTGAAGAGAAACTACAGCCCGAGAGAGACCAGACAGCAGAAGCAAACCACTAATGAAGTGGGAAATACCCACAGCTCCAGTGCACATAAAGCACGGAGACCCACAGTGCATAGAAGTTGCAGATCTCCTAGACCAAAGACAAAAAGGGGTAAATGAACCCCCCGAACCCCCCAACCAACTTACTGGGATAACACACGGAATGAGTGTCAGAACACCAACTTAAACACTGGGCTCTCTAAGCAGCCATCTCTGATATGTGTGAGCCTGCTCAGAGCAATTGGGCAGGGCTTGCCCCCTTCTTATGACTTTTCATCACAAACACCCTGGTTGAGAGAAGATTGGCCAGTAAAAGTTAAGCAATCCTCACAAGAGTGGGATTTAAGCAGGGATGATGGAGCAGGTAGCGTGGGTTTTTCAGTAGAGGTCAGAGGTGATGGTGAATGACAACCAAGAGATCAGCAGGAGGAAAGAGGGAGCAGCGGCTTCTGCACTACGTGTGTGTGGCGTATTGAGAGAAAAAAGTGTTTGATTACTCGGGTGGCGAGTAGTAGTTTGGAGTGTGGAGGAGGGAAGTTGTGTGGAAGTGAGTAGTAGTAATGGAAAGTGGGGGAGGTGCAGGGGAGTAGTGTAGAGGGGAGTACTGGTAGGGGGAGGCAGGGAGAAGTAGTGTGGAGGAGTGGTGAAGGGAGTAGTAGTGAAGGAGGGAGAAGTAGTGAGGGAGGAGGGTCAAATAAAATCCCATGAATGGTTTGTGACTATAGGGCCATCTGTCACATGTGACCCTGTCAACGGGCAAGAGAACCGTCACCCTGTCAAATATTCTGACACTGGCCTGGTGAGAATGCACCACTGCACAGCTAAAGCGCTTTTGGGATCTTTAGTAGCCATCTCGCCTCTGGGGGTGTGCATTCAGGCCTGGGGCCTCCTTTACCCGTCAGTCTGAACAAAGTCTTTGGTACAGCTTACAGGCCCTATTCTCACGGAATGAAGGCAGTAAATGCGGCACTCATCTAATAATGTTCATTAAGCACTTCGGGTACAGTTTAAATAAAGGAATTTTCCTTCAAAGGTCCATGTATTGCCACCCACAAAAGCAGATAGCACAGAGTCAGAAACTGCCAAATAATCACCGGAATTGTGTCACTATCACATAGCAAACGTGAAGAAGAGCACTCTCCAACTGTTCTTTCACCACAGAGTGGAAAAGTAATCTGGACGTGTGAGACAGTTTTAACACTGTGGCTGTGCATGAGGAGAAGGTTTATGCAGCAAGCTGTGTTGGAGAAAAGTAAACAAAAGAAAATCAATAAAAACAGTTTCCTGCCTGGGGTTTGCTTCGAAAGAGATGTGAATATTCTAAAGTACATGTCTAAGAGACCCGATACTGGAACTCGACAATCAATTACCCATCAAAGCCAAAGTAGAACCAGGGACAAAGATGTAGCAGGAAAACGGCAATACAAAAAATAAAAACTCTGCAACCATAAAGCGGCTTAAACTTTCATTAAGGAAAAAGGTGTGCCCCCGCATAACTGCCTGTATATCCCCATTTTCCTTCGCAGCCACATGAAGCAATGGGCCTCAGTGAGCCCAATAAACAATTTAAACAGTATTCATCTTTCAACTACCTAGAATTTGCACGTAACAAATTGAATTCTAAATGCGAAAAACATGTACAATTGATCCTTTTCCGTTTTTTATATTTAGGTTTCAATAAATGCTCTCACCTGCATTTCACCAAATCTGTAATAGGACATTTTATACATCAGACAGTTCAGCAACGTCGGAGAACCTGCCTTGTCTACCCGGAACTCTCCTTGTGGAGTAAAGTAGTCACTTTCCTAAGGGAAAACACAGAAGAAACAAAATGATTATGGTTACATGGGAAACAATTAAACCCAAAAGAAATTAAAGGGGCGCCCACTTTGGTGCAAAAGATGGAATTCGGGTTTGTGTTCAACAATTACAATAACCGTCTTCAAAAACCTTTCTTTGCTTCTTAACACAAGATAATAAAAACAGATTGCTTAAGTCTGCGTTGGGTAGCAGAGCAAAAACTATGAAGCAATGGTGAAAAGACAGGTACTCCCGTGCAATAAGAAACACATAAGGAAGCTGTCAAACAACCACCAACGTAGCTGCTTCACACACAGCTCCAAGGCCAACAGTAAAGAAATTTGAAAAATATAAATCCCAAAATAGAAATGGGTATGCTGCAGTTGCTGAATCAGCAAATCACCGGAAGATCGAATGGTATCGAGCGTAAAAAAACATTCAGAATTGGCCAACAATTCTAATTGCAAGGTAACAAGAAGTAGTGTTTGAACATGGTATACATCTGGGTATTATAGAAAAAATAAAACTAGAGGACTAAAATATTTTTTATATAAAGTCTGGACTATACATACACCATCCGACTCAGAAGTTTGAGAAACATTCCAAAAACTACTTACACACACACTTAAGTGATTAAGCACCTGGACAAACCTTATTTGACAAGTAAAATGTACATGATTCAGGCACTCACCAAATACATTGTTTAAAAATACAGGAACAACAATTTAAAAAAGGAGAACTCTAGAATTTCACCCCAGAGGTGAATATTTTGGACCTTCTAAAACAGGCTTCTGCAACATTTGGCTCTCCAAATGTTTTGTACTCCAATCCCAGCAGGCCATTACAGCATAGGCAACGACAAGGGATCATGGGAGTTGCAGTCCAAAACATCTGGAGAGCCACCAGTTGCAGACCCCTGTTCTAAAAGATGACCCTCGACAGCCAAAGCCATGTCATATGAAATGTAAGGAAACAGCTGTGGCTCAAAGACATTAGAAACGTTGGTATAAAAAACAAGCTGAGTAAATGTTATTTGCTTTAGGCTATGTAGAATCACACTACTAAAGGTTCTCTTGTCAATGGCCACCTAAAATGTGGTTTGTCTCCTACATCTGCCCGAATAAGATATATTTTGTAGACTAAGGAGACAACAGTTTTTTTTTAGAAGACTTTAAAACACAGTGTACCTTCAATTGGCTGCAAAGCACATCCACCCGAGTACTCCTGCATATTACAATGTTTCTTACCCGTATGTCTTTAGGATGTTCACCTTCTGCTATTCTAACCATCCACAGAAATTTGTTGATGTCATCCCCAGAGTAGCCTATAACACCTCCAAAGATGATCAACACGTAATCCACATCCAGGCTGCGCATTATTTCATAGGCCGCAGTTTCATTTGAAGACATTGCTTTCCCAACCTGCATCAAGAAGTATAAAAAAATAAGCTTGGTATGTGTAAGTCTTACAGTTGTCGTTATGGAAAGAAACTTAACGATTTACAGAGGGCACTAGAAAAATATTAGACAAACGGTTTACCATTAGATGAAACGCTTCTAGGGCAGTTATTGTGGCATTTTGTGCCAACTCTATCAGCTTAGATAAACGGGCCAGTTCACTGGGAATTATAGCTGAAATAGAAAGTCACTCATCCCAGTACGTACTGTGCCCATACTCTTCTTTCCACCAGGCCCTTTGGAATAGGACCAAAGCTTTTTGCACAGAAAATGTAAGTCAAATCTGAGTTCAGGTGCAGAGCCAGTGCATGCAAGGGGAAAGGCATCCTCGTACTATGGCTCTGCTTCCCAGCCACGCCCGGTCAGTTCCGTTGCTCGCCTTCAGCAGTCGAGCTGACAAATCTTAATGAGATCAGTCACTATGGCGAGTAGCTATTACTCCCATGGTTAAGTCCCATTTAAACCATACTGCTTTGTTTATTGATTTTATAGCGCACCTGACCAGTAGGTATCTGGGCGCTTTTACGAAGTTTACAAAGGTTTACAGGTGATAACAGTAGAAAATACAAGATAAACAGAAGCAGACATATGTTACATTACACAATGTAATTTACAGATGAGTGGCTAAGCAACAGATATTCTATTTTACATTATATGGCAGTTATGTATAGATAGAAGGTGAAGAGCCACGTTGGACATCGAGGGATGAGCCAATTATTTTGCGTTTCTTCTGAAACAGTGGAAGGAAGGTTCAGACCTTAGGTTTACAGGCAATTAATTCCTAAGTTTAGTAGCTAAAACAGGGAAGCTACTTCCTCCTGCTCTCTTGAGGTTGTACCTGGGGATGTTGAGGCAGTGAGAGTATGGGGTTCTAGTAGGTCGATCTGAAATATTTTTGCAGACTTTGTCCACTGCAAGGGCAGAGTTTGGGAGGCATTTGCGTGAGGGTGAGTGACTTGTGGTTAATTCTGTTCTTCAGAGCTAACCATTTGGTGTTGCGTCTGGCCTCAGATATGCTGCGTTCTGGGGATATTTAAAGCAGTTCTTAAAGCATTGTTTTGCAGGATTTGCAATTTATTGACATTATGTTTACTTGACCTTAGGTACAGGGCGTTACAATAGCCTATTTTGGAGAGGATTAAGGCCCTGGTAATTCAACTAGAGGTGGAGAGGAAAGGTTTACATGCATTAACTTGCAAGTGTGGCTGAGGCTGTGGCATTAACCTGTCTCTTCAAGTTTAGGGCTGAGTCGAGATAAAAACCCAGGGTTTTTACATCCTTAGAAACTATGATATTACCATCATTGTTAAATGAGTTGAATAGGTTAGTTTGCTTAGTCGTACTGCGGAACCAATGAGCAAAAGCTCAGTCTTATCATTGAGGCATACTTCAACAACAATATCAAGCAGGACTCTCTCCGGGTGTAGTAAGTACTCAAAGTGAGGAATTTCTGGGGACCTTCTGACTAACCCTAGCCCTAATACCAGTGCAGAAGGCTGAGGGAGAAGCCCAATTGGCACTTTGTGTATTACTCATCAGGGAACTGGTTTATAAAAAGCCTCAGCCACGGCCTTTACTATGAGAGGACAAACATAGCAAATAAACTCTGAAGAGGAACCTTGCCCTGTAGCTTGAAGGATTCCGAGATGTTATCCAAACGGTAAAAGGATAGGAGGCCTTGTCTGGCTGGGAACAGCTAAATAATTTAAATAGGCGTTTCACCTTCAGAAAACAATCGGGTCCAGGCAAAAAGGAAGAGCACAGCAAACATCTACAGGATGGAGTGTCCACGTTGACTCAAACTGAGGAGGATGAGGAGGAGTGAGAGGAGGAGGAGGAGGGAAGACGGTTGGAATAACCACCTGGTGATGTGAAAAGATGACACCTTTAGGAAAAGAATATTGGAGAGAAGGACGGGACACCTATGAAACATGGTATGTCTCCAATGCATAGCTTGAATTTCAATGATACGCCTAGATTATGTAACAGTTACTAAAAAGCAGTTTGTTTTTAATGCCAGCAGTTTGAGATCAGTTGCTGACAACACCACTATATTTTGGTCCCATACCAGGTGAGGTGCTAGAAAAAAGTCTTGCTAGACCATCAAAAATTCTCACTGAGTTAGAGGTTGAAAATGTCATGATCCCACTGCTCCTGTATGCCCCTGTATTAACCAAGTGTGGAATCAGTCAATCGGACCTAATCCGGTGAAAAATAAAAAAGATGACTTGGTCCAAGGCCCTATATAAATAATGTCAAGGACCGTTTCGGGATTTCCTACTGTGGGTTCTCAAGAGAGAATCTACCCATATATCACAGACGCCTACTATGAAGACATGAGCGCCAATAACCCGGCATCATCAGGTCAACAGTTAAACCAGCATAACAAAAAGCAGATTCAGAATAATCGAGCCAAACCCAACAACTGGTCCTTCTCAAGCGGTAGCTCGGGAGTGGCTCAAATTCATCCGACCCACAACTCCAATAACACTGGTTCACTCAATGCCTCCTACCCATCCAAACCTTTTTTGAGGCGAGCAGAAAAAAGGCAAAAACAGAGGCAGAGGCAACTGGCAGCCACAAGTCCACTGGCAGAACCAGTCACCAATCTTAACCTGCAGCAGAGGCTGCGGACAAGGACCCTCAGCCTAAATACCCAACAATTGAAGGCAAACTGGGGATACACGACCCATGCCAAGAAAGCCTCATAATTAACTTATCCAAATACGCTCTGTCGTCAGATGAGAGATCTACTTGAGAAAGGGCTCTCATTTGTACCATCAGCTGACCATGACCCGTTCCAGACTCCTATAGAAGTGGCACAACTCGTGAGGAAAATCTGGTTAAAACAATACATTCGGCTCAATTACTACCACAGAAGAAAAGGGCGCTACCAATCTACGAGGCAAGTCCACCTTTTAAACCCCCCCCACCCAATGGCATCTCTCCTGAATCGATCACGTTCGAAAAGGCTTTGCTCAAGCAACTTGACAAACTAGAATCAGAGCTAGTTCCTGGCTATAAGAACTTCTCAAAGAAAAACAGGCTAGCACTCCAATCACTAGCAACTAATGAACTCATCACCATTAAACCAGCAGATAAAGATGCAGCTACAGTCATCATGGACACCTCGGCCTACAACCAGATGGTCCAAAACCTCCTGCAGGATACCTCTAGTTACAGACAACTAGGGTTAGATCCAACAGAATCAGACAATTGATAGTGCCAATCTTGGAAGAAGCCAGTGCCGAGGAACTAATCAGCAATAAAGAATACGACTTTCTCAATCCAGAACTCCGATGAAGCCAGCTTTTTATGCACTTCCCAAAGTGCACAAAGGAATCACTCCCCCACCAGGCAGACCCATTGTTTCCAGAATAGGTCCCATTTTGGAACCTTTGTCACAATTTGTAGATTTCTTTTTAAAACCAGAAGTAAACAAAATGAGATCATATCTTAGATACCACGGCAGTCATCGAATACAGGAACGGCCTTTCCACTCGTCATGCGACCTACTAGTGACACTGGATATCGAGTCACTGTATACGAGAATCCCCCAGGTGGCAACTTTGAGAGTGATAGAAAAGATCCTACAAGGAAAAGAACGACCAATGAAGATCCCGGTAACTTGTGATGCAACTAGCAGAGATCGCACTCACCAAAAACAGCAATGGGAGCCACCTTCGCTCCAAGCCTCGTCAACCTGTATGTTGCTAACTTCGAAGAAGAGAAAATCTATAATCCAAACAACCCCTGCCTGATCGAAATAAAACTGGTCAAGGTACACCGACGACCTATTGATTTTTACAGGCAATGAAACAGATCTTTCCTTCTTCATGGAGTGGCTCAACACAAAATCCCTTCCTGAGATTCTCTGAAACCCACAGCAAAAGTTCAGTGCATTTCCTTGACTTGACATTGGAGATCAGAAATGAGACCATCACAAGCACAGTCATCAACAAACCTACAGACCAACTCATTGCTCACGTATAAGAGCTACCACCCGGCCAGTCTCACAAAGAAACTTCCTTTTGGACAGTTTCTCCGTTAAGGCAGGAACTGCTCACAACTGACGGATTACAACCGCCAATCGTCGGTCTTGGCCACCAAACTGAGATGGAGGGGCTATCCAAAACATCTAGTGAAACAAGCTCGCAAAAGAGCCATGAAAATCCCTATAGAAGTAACACTGGAACACCATATGAAGCAGAGAGAATCCGCTAACCAAATTACAGCTCTGTTGAGTTTTTCACAATTGACCAATAAAATCAAGAAATAGGTCCTGAAACTTTGGTCCATACTGAACGTCGGCAAATCATGCCTAGACACCCCCAGATTTGGCATCAAAAGACGTAAAAATCTCAGACACTCTGGTGCACTCATACAAGGACACAGAACCGAGACTCAACACCATGTGGGGCCAGAGCCCAGCAGTCGGCCACACACCGTGTGGGTCGTGCAGTGCATGCTCCAGCACTACAAGATCAACCAGCATAGACATTGGATGGCACTTCCCATGGACCCAAAAGAACCTTACCAACTGTAATAGTTGTAATGTCATTTACATCATTATGTGTCCATGCATAAAGCGATACATGGGCATGACCATGAGACCTATTAGAACACGCCTCGCTGAACACAGGTCATGCATACGAACTGTAAAAACCACAGCTCCAATGGTGGCACATTTCCTTGAACAGCACCACAATCCATCAGACTTCACATGGTCCATTATCGAAAAAAAATAAAAGTACCTAAAAGGGGTGGCAACATTCATGACCTCTTCAGAATAGAACAGCTATGGATTTTCCGCCTGAAGATGGACAAGACTGGCCTTAACGAACCAACTAGCTGGCAAACCCTGGCCACACTATGAAGAAGAGGAGAACCTCGGAAAAAGACTTTGTACACGAATCTAGTGTTCCCCAGCACGAGACGCAATATGAAAATTGCCTCAGAATTCTGATCATTCGACCCCATGATGACAAGTAGATCACCATGAGTTTGTGCTAGTCGGTGTCTTGAATGCACCACAGTGAGACAAGGTCAGGCATACTTACAATTTAGCCTGACCCTAAAATGGAGGACGGTTGTCCCAGCCGAGTAGGCCATCTTGGGGAGTGCACACGTGACGCTTATCGGCGCCATGATAACCATATACACAAGGGACTGGCGAGCCGCAGCGTTGAGGACTCCTTGCACGCGGCCCACCAGACCCAGCAGACACAAGCAGCAGGTAAGCCCCTGCTAATGTAGCCGGCACTGTCCCCGCACTGCGGGAGACAGCCAACGCTTGACTGAGAGGAGTACGCGAACAGGACCGCCTGATCGGATCCCACCCACAAGGTGTATTTGCAACGGGAGCTGGAACGCCAGTGCGCGGCCACTCCCGCAGCGATGTAACTGCAACTTCTGGTTTTCTAAATGCTAGAACATTAGTGTTTGCTTTGGCTATTGTGACCATGCAGTAAAACAACTGTATTGAATATTGTATTTGGCCCCTAGGTCCCAGGTCGCCTCACCCATCCGTGCAAAAACTACTATCTACATGGAAAGGGTAAGATTCCCCTTCCTTTCTTGTATTACATATGCAGTGTGTTATACAACATTCACACTAAAGGTTGTAAATTGGGAACTATTCCCCTGTTTTCTCTTCCCCCCTCCCTTCCTGTCATCCCTACAGGTAGAGAAATCTTATTAATGCAGACAACGCTGCAATAGCAACGAAGAGGGCACTTATCCACATGCCAAAAATTGAGCCCTGATGAACGTGGTCTAACAACCCTTTACCACAGAAACTGGTTGTCTGTTAAATGTCCTAACCTAGAGTATAACAAGACTACACAGTCAGAGCATTCGGACTAAGGATCCCCACATCAATGAAATCTGAGGTTCCAACTTGAACAAATAATTGAAAGAAGGATTCACCAAAGAATATTCTTCTTATTTTTACACTTCTGCACCTGCCCGACAGAGAAACCCTATTAAAGATTTCAGTTTTTTTCATCTAGAAAGCAGCAGACGCATGGCCCACCCAGTGTGGCCCAATATGGAACAAGTTACTTACCTGTAACTGTTGTTCTCCAGCATGGGTCTGGCATGGATTCACATGCTCATGAATATTCCCCGTCGTCAGGCTGGGAATCCTCGGTAAAGAAAAAACCAGTATCAGTTTCGTTTCTGATCTGTCTTTCGTAGTAATAACCAATCACTGGTCTCTGCGTCATACTGACCACAGCCAATGACTGCCCTCTACCTAAGCACCGCCTCTGGCAGCCATCTTCAGATTTGGAAGCACGTGAAGTGGCAGTATGACCAAGTGAAGAGCCGCAGAGGGGTAGGCGGGAGGGTTCGCATGTGAATCCATGCCAGACCCATGCTGGAGAACAACAGTTACAGGTAAGTAACTTGTTCCTTCTCCAGCATGGGGTCTGGCATGGATTCACATGCTCATGAATAAAGAATACATAGCAGTACACACATGCACAACCACGGGAGGTGGCAAAGGCTCAACATTAAGCATCACATCAACTCAACATTAAGCATCTTACCTCCTCACCAGGCTCACCTCAGGCGAACAGGTTGCGCAGCACTGCTTGGCCGACCCTGGACTCCTCCCTGGAATCCCGGTCGACGCAGTAGAATTTCGTGAAGGTGTGCATCGACCTCCACGTAGCAGCCCTGCATATGCCCAGCAGGGGCACACCAGATAGGAACGCCGTGGTAGCTGCGATCGCTCTGGTGGAATGGGCTCTCGGACGGCCAGGCAGCGGTCGGTTTGCCAACCGGTGACAGCACATGATACAGCCGGAGAGCCATCTGGAGATGGAAGCCTTCGAGAGAGCCTTCCCCTGATTGACAGGTCCAAAGTTCACAAAGAGTTGTGACGTCTTCCGAAAACCCTTCGTGCGGTCCACGTAGAACTTCAGCGCTCTAGCTACATCCAGCGAGTGCAAAGTCCTCTCAGCCGGCGACGAAGGCGACGGGAAGAACACAGGTAACACCAAGGGTTCGTTGAGATGGAAGTCCGACGGTACCTTGGGCATGAAGGAGGGGTGCGTCCTGAGCACTACCCTAGTGTCGTGGAAAGTCAAGTACGGGGCCTTGCAGGAAAGGGCCTGGATCTCTCCCACTCGTCGTGCGGAGGTGATGGCCACAAGAAAAGCTGTTTTCCACGATAGAAACTTCAACGGGGCCGAGTGCAGAGGCTCGAACGGAGGCCCCATGAGCTTGGTCAGCACCACGTTGAGCTCCCACGCCGGGGCCGGAGCCTTCACCGGCGGGAACGATCTGAACAGTCCCTTCATGAACTCTTTCACCAGACGATGAGACCACAAGGACGCCCGCCCCGTGGTTCTGGTGTATCGGGAGATCGCAGCAAGATGAATCTTGATGGACGCGTGTGCCAGACCAGCTTTGGCCAGCGTCAGCAGGTACGGCAGTACTTGGGGAGCCGTAATCCGTAGAGGGTTAATCTTCTGTGCGTGGCACCAGACAGAGAACCTCTTCCATTTGTGTCTGTAACATTTAAGAGTCGAGGACGCCCTGGCCTTTGCAAGAACCTCTCTGCAATCGGCCGGTATGTCGTATCCTCCAAACTCTAGCGCTGCAGGAGCCAGGCCTGCAAGTTCAGCGACTTCGGGTCGTGGTGGAGGATGGCGCCTCCTTCCCTGGAGAGTAGATCCGCGTCCGCCGGCAGCTTGATCGGCGGGGACGCTGACAAGTCCAGAAGGTCCGGGAACCATATCTGCCTCGGCCACGCAGGTGCGACGAGGATCATCCTGCACCGTGACCTCTTGAGCTGGTTGACGAGCCGGATTAGCAGAGGCAAGGGAGGGAACGCGTAGAGGAACAGGCCCTCCCAGGGGAACGAGAAAGCATCGCCCATGCTCCTCGTCTGGGGAAACCTGCTGGCGAACCTCCGGCACTTGGTGTTCGTCGCCGTCGCGAACAGGTCGATCTGGGGTGTGCCCCACCGTCGGAAGAGGCGATCCACCAGATCCTGCCGTAGTTCCCACTCGTGGCACGAGCGCAGCTCCCTGCTGAGTGAGTCGGCGATGGTGTTTTTTATCCCTGCCAGATGAAACGGCACCAGAAAAATCCCTTGGGCGATGGCCCAATGCCACAGGTCCTGCGCCTCCTTGGACAGCGCCGGGGACCTGGTTCCGCCCTGTTTCCTGATGTAAAACATGGTGGTGGTGTTGTCGGTGAAGATCCTCACCACCTTGCCCTTGAGGGACGGAAGGAAGGACCTGAGGGCCCAAAACACTGCACGGAGCTCCAGGACGTTGATATGCAGGGACTTCTCCGTCGGGAGCCAGAGTCCCCTTGCGTGCAGATTTTCGGTGTGCGCTCCCCACCCTTCCAGGGAGGCATCCGTGGTCACAGTCTCCTGGTGGGCTGGGGTCCCCACCACCGTATCGCTCGTCGGAAACTCTCGTCGAGCTTGATCCTTTCCTCGAAGCTGCCCGTCGTCTGGATCCAGCGCGCATCCAGGAATTCTTGCAACGGGCGCATCCGGAGCCTGCACATGGGAATGAGGTAGATGCAGGAAGACATCATCCCGAGGAGGGACTTGATGGACCTCACTTTGGCCGCGTCGGCCACCAACATCCGTTGCACCTTGCCCAAGATGGTCCTGGTCCTCTCCTCCGACGGGGAGGCCAGAAGGGACACTGTGTCGAGCCTCGCTCCCAGAAACAGTGCGACTTGCGCGGGCACCAGGTGGGATTTGGCGTAGTTCACGGAGAATCCCAGGTCCGTGAGGAGTTGGACGGTCCTTGCCGTGTGGACCACGGCGAGCTCCCTCGTCTTGGCGCGGATGAGCCAGTCGTCCAGGTAGGGGTAGACGTGAATCCCCTCGCGGCGCAGCTGCGCCGCCACCGGTGCGAGGCACTTGGTGAATACCCTGGGTGCCGACCGTAGTCCGAAGGGAAGGGCTTTGAACTGGTAATGACGCCCTTGGACCACGAATCTGAGGAATTTTCGGTGCCCCTTTAGGATGGGAATGTGGAAGTAGGCATCCTCCAAATCCAACGACGATAGGAAGTCTCCTTCCTCCAGCTGACCCAGGACGTGCTGGAGGGTGACCATCCGGAACTTCTGCGCCTTGATGAACTTGTTCAGACGTCGCAGGTCTAGGATGGGGCGCCATCCTCCCGTCTTCTTCTTCACGAGGAAGTATCTCGAGTAGACTCCGGAGCCCCGAAGCCTCTTTGGGACGAGTTCGATGGCGCCCTTTCTGAGCATCGCCTTTACCTCCAGGAGAAGTTGAGGGACGTGAAGTTCTTTCCTGGCCACGGGGGGGACGCGCGGGCACCTTCTTTGAAACTCGAGCGCGTGGCCCCGGGCCAGGGCGTCCAGCACCCAACGGTCGGTGGAGATGGACTCCCACACGCTGACGAAGCCCGCCAGCCGGCCTCCCACCGGGGTGCTTCGGTGGGGGCCCGACCCCACGGCCGGTTCAATCCTGCTTGGACGCGGCCTTGCCGCCTTGACCTCCTTGGCGACGACGGCGGGGTCCGCTAGACTCGCCTCGTCCTCTGTAGGCCTCTTGCGACGACGAGCGGGCCGCTTGACGGTAGGAAGCGAAACCGCCGCCGGAACCTTTGGAGGCGCCCTTGCCTCCGCCGCTCCGAAAGGGCGTCCGTCGTTGCTGCAGGACTCCAAGGGCCCGGGCCGTCTCAGTATCCGCCTTGATGGCCTGAAGGGAATCGTCCACTGTCTTCCCAAACAGGTTATTCCCGTCGAAGGGCATGTCCAGGACTCTGGTCTGGACGTCCTGCCGGAAGTCCGTAGCTTTGAGCCATCCACGACTTCGAAGGCAAACGCCGTTGCCCAGCTGGCGGAACCCAGTGTCGGCGATGTCCGTCGCCACGGTGATGGCGTGGTCCGAGGCCACCTCACCTTCCTGCAGGATCTCCAGGGCCTCCGCCCTCTTGTCGTCCGGCAGAAAATCCAGCAGGGGAGCTATCTTGTACCAGAGCTCCCTGTCGTAGCGGGCCACGATAGCCAAGGCGTTGGCCGCTTTAATCGTCGTCGCTGCCGACGAGATGACTCTACGTCCCATAGCATCCAATTTCTTTCCCTCGCCGTCCGGCGGGGAAGTCGATGTGGAGGCCGCACCCCCCCCCCCGCTTTCTTCCTGGCTGCCGCGGAGACGACGGAATCCGGGGTAGGCTGCGCCCGGAGGCATAGGGGGGCCGTGTCCGGGACCCGGTACTTTTTCTCGTACCGGTCTCTTCTAGCTGGCGTCGTGGAAGGGTTGAGGAGGGAAAGGCCCTCATCCCAAATGTCGTCCAACAGAGGCACTGCGAGGACCATCTTCCTCTTGGCCTCGCGCCGCTGATAAAGGAAGCCTTCCTTTTTCTTCTCCTCAGGGCAGAGTTGGAAAAGCTCGGAAGCCCTGGAGATCATGGAGTGGAAAGATCCGATCTCGTCGGGCGGAGAAGCCCTGGTGGGAGGCGACGACGGAATATCCTCGTCGTATGCCTCGTCGTCCGTACCCGTCGCTGCCGTGTCAGTCCCCGTATCATCCCCTCGGGTGGACGGGGAGGAGGGCTGGACGGGGCGCGACGGTTGAAAAGGAGGTGGTGGATGGATCCTTCTTTTCTTGGTAGGGGGACCACCAGAAGGTCCCGGTTCTGGATCCCCCGACGGGAGAGGTTCCTCCGTCGGTAACGGTAGCCTCGTCCTTATCTCGGAGCATAAGGACTGTATGGCCAACAAAATGGCCGCCGAGTTGTCTTGCGGCGCTGGCAGAGGGGAATCCGACGGGCGAGCAGGGGCCCCGTCGGTATCCTCGACGATGTCGTCACCTGCGTCGGGGTCCATTCCGACGGGCTGGCCTTCTTCCACGCCTAGGCCGTGGCTTAAGACCTCGATCAGCTCCTCTTCTGAGGTTGAGGCCGAATCTACGACGACGCCCTGCCCCCCCTTCTTCCCCACGGAGGGTTTCACGGGGGTCCTATCGATGGGCACAAAAGAAGACTCCCTCCGAGGAGGCAGGGAGATTCTGGGCCCTGAGGTCGCCACCACTGGTGCAGCCTCCACAGGCTGAGCCAGGGCCGCCGCGACCGTTTCGATAGAGGGCTTGGTCGGATGGATCAAGGCCTTCACCACCTTAGGTGCGCTCACCGCCTTATCCTTGAGGGAGGGGGCACTGCCACGCTCCTCCTCTGCCTTAGAGCTCGACAGGGGCCTCTCCAGGAGCTTCGCCGGGTGCTCGGCCTTCCTCTTACCCGACCCAGAGCGTTGGCTCGTGGTTGATGGTGCCGGGGAGGGTGCGCCCTGCCTGGCGCCCGTAGAGCCCGACCGTTCGCCGCTCCCGGTGCCAGCGGACTCGCGGTGCTTGGCCTTATGTTGGGCCCCCGTCGCCGGGGCGCCCTCAAAGGTCTTAGAAGACCGCTCGGATTTCTTCTTCTTCTCGCCAGACTGGCTCTTACCCTCCAGCCAGTTGGCGAGACGTTGATGGCGGTCCTTCATGGTCCGTTCCGACATGTTGCCGCAAAACGCACAGTCCTTCTCCACGTGCGTCTTGTCCTCATGAAGGCAGTAAAGGCAGAAAGAGTGTTCGTCCTCCTTAAAGACGTTCTGCAGCTGGCATCCAGGGCAGACCCTGAACAGCTTTCCGGGCGTCGAGCTTCCCTTCTCCTGGGCCATCTCCGAGACCGGGCCTGAGAAGCTTCTGGAGTCCTCCGAAGTGTAGCTCGACGAAATCTTCACCCTTGAGGGGCAAAGACGAATCCGACACGGGTCCCCGTTGATCGGATGTAGGATCGGTGGAGCTCGAGGCTCTTTTGACCGAAAGAATCGAAGTTTTTTGTGAAAAAGCGCGAAAAATAGCACTAACGCTCGAGAGCAATAGCACGAGGATCCCAACACATGAACATGCGGTAAAAATCTGAAGATGGCTGCCAGAGGCGGTGCTTAGGTAGAGGGCAGTCATTGGCTGTGGTCAGTATGACGCAGAGACCAGTGATTGGTTATTACTACGAAAGACAGATCAGAAACGAAACTGATACTGGTTTTTTCTTTACCGAGGATTCCCAGCCTGACGACGGGGAATATTCATGAGCATGTGAATCCATGCCAGACCCCATGCTGGAGAAGTGTTTTTTAGCACAACACAGTGCACTTACATGCGCTTGAAAGCCAAGCCAGAGACATGTGCTCATCCAAATCATCTCTTTTAATGAAGAAACTGGATTTCCTAAGTGTGACTATTGGTCCAAGGCACAACACAACAGATTGACATTAATGGGTCAAAACCAAAGACGTGGACAGTTGCACCTGTACTGGGTTCTTGTTGAATCTTTCCAGTCCGCCTTTATAATCTGAAAGCTATTCTGAAAGATATCAAGGTGGCAGTGGTAGTTCCTCAGGAACTAAGTTACAAAGTTAACGACGGGCCAGGATACCAGTGTCGAAATTCTCAAACAGTTTGCTTGTTCGAGCCTGCTGAGTCCATCCAGCTCAAAACTGTCTTGACCCACCAAGGTAACTGCTCCCAAGACTATATCTTGCTTTCAAGCTCACTCCGAGGTCTGCACAGTCAGGCCACAAGTTTGAGGTGTTGGCACACCCAGGCTTGTTGATCTAAAACAAACAGCTGGTGCGGTCAGTTTGCACCAATACTCTCTTGCCCATAATGAGGGGGAGAAAGGCCTTCAGAGTCTCAGACGGCACATAATTACAGAAAGTTTAAGCAGTCTTGCTGATCTGTTTCGGAGCAACGATTGTGCACCAAGCTATGTAAAGTGTGGATTCTGTGATCACAGCTTAGTGGGGAGAAACCAAGAACAAAGTCATCCAAAAAGTTGGAACCCATCAATCACCAGCAATAATCATCCCATAGGAATCAGGGATGTCTGTCAAAGATTGGTGATTTACATGCTGCTTCCATGACCAAGCCCAGTGTTGCAGGGCTATCCCTCATCCAGAGTCTTGCAGAAGAGTTACCATTAGGCCTAAAATATTCAAACCACCAGGCCAAAATCCGATGCCTTGAGAGCAAGTGGTGAACTGCTGCCCTGCGGTCGTTCACTCTCCAGAGTAGGCAACACCAGGGCTTGCACCCAGTCCCACACAAAGCCACTAAAGGAAAGAGTTCTTCTGGTTGACCAACGGGCCTCAAATCGTAAAGGAAGGGAACGGTATGGAGGGAAAACTGCGATGCAGAGTGGCCTGATCAACCAATCGTCCAAAAACAAACGTGGAGCCCTCATCAAGGGGTGTGTAGGCTGCATCAGGCAACATAAGCTGGGAAAATGCCCATAGGTGCGTCCTGTAGCATTTTGGATTGTTAATGCCTTCCTAAAAGGGAACATGCTTAGGACTTTCCAGTGCATAGGTAAAATTCAAAGTAGAGAAGTGTCCTTCGGGTCAGCTGAAGGACAGGAGAATTTGGGTTAATCCTGAACAGCCTTAAACCCACGAACTGCAAGGGAGATAGCTGTCCAGCATCGCTGGTTAAGGACTGTTCATAGATATTTCTTAGTCTTTTAACTAAAATTGTTAATGCCTCACTGAGCAAGTGTCATGTGCCACTGGATCTTAAAGCATGGATTACTCTGCAGCTTAGGAAGACTGGCCTTGACCCAGACCCATCATGTAACTACACACCCATTACTAACTTTTTTGTTGAAGATTTTGGATAGGCTCGCCCATCAACAAGAATTTGACCACTTAGCAAAACATAATGTTCTTAACCAGTGGCAGCCCGGTTTCAGCAGAGAATTGGCCCTTCTTGACCTGAACTGTGATATGCTGCGCCACATGAATAAGGGCCAAGTCATGTTACTGATTGTCTTAGTCCGCTCAGCCGATTTCGAATTGGTGGAACATCGGCTCCTGCTGCACAGGCTGAAGGAAGTTGACAATTGTAGTGCTAACGCAGTGGCATGGGTTCAATCCTTCCCGGAGGGCAGATCTGTAAGAGTCTGTAGTGGTATTGCCAATGCCTCACTAGTTCCTTTACCATATGGTGTTCCTCAGGGCGCTTGTCTGTCTCACTCGGTTTAATATTTTCTGTTTAATATTTTCAATGCACCCCTCTGTCAATTACTTGAGAAAGGGTTTATGCTTTTCCAACTTTGCAGATGATGCACAGTGTATCATACCCTTATCAGGTAATCACAAGGATACAATTGTTATTTATGAGATCTTATTTTACCTAATTAACTATGTGACTTGAAACAATAAACCAGATGTACCCTACTACAGAGTTGCCGTGATATTATGGATCTTGCTTCACAACATTGGCGACGAGGACTGGTCTCAGACGGGGACCCATGGTAAAACTGAGCAGAGAAGCAGTGAAACAAAGAAGCAGAGATAGAGGTACAGTCATCAACCAGTGGCTAAAATGCAGGACTGCTGTGGGGGGGCTAGGGGGGGGGGGAGTCTTGCAACTGTTAACTAAAGCAAGGAAGAGGGAGACCCACTGCCCCCATCAGATTGGTTTGGTCCCATCACCCAGAGATGTAAGATTATGGAAATGAGAAGAGCTGCAGTATAGCAGCGAATAGGGCCCTGGATTTAAGACTGGTTTGGTCCAGGGAGCTCTGTGGGCGAACCACCCAGTGAGATATTAAGTTGGAGTCAGAGTTGGGGAAAACTGGATAAGCAGAAAGGTCCTGTGGTACTGCTGCCAGTATGCCCCCACTCAAATAATAAAAAAATGACTGTTTTCCAAAATATCCCATCCTCGTCGCCAATATTGTGAGGCAAGTTCCATGATAAAAGGCCAGCTCTGTAATAGGGTTCATCAGTTTATTTCTTCAGGTTAATCAGGTTACAATAAGAGGACATCAAGAGAGCTACTTGGGGAGAGCCCACTGGCTCCCAACACCCAGGCTACATCTTTCCCACTGCCTAGGTTAGAACACCACTCACACAGCACTCTGCTCAGGCACACAGCATACCATGTTAACATTCCAAACTAGTTTAAGTACGGAGTTGTGGTCAGTTTACTTGGTGTGCACCGTTATTAGATATGTGCAAGGTCATTTTTGCTCATATCACTAATGTCACTGCAGGACTCAGTAGATAGTGCAAGATTACCATTTGGTTTTGAGTTATGGTTAGGACATTAGTTTATTTACATATATCTCATTAGAAAATCTGAGAGCTCAGATTCGTAGTCTTATGTCTACACCCTTCCATTATGACATACATTACTCACCATAATAGCTTTTCTGATGATTATATCTGCTTAGATTCACATGCTGTGTATATAGTCCGTAGTGGTAGTCGTGCAGTATTGCACCCTGTCGAGGATCGAAAGGGGACGTCGACATGGACGTGCCTGTAACACTATCCCCAACGTGACGTGTAGTGTACCCAAAATCCCTCACGCGTAGAGGTCCCTCCGATTGCATTTTTTCTGCCGTGAGGGAGCCTTATGACAATCGTGAGCGAGTAAGGAAAGAGAGAAGTAGTAGTAATAAGAGGTCTATGTATGTTCCTTCCATCCGAGCGGGGAAGAAGGGTGGGCGCATGTGAATCTAAGCAGATACAATAATCAGAAATGCTATTACGGTGAGTAATGCATGTGTTTTGGTGCTTGTGAATCTGCTTAGAATCGCATGCTGTGCATAGACTAGCGAGCAGTACCCGGAGCTGGAGGGAGGAGAGAAGGAACAGTAGTGAAAAGATGTCTTAATACCGCATGTCCCACATGAGAATCAGATCTGAGTGAGTATCTAGGCAGCAGTGTTTTGTAAAGGTGCGTACAGAACTCCAGGTTGCCGCCTTGCAAACGGACTCGAAAGGGACATTTGTAATGAATGCTATGGAAGCCCCCGTGCCCAGAGTAGTGTGTGCTCTAGGCTTGAAAGGCAGATCTCTCTTGGCAAGAGAGAAACAGTGTGATGCAATTGACAATCCACTTAGAGATGGCTGATTTAGAGACAAGGTCCCCTTCTCTACCGGCCGCCACTGAGATGAAAAACGTGTTTGTCTTTCTTAGTGGTCTAGTCTTTTCCAGCTAATATATGGACTGCCCTGCGCACATCATGTGTGTAGGCTTCTTTATGCCACGTTAGTGGGGTTCTGGAAAAAATCTACTGATTGGTTCACATGGAACTTGAATTTGGGCACAAAACGTGGGTGAATGCGCAGAACCACCTTGTCTTTGTGGATAGTTACAAATAAGTCTAGAGCTGAAAGGGCCTGTAGTTCACCAACTCTCCTTATAGAAGTGACTGCCACCAGGAAGGCAGATTTGCGAGTGCTTTAAGGCTAGCCTTATGCATTGGTTAAAAGGGAGATCCTAGAAGTCTGGTTAGTACCACATTTAGGTCCCTTCTGGGAGCTCGGTTTGAAATGGGGGGCTTAAATCTCTTAACAGCTTCCACGAAAGCCTGGATTACTGGGATATTCCACCACAACACCTTCTGCTGGGAAGTGGTATAGGCTGAAAGTGCAGCTAAGAGGACCTTCAGAGTATTAAAAACCAGACCAGAGTCAAGAAGGTGAGTCATTTATAGTACATTATGAGTAGGAGAGCAATCTATGGGATTGATAACCTTGGAATTGCACTAGATGACGAAGCATTTCCACTTATTGGAGTAGCAATGTCTGGTGTTAGGCTTTCTTGCTTCTTTAAGTATATTCATGCATCTCTGCGGAAGGTGGGGGTGCCCGAACTCTACGATCGCAGGAGCCAGGCCGCTAAGTTGAAAGTTTGCAGGCCTGGATTAAGGGGTTCCCCCTTGCCCTGCGATAGCATGTTGTATGGGCAAGGTAGTTTCATCTGACGGGAGATTGACGTCTCCATCAGATGAGAACCAGGGTTGGCGGGCCCACATTGGACCACCAATATCATGGTAACTGGTTCCTGGTTCATCTTGTGCACTATCTTGTTGAGTAGGGGATGGGGGGGGGGGGGGGGAAGAGGCGAGCATAAACAAATTTCCCTGATCATGTTATTCAGAGACCATTCCCCTTGGAGTGGTTCTGAGGGTACCTAGGAGTTGCAAACAAGTTCATCTCTGGGGAGCCCCATTCTGTGAAAATGTTGGTGACGATGTCTTCGTGTAGTTGCCATTCATACTCTGTAGGTAGAGGGAAGTCTCTGCTGAGCAAGTCTGCACAGAAGATGGAGTTCCCCTGGAACGTGTTGAGACAGGAACAACATCTTATGTTTGAGAGCCCACTTCCAAATGTTCTGAGGCAGTTTGGATAGCCCTGGAGAGTGAGTGCCCCCTTGTTTGTTCAAGTAATACATGGCTGTGGTGCTGTCCATGAGGACCAGTATTGTCTTTCCCTGCAACTGTCTGAAAAGCCTTCAGGGCCTTGACCAAATGCTGTGCGCCGTTGGAGGTGAGCCACAGAGCCTGTGAGATGCGTACGTAGTGAGTGGCTTCTGCTGCCGGGGTGGCGAAGGACTTCCCCTTCAAGGAGGTTTTCCCTCGCCATCACTACACAGAGAGAACAAGCTCTGCCGAGACAACCACTAGATCGTCCCATTATCCGCTGGCCTGACACCATTGGCTGTTGAGCCACTCTCGCATGGGGTGCATGTGCAAACATACGTGAGGGAGCAAATAAATGCAGGATGCCATCATTCCTAACATTTGCATGGCTTTGTGTACCGTCACCTCCCGACAGCTACATATTGAGGGATTTGAAATAGCATGTTTTGAACCCTCTCCTTGGAGGGGAAGACAAGGCAGTTTTCTACCCGAATTAGAGCCCCCAGAAATTGCTCGACTTGGCTGGAGAATGCCAGACTGAAGAGTAGGTCTATTGTCCTTTGGATGTTTGACAGGCATGTGCCATATGAATCCCCGGTTATGAGCCAGTCGTCGAGTTAAGGATAAACTGGGAGAGATATCCTACGCAGGGGAACTGCTCCAACTGCCAAAACCTTTGTAAATACCCTCGGGGCTGAGGCAATGCCAAAGGAAAGGACCTTGAACTGATGGGGTTTGTTCTCTATCATGAACCTTAGGTATTTTCTGTGTGCTGGCAACATTGAAATATGAAAGTATGCATCTTTGAAGTCCAATGTTGCCATGTAACCCCCCCCGGGTTAGAAGAGATTACCTCTTGCAGCGTTATCATTCAAAACTTTTGTGGTTTGACAAATGTGTTCGCTGGGCGCAAGTTTAGCACAGGCCGCATGGTGAGATCCGTTTTGGGTACAAGAAAGTACACTGAATAAATACCCTTGTTTACCTGTACAACAGGGAGGACTTCGATTGCGCCCTTTTCCTGCAGGATCTTGACCTCTTGCAGTAGGACCCTCAGGTGTTCGTGTCAGACGCCTGGACCTTGGTGGTCCGAATCGAGGTGGCCGGATGAATTCGATGCAATAACAGTGGGCGATGTTATCCGTCCTCTGACCGGGGGAGGCATGGGAGGGGACCTGGATATGAGAGTCATTTCTGATTGGAGGCCGTGGAGCCTCTAAGGGTGGCACTGCAACCCCTTCCTTTGCCAGAGCGCTGTCCTCTAGGTGGATACTGGTTAGAGGCAGTAGCGGCGAGAACTCCCACCTCGTTGCTGAAAGGGCCTTTGAGTTATTTGGTTCAAAGTTTTCAAAGTCTCATGTTCTTTTTTTGCCGTTTCTAGAGCCTCATCTACAGCTTTACCAAATAGGTTAGATTCTTAGACCGGTTTGTTGATGAGACGCTTGCGTTTCTGGCTCGAACCCAGAGTTTTTTAACCATGCGTGCCTCTGCAAAAGGGTACCTTGGGCCAGAGTTCTCCCTGCAGCATCTAGGGTATTAAGTATATTATGATTTACCTGCCTCTCCTCGGACACAGCTGCGAGTAGATCTGAACATACCGGTTCAGAGACCCACTGCAGGACCTCCAGGAGCAGATTCCACTGAACATCGCAAAACCTGGCCAACAGTGTGCCGCCGTTGGCAATTTTGGTGGAATAGGCTGCTGCAGTAGTAACACATTCCCAGGGCATACAGTTCCTTGCAGTCCTTGTCCGGCTGTGCCTCACCTGTGGATAAGGGTACCCCCGCTCTTTCGGGGTGTAGTAAGCACGAGGGAAACCAGGGTGGCATGCCCCCGAATGTAGAGAGGGTCTGTAGGGGAGGGCCAAAAAAGTTTCTCCACCCGTGGGTTCACAGCCCTGGTCTAGGATAGCGTCAGCAAAGAAGGAGCGATACGCAGTTTAATGAAGTTCAGTAAAGGAATAGCCTGACTAGCAGGTGATCTCTCCTTCAGAATGTCCTCCACAAAGTCAGTGTCTTGCACTGCTTATTGCGTGGCTATTTGAAAATGTTTGGCTGCTTTTTTAAAAATGGCATTAAATGTCATCTATAGGAGACGCCTGTCTAACAGGTGGAGATGCAGGAGGATCCCTGCATATTGTGTCTGGATGTGGGGCATTTGTAGGTGACATCCATGGTGGGCTATCCACTGGTGGCTCACCCCCTCGACTCTCCCCCACCCCCACAATCTAGGGCCTGGTCAGTGGGGTCCTCAAAGGGATCATCTTCCTGTATAAAGGGGTCCTGAGGAACCCTTTCCTGATCAGTCAGGTCAAGCACCTCCTCATGACGAGGACAGGAGGTCCTTTGAAATGTAGTAGACAAAAGTGGGGTAGAGGTCCTCCTCACTAGGTTTCTTAGGCGTGGTAAACCTTTCTGAAAAGTCTATGAATGTTTTAAGTGTATTCATACAACCCACAAACCTATCTCTGGTCCATAAGGAGGAGCCAGAGGGGTCCAGAAGGAGGGGGGGCTTCCGACCCCAGTGGTTCGGCATGTTCCGTCGAAGTAGTAAGCGTACCCACTGGCGTCTTTGACCGTCCCGACAAGTCTGTCGAGGTGCCACCGGGGGGTGGGGAGGTTGTGTGTTTAACCTTGTGAGTAGAGGGTGAATCCCTGTTGCCGGGATGTACACTCCCCATAGCAGAACCATTGGTTTGCCTGCCGGGGCTGGATGACTCGGAGCATGGTATCGACGAAGAGAGGCCAATGGCATCCGTGTCGGAGCGAAAGCCATTGCTCAATTCCTCAACACTCTTGGCGCCTGCGGGGGAGCTACTCCCGGCCTGCATCATGGCGTAGGCTGCCCACCGTTTAACTCTGCACTCTTTAATTGTCTTAGGACGAAAGAGCTGACAAGACTGACAGACCACCTTGTGGTTATCTCGAGCGAGACACCTATTGCACCTCCAGTGTCCTTCCAAGGGTACTTGCCTTTAAAATAAGAGCAAAACTTAAAAAGGTGTCCTGTTCATAGCTACAGCAAAACCAGAGGGGTGAAGGGGGGAGCAGGAAATACATTCTCGAAAAGAAATAGAACCCCGGATCCCACTCTCCCTACTGTATAGGCCGGCCAGAAGGCACGGCCACGCGGTTGGCGCTTCTACTGGAACACCAGCTGGCTGTTGAGTCTGGGGTCGTCTTCCGCAGTGGCAGATAAGTAGTCATTGATGAATATTTACATAACCGGAGGTCGTGGACAAGATTTTAAACTGCAATTTGTAAGAGCTCTGCATAAGGCGACCAGCTAGCTGGGCGGAAAAAAACAGTCGAGGGACCTCGATGCGTGAGGGATTTTGGATACACTAAACGACACATTCGTGTTGCAGGCCCGTCCATGTCGATGTTGTCTTTCGAGAATCGAAAGACAAGATGCAATACTCGCGATTACCACTAAATGCCAGACTATTCACACAGCATGTGATTCTAAGCAGATTCACCAGCATCAGAAATAAGGTTATTTGCCACTATATGCGGCCATTCTCATCTATCAATAGGACTGAGACTACTGCTAGAGTGATCATAGGCTCAAAGATGGATTATTGCAGTAGTCTCCCGATGGGAGCCAACAAAGTGGAACTTACAAGAAAACCGGTCATTCAGGAGAGTGCTATTAGATCTTTGGTTGGCCCAAAGTATGATCATGTTTCGGAAGCCAGGAGGAGCCTTCACTGGCTCACGGTCGAGACCAGGATACATTTTTGTTTGAGCACCAGAGGGCTTCAACCCACAATATCTGGTGGATAGGCCAACTATGAAATCATCTGGAAAAAAATGTAAGATCAGATAACTCCATGTTGGTTGTACTAGAGTCAAGCTTGGGCAAGTGGATAAGAGCGTGTTTGATATAGCTCCACCCAGATTGTCGAATTAGATTCCATCCGATCTCAAGAGGCGAAGAATCACTGGAGAAATGTAAGAAAAATCTGAAAACCTTTTTATATAAAGGCTGTGTATCAGTCGGTTCCCGTTTGTTTCTCAGGCTGTTCCTAGGGTATTTCTTATTTGTATTTTGTTGTTGTGTATTTCTTCTCCCCTTTAAGGTGTCATCTTCTATGCCTGCATGCCTCCTGACCATTATAGGCTGCGCGGTGTAAAGAAAATAAAGTAAGCTGAACAAAACCATTTACTTCTCTGCACAGGGCTGACTGTCGATTTGCTGATGTGGCCATCTTGATTTTCTCCAAGACTATGAACAAATTGGAGAGTGGAGATACAGGACAGCAGTCTTGTCCGTCAGATTCTTTTTTGGGACTGTGAAGACAGCCTAGGAGCCCATACCCCTCTCCCTGGAAGTAACCTCTTGTATGCACATCCAAAGTAGGATTGGCACTGCCTTCTGCAGAACAGAAGGAGCCACCTGAAGTAGAGGGGCTGACGAAGGATTGGCGTTGGATGGGAAAGTCTGCAACCACTGGACACACGGATAACACCCATAGTGCTGATATTACCAGCCAGTCTACGTGACATTTTGTTTTATCACCACCTCTGGAGAAGGGAGGCTAGAGGAACCCCTTTGTGGAGGTAATTTTCATTTTCCTTGGTATGATTGGGGATTAGTCAGCTTGCCCATTTCTCAGATCAAGGAAAACATAAAACCTGCCAGGTGACCTTGACTAGTTGTCCTGTCTGAGCCCAGTGAAAATTGAAAGGGCATCTGTGACATTTTAGTCAATACAGTCGAGGGCTCTTCTCCTTCCCTCATCTCCGACTGTCTCTCTGCTACCCAGGAATGGTGTGCCGCCAAGTACCTCTGCCTTAATGCCAGTAAGGCTGAGATTCTACTCCTCGGCACACCCACTCCCTCCTTCCCTGCAGCTCTCTGGCCGGCCTCTCTTGGCCCTCCTCCTGTTCCTACCTGCAAGGCAAAAAACCTCGGGGTCATCTTCGACTCAACACTCTCCTTCACTCCTCACATTTCTGATGTTTCTAAGAAGTCACACTACCAGCTGCACCTCCTCAGAGGTATCCTTCCTTTCCTCTCCTTCCCCCAGAAGCTCACTGTCTCCAGAGCCCTGGTTCTCTCGAAGCTGGACTACTGTAACAGCCTCTATCTAAATCTGCCTGCCTCTACTCTCCGCCCTCTGCAACTTATCCAGAACAGGACTGCGAGACTTGTCCTTGGTCTCAAGCCCAGGGACCGTATCTCTCCAGGACTGAAAGCGCTACACTGGCTCCTTGTGGCTGCGAGGATTAAGTTCAAAACCCTCTGCATTGTCCACAAGGCCTTCTGGAGCCTGGGGCCAAAATACCTTCAACTCTCCCTTGCTAAATATCTTCCTTCTCGAGCACTTCGCTCTTCCACCTCCAACTCCCTCAGGATCAGCCGCTTCTCCAAGTAACGAGTTAGGGGGGTGAGGGGGGAGATCTCTCTCCGCAGCAGGGGCCTCCCTCTGGAACAGCCTTCCTGCCTCCCTGAAACTTGAGCACCATCTCCGGTTCCGGAAGCACCTCAAAACCTTCCTCTTTGCTTCTGCTTTCTCTCCCCTGCTAAACCACTGATACTGTACTGAATCAGCAACTGGGCCACTCACTAACCCTGGTCCTTGGCCCAGCCACTCTCCCCTGCACTGCCTTCCTTGCTACCCCTGCACTGCGGGACTGTCTCTGTATCCCTATAGCCAGCCCGCCAGCACTTGTTCTGCACTTATCTTGCACTTGCCACTAGCTGGCCCTCTTTCATTACTAACCCTGTATTGCACTTTCCCCTCTCCCTTCCCCCTTGCACTTTTACCGTCCCCCCCACCCATGCAGTTGCGCGGTCTGAATGACACCTGGCCTAGTAGGATCGTTCTGTCTCCCCTTGTTCCCCCCTCCCTGCCTCGTCGCGCCTTGAAACACTTGTGTATAGGCGCGTTACAAATGCCATATCATATCATATATTTTTATTTAACTCTCTCGTGCTCCTTTGAAAGAAGTCGGAGCACTTGAAAGGAAGATCAGGATCTCATCTTGTATGCTCTCGATTAACTTTGTCACACAATCTGTATTGGCGTCAATGTATATGGCCATGGATGCATTATCTAAAAAATTAATCAACACCTCCAAGTACTGGGCAGTGGGGCGAGCTGCTATACGCCAGAATGGGAAGCTGCTTCGACTTCAGTAGCAAAACCACGCTGAAAATCTCCTTGCAAGGATGTCTATTAGCAGCAGCCAGCATAGAATCAGCTTGAAATAGGTGCATGGATGAATTGGCATAGATCTTTGCGGTGGTCTAGAAGACTTTCTTACAAGAAGGAGATGAGGAAACAATAGACTAGTTAGAAGTCCCAACTGAAGACTTAGCAAGAGAAGCTGCTAGCTCCTCTGAAGATGGCCCGGGGTGTCCTGAAAGACAACTTTTCAGAGGCTAATTTCAACAACATTCGAGTCTCATTTGTCGGAGCAACAGAATTAGGCCTTTGCCAAAGTTTGTCCTCTTCCGCTACTACACCCCTTTATAGAAGATACACCAGCCAGACCTCTAAGCCCCCGTATGAGGGCAAGAACTCCAGTTTTAACAGGAGAATTATCCTCAAGTGCAGGTTCCATGAAATCAGCTTCCTCTCACATTCTGTCATTGTGAAAGAGGGCATCAGCAAGAGGCTTCAGCTGGTCTACCGGACCCAGAAAGGAAGTCCAGCTGGGAAGGTGTCTGGTGTGGGACGTCAGGTTGGACAGGTTGTCAAATAGGATGAACCCTAGTCTGGTCTGCTGCTGGCCCCATAGGCATGGCTTGAGTGTCTGTGGGCTGCACCTGCTTAATCAGTCACCTCAAGTGTGTGGTCATGACTAGAAGTGCCAATTAAAAAAAATCCTCCTTGCTGGAAGTTTGTGGTGCAGAGGATGGCGCTCAAGTGAAGGTGACCGTTGGGTAGCACGTGAATGTCTATGCAGTGTTTGGAAAACCACATGATCCTTGCAGGATGGGGCTAAGACTTCAACCAACGAACCAAGGTCATGGGAGACCAATCCACTGGGGTACAAATTACATCCTGCTCACCACTGGATGTAATCTGATGACCTCACTTGCAAATGCTACTCACTCCTGAGAACATGTTTCAGACTCCTGAAGTGAAGCCATGTCCAAAGTCTTGTCCACATCAAAATGGCGATTGAATACCTCTCTGCACAGCATGCCATTTAGTCTTGGCAGGGCTGGGACACATCTGGAGCGTGAGGATGGGATACATTACTCACCGTAATCTTATTTCTGATGCTTGTATCTGCTTAGATTCACATGATGTGCATACGCCGACATCTAGTGGAAGCTGCAGAGTATTACAGTTTGTTTTTCGAAACTCGAAAATTTGGCGTCGACAGGGCGTGCCAGTAATACTATCCCCCTAGTGTGACGTCCACTGTACCCATGATCCCTCACGCGTCTAGGACCCTCAGATTGTATTTTTTCCTGACATGAGGTAGCATGAGGAGTAGCGCGAGTACAGATGATCCAAGCAGATAGAAGATAGATAAGATAAGACTACAAGCATCCATGCGCCTTCTCTCAGAGGGGAGGAAGGGTGGGTCGCATGTGAATCTAAGCAGATACAAGCATCAGAAATACGATTACGGTGAGTAATGTATCCCTTCTGAGGCTTGTGGAATCTGCTTAGATCACATGCTGTACATGGATTAGTGAGCAGTGTTAGGAGGTGGGATTTGAGAAGGGTCATGAGCAAATAAATGTCTTAGAACCGCTTGTCCCACTTGAGTATCTGTCTTGGAAGGGGTGTCAATGCAGTAGTGCTGAGTAAAAGTGTGAATAGAGCTCCAAGTAGCTGCTTTGCAAATGGTGTCAAGGGGAACATTTGCAATGAAAGCCAGAGTGGCCCCAATGCCTCTTGTCGAGTGGGCTCTCGGCGTAAAAGGCAAAGTTTTGTCAGAAAGAGAGTAACACAACTGGATACAGTTGACAATCCACTGAGATGGCACCCTTAGAGACGCGATCTCCCTCTTTGTCTGTGGCTACGGAGACAAACAGTTAATCTGTTTTTCTAGGCGGTCTGGTCTTGTTTACGTATTAAAGGACCGCTCTACGCACATATAGGGTGTGTAGTTTAACCTCAGCCGAGCTTTGTGGGTTTTGGAAGAAAGCCGGAAGCTCGATGGACTGGTTTACATGGAATTTGGAAATAAGTAGGAGAGAACCTAGAGTGTGTCCGTAAAACCAGCTTATCCTTATGAATAGTAAAGAAAGGATCCTGCACTGACAGAGCCTGAATTTCACTGACCCTTCTTATGGATGTAATGGCTACTAAGAAGGCAGTCTTATAGGTCAGGTGTTTGAGACTTGTCTTATGCATGGGCTCGAATGGGGGGCCCATGAGTTTAGATAGCACCACGTTCAGGTCCCATCCTGGTGGTGGGTTAGATATAGGAGGATGAAGTCTCTTTACTCCCTCCATGAAGGCTTTAACCACGGGTACCTTTCCACCACGACACCTTGCTATGTGAGGTGGTGTACGCTGACAGGTGTACCTTTAGTGAGTTTAAAACCAACCCTGCGTCCAGCAGGTGGAGCATGTATGTCACGATTGTGGAAAGAGTGCAATCAACTGGGTTGATTTGTTTATACTTGCACCAGATAACGAATCTCTTCCATTTGTCGAAGTAGCAATGCCTCGTGTTCGGTTTCCTAGACTCTTTTAGGATGTCTGTGGTAAATTGAGATGTCCAAACTCTATGACCCCAGGAGCCGATAGAAGAGGTCGATAGTTCTTTGAATGTTTGTCCTGCAAATTACTGGGGTCTCCCCCGTGATGAGCCAGTCGTCCAGATAAGGGTACACTGGGATTGCCTCCCTGCGTAGCTGTGCCGCCGCCACCACCAGTACCTTGGTGAATACCCTTGGAGCCGAGGCTATCGCGAAGGTCAGTACCTTGAACTGGTAGTGCTGACTTTCCACCTTGAAGCGCAGATATTTTCTGTGCGCTGGGAACATGTACATATGAAAATAGGCATCTTCCATATCCAATGTTGCCATGTAATCCCCTTTTTTTAGAAAGGGAATTACCTCTTGGAGAATAATCATGTGACATTTTTGGGGCTTGACATACTTGTTTGCAAGCCATAAATCCAATACTGGTCGCATTGTCAAATCTTTTTTTGGCACAAGAAAGTAAGTTGAATAAATACCCTTTCGATCTTTTCGAGTAGGATCTTCTGGTGGTCTAAGGAGTGTATTCTTTGTCGTAGAGGGTGGTTTCGGGGACGCTCTAGGAGTTCTATGCAGCATCCTACGGACACTGTGGGCAGCACCCATCCGTCTGATGTGATCCCTTCCCAAGCTTGGGTGAAGATGGAAATGCGTCCTACTGGGGATGCGTGAGAAGGGACCCTGAACGGAGCGTCACTGTTTTGGTGGAGGCGTGCCCCCTCCTTTATTGGGACTGCCTCTACCCCTACCATGACCTCTTGTTACCCCTGCCATAATTCTGGGTAGACTGCTGGTTAGTGTTCCATGTATTACCATGGCCTTGGGAATAGTTAGAGCCTCTTTGGGAGTTTTGTCCGCGAGGCCGACGAAAATGGCCATTGCCTCTCTGGTTAGGGGGTTTGTTGGTTAGTTGCCCTAGGGACTTGAGTGTCTCGTACTCGTCCTTGGCATTCTTTAGTGCGTCCTCGACCGCCTTTCCAAACAATAGATCCGGCTCCACCGGCTTATCTATCAATGATGCTTGGGTCTCGGCCTTGAAACCAGACTGCCGTAGCCAAGCATGCCTCTTGATGACCGTGCTTTCAGCAATTAATCTGCCGGCGTTATCCGCGGCATCAAAGGTTGATTTTAAAATGCAACCTGATGCGGCTCTCCTCTCGGCCGAAACTCGTGCCAATTGGCTTTTTAAGGGTTCTGGGGCAGAGTCTATGAGAGCTGCGACTTCTTCCCATTGACGGCAGTTGTAACTAGCCAGCAGGGTGGTGGAGTTTGCAATCCTTGCCTGGTAGGCGGAAGTGGAGGCTACTTTCCTGCCCATGCCATAAATCTTCTTGCTCTCCTTGTCGGGGGGAGCTTCGGACAATGCAAGGGTGTTCCCGCCCTCTTACGGGTGTTGGCAACAACCAGGGAGTCCGGTTTGAGATGTCCCTTTATGTATAGTGGGTCAGATTGGGCTGCCCTGAAAAGCTTTTCAATTCTGGGGTTTACTGCCTTAGTGCGATTGGGGTTAACAAGGGAAGGGTCTACCTCCTTTGTATTGACTTAAGGATAGGGATGGCCTGAGCAACAGGTCTCCTTTCTCCCACCAGTTCCTCTGCAAAGTCCCCGTCTTCCTGAGCACCTTGGGTGTCAATGTGGAAGTGCTGTGCCGCTCTGGACAGGACCTCATTCAGGAGAGGTTGGTTGTCGACCGGGGAGTCGGGAACCGCGGGCTCTTTCTCTACTGGGGAATCTAGCCTGTATGTATCTGTGTCGTCCTCTTCCTCCTCCTCCTCCTCCTCATCATCCCCGTAATAGCCTGTCCGTTTGTTCTTCGAACATGCCCACGTCTGGATCCTCAACAAAGGATGGATCTTCCTGGTATTGAGAATAGGGCTGTATATAGAAGGAGTTTGAAGCTAGAGTTGGTGCTTCACCCCGGGACTTCCTACTTGGGGGTATTGGATCCTTTGAGCCTGAGGGAGTTGACCCTTCTGGCGTATAAGAGAGAAAGTGTTCTGGGTTCTTGGCATAGAAATCTGCCAATGATGACATCCTTGACATCACTATGTCATCACAGGACCATTCCTTTGAATTGGGAATAACTCTTTCCTGGAGTGCATTCTCTGTTTTATCCCGACTAGACCTACTGGTTTGCACAGAGGTCTTAGGGACAGATTGAGATTTGTCCTGGCTAGACCTACTGGCCTGAACAGGGGCCTTAAGGACAGGGGTCTGAGATTTGTCCGTCTGTTTAGGTGGAGTAGAATGTAGTTTAGGAGAGGAAGTAGGCTGGGACTGCTTACTTTGTTGTTTTCCCCCCTCCCCGTGGGTGGAAGAGTGCTTCCCCGACTTTTGGGCCCTATCAGAGCTTTTCGATGCCTGGCATCGAAATTCGGGGAGAGTCCCTGTCTCTGGAGAGTGTAAGGGATTTGGTAGCAGCCTTGCCGATGCCTGCAGACGCCGACTCCTGGAGTGCGGCTTGGGGGTAGAGGTTGGTGTCGTCCTCCGACGACCGAACCGCAGTCACTAAGGGGAGCGAGGCACTTTTAGCAACAGTGGAGGGTTGCTTGGTGTCATGAGGTGATCTCGAATGCGAACGCCCAGAGGACACTGACGAGGTGGACCGTTCTCTATGTGCCTCTTGCCGAGAACTCAACGTGCGCGTCGAGTCTCGGTTGGACTTCTGTTTGCTGGAAGTGGTCTGGGTAGCGCTCGTGTCACCGTGGGTCTTCCCCATAGCTGCCCTGCCGGACAACCTTCCGAGGTCGGGGACTTGCGCTTCGCTGTCCATCGACGCCACATTGCCCTTGCCGTCCGAGAGTACGGCGTCGCTGCCATCGCTGAAGGCACCCTCCGCGGCCATGGCCTCTTGTCGCCTGGCGTGGTGGGCCCAACGCTTTGTTGAACGGTCCTTAAGGGTCTTCGGTTTAAACCGACTGCATGCTCTGCAATTTGTCTCGGGGTGGTCCCTCGGCAAGCAGAGGTTACACGTGGTGTGTCCGTCAACCCAAGGATACTTGCGGTTGCACTTGGGGCAAAATTGAAAGGGGGTACCCTCCATACGCACCCTATGGCAGCGGGCTGGGAGTGTAGGAATATAAGTAATGTACCTATATTAATCAGAGTGTAGGATATGTGCCACCCACAACTCTCCCTACTTGCAGGGCCGAGTCCAGAGGACTTCCGAGGCCCAAATCTGTCGCTGTAGTCCGACGGTTGAATTTTCTCCGATCCGGCATCGAGTGTCGATGTTCAGAGACTCGAGGTGGAATAAACGGGGAAATATATAACAATATTAGCAAAATCTGACTAAGTCAGGGAACTCCGCTCAGTGCTTCCGACCAGCATGGCGGAAAAAAACAATATCAGTGTCCTAAACGCATGAGGGATCATGGGTACAGTTGACGTCACACTAGGGATAGTATTACTGGCACGCCCTGTGTCGACGCCCAATTTTCGAGTTTCGAAAAACAAACTAATACTCCGCAGCTTCCACTAGATGTCGGCCTATGCACAGCATGTGATCTAAGCAGATTCCACAAGCCTCAGAAATGTATTTACCTTTCCCTGGACGTACTATGGGCTGTGACCAGATAACTGCTGCAGAGACTTTGCAGCAGACTCCAATGCAACGCACAAGACCCTCAGGGTGGGATGCCCTGGTGACAGTCCCCAGACACTAGGGCATCACCTTTGGACAAGATGGGGTGCAAGGCTCCAATGATCATCAGGGTATTCAAGAATGTAAGGATGGCGAGCCTCAGTCATCCACCAGTGAGATGGCTTACCACAATGCCGCTGCTAGAAGGCATCCTGGGTGCAGGCTCTCCTAGAAAAGTAATTGCCCAGGACACGAAATAAAAAGGGCTGCTTATCTGCTTTCGTTTCGACATGAATCTCTACAAGTGAACCAGTGACGGCACACCAAAGATCTCATCACACCTCCAGAATAGATTGAGGACCTGATGAAAAAAAATTTGCCATACCACACCGGTGTCCCAGCAGTGACTTGGCAACCAGGCATTCAAAACAGAGCAAATGGGGATCATGTGCTGAGAACCGCAGAGTGAATGGCCTGCAAGGTTGCTAGTTATCCACACAAAAAACAAATAAAATGGATGAAACACTGGCGGGTAGCCCGAAGAAATGAAAAATAAAAAAGGAAAATCACTGCTACACAGGCATCCAATCCAGTCAGTTTGGTCAAAACGACCGGGGGTGTTGTCGGGTGACACACTGAGGCCACGCGCTACGCACATACATTGGGCCGCACTTGAAAGAAATGTGCATTGCAAAAGGTTCCGGTCCCATCCCAAAGGACAGGCACCCATAGGTTTGGAGGAAAGGTAAAAGGATGGAGGATTACTCTACTTTATTGAAGCCCTAGATGGAAAGGAGATGGCACTTAAAACTCTGCCTTAATGACGTCTAGGTTCTCAGACAGCAAATCATTTAAAAACAGTAGTTGATTTACTATTCCTCATCCTCAAAGTACCCAATATAGAATGTGGATTCACATGCATAAGGTAAATACTTTCAACTTTTAGTTCAGAGAGAACAGAAAAATAGCAAGTCGAGTCGTAGGGTCTGTTGTACAATAGTCCCTTACTCTGCATCCTGGAAAACGGTACCAGACCCGTTGAGTTCATGATTAATTCAGGGGAAAAGAAATTACTCACTGTAGTGAATAATGTAACTCCCTAGTCCATAGTCCCCTTTCCTCCATATTGTATGGGCGTCCCCGCACAGGGATGGACCAGAGACTTTTGCACCACATAAAAATGCACTTCCCCTTTAAATGTTAATTTAGGCGCAAGGATAGGTTTTGCCGCGTATGCTGACCCCGCCCCTACCTCAGTCCCCAGAAACATGCGTCGGGAACGACTGCCCTAACTATGCTTTTTCTTTAGCGATGGGGATGGTGGAGGAAAGGGAACAGTGGACTAGAAGTACAGTAGTCACTATAGTGAGTAACATTTACTCCTAAGTCCAGTCCCCTTTCCTCCATATTGTATGGCCGATTCCAATGCAACTCTCCTTTAGGGAGGTGTGATGAATCCAATTGAGTCATCACTAATTTCCCGGCAGTAACCTCCTCCCATGTGGCCAGGGGACAGCAGCCGCTAACCGATCTTAGCCCTCGGGCGGCTATATAAGGGAGGATAAAACGGGAAGAGACTACCTCAGTGGAGATGTCACAGCTTCATCGGGTGAGACATGGCATTCCCCCATTCTCCCTTGAAGATCACCTTCCCATTTTCAATGCCCTTATAGCATACACCTACCCATTCCCCTCCAGAAAATAGGGAAACCAATTTGCCTAAACCTGTAGAACAACTCGCCACCTTGGGTCTACCAAGTGAAACCTTGGAAAACACTTTAGTTATAAGAATCAGTTTGGAACAATGAACTCCATCTCCCAGACTTCTCAAAATACTGGGACAACAATCAGAATGCAGATCGGAAGAAACTAAGTCTAGCGAGCGCTCCAGTGTCGCTCGTGTGCACCGTAGCCTGGTAAGTTCAGAGGCAGAAAGTCTGCTATGCCTGGGATATGGACACCCGGTCTGTTTACGTAAACCATTGAGGTTGTACTATCTGAGGATTAGCACCCCCTTATTCTTTATCAAGGGACCAAAGGACTTTAATAACAGAAATGTTACCTTCAACCCCAGATAATATATGCATCTCTCCCTGTCAGTGGACCACAGCCCATGAGTGTTGTGAGAACCTAGTATTGCGCCCCAACCCTCTAGGGTTGAATCTGTTGTTGTATGAGGTAGAGAATGAAATGGCACTCCCGTCAAGAAGGTGGATTCTGTTCCCACCATATATCTTCCTTGATAACGGCAGGGATAGTTACTGTGTCAGATTGGGAACCTATCTCCAATCCCAATAGGCTATGAAATTAAGTTCAATCCTTGTTTTTATCCTTTTTAGCCGTACTGAGAGAATGCAAGTAGAAAAGAGACCCAACAGCTTTTGGTAGCACAACACTGTTGGGCAGTCCCTTTCCTAGAAATGCTTCACTTCTGCTAATATATCCTTCCTCCTCTTCAGAGTGGGGCACATTCTACCCTGCACAGTGTCCCACTGGACACCAATAAGGGTAATCTTCCGAGTTGGGATCAGCTCCGAGTTCTTGGTGTTGATTGAAAACCAAAAGTCGAAAAGTATGTCAATTGGAGATTGCAGGGTTTGCTTTGCTTTTTGGGGAGACTCCACCCTGATGAGCCAGTCATCAAGATATGGCTAGACTTGTTCATCAAGTTGGCCATCGCGTTCATAATCTTTGTGACTACTCGGTGCAGAAATGGGAGGACTTTGTATTGACATGTTTCCCCAGGATTGAAAATCTGAGGAATTGTCGATGAGGATGCCAGATTGGTGTATGCAGGCAAGTGTCCTTCAGGTTCAGGGCCTATAGGCATTTTCCCGCCACGCAGAGACACTGCAATTTGAGCTGGGGTCACCATCACAAATTTTTCTAGGTGTATGCAAAGATGGGCCTAACTCTCAGGCACGCCTTATTCTTTCTGTACAGCAAAGATCCTGTAATAAAAACCTGGGCCCCATTCTTGCACAGGGACTCTCTCCAATGCCTGAGATTCCATCAAGCTCTCCAATTCCTGGAGACGTGTTGGAGATCCGATCTGTATAAGCGGGTGGGATGCTGGGATCGGTAAAGATAAAGGGAGACAAACCTTTTGAAACCGCTGAAACTAACCAACTGTCTACAAAATGGTGACACCACTGATGCTTGTGCAGAGAGACAGACTACAGGAGATTCATGGACCCAGAACTGTAGTATGTCCTTCGTGAATTTAGGGGTATGCATCCAGGCTGACCCTCTCGTGTCCACCCCTGTGCACATGCCTCTACTGGCCGTGCCTATATGTGCTAAAGGGAATTCTAGAAGATTGTGCAAGACCATTTTGGCCTCAATTAGGCCACATTTGAATGCTACTTGCTTACCAAATGGATGATCATGGGTAAACCAAGAAATCTCCCACAAAAAGCAGCTGATTGGCAGCTGCCAATAGTGCTGCCGCATTAGCTTGACGTTAATGTAATGATACATTTTTCTCCCAAAGTCTCCAAAAGCTTATCCTCGCTGTTGAGAACTGCAGACTATGTTGCTGCTTGACTTGGGCCAGCCACAGCAGGCTTGGCATAAAAGGAAACCGCAGCCACTACAGAAGAATGCGGTTGTGGATGTGAGGCCAGCAGTTGCCCTTCTGTGCCCAAATGTCTATACTGGCAATCCAATTCTTTACTGACCCAATGGCAATAGTGCGGCTTTGCCCATATCTTTTTTGCGACTTCAAAGACATCCTTCTGTAAGGGAATGCCTGGCATGGAGCGCTAGAACCTGTGCTAAAACTCGCTGGAGGTACCCACAAAAATTCTGCCAATTCCTCTAGCCCTTCATGGACAGCTTTGTCAGAGGAAAGATAATCTGTTTCCTCCTTAGTCAGTACCAAGCTTCTTGTTAGCTAAACTTGACGCAGACTGATCTTGTGGGTACTGGCTCTTGAGGAGAGCTTTATGGACATTTTCTGTACTGCCAGAAGGTCGAGCTGCCATATTTTGGGTATCCCTGGCCACCACAATTGGTGTGGGCAGAGGCGGTGGAGAGGTGGTTGATTAGCTGAGTCGCCACTGGAAAACGCTGTGGCGCCGGAGGCAGGCCCTACGGTTGTTGAAATTATTGTGAAAGAGCTTTTGGAGAAATCCCTCAACAAAAACCAAATCTGTCTGCGCATGCTTGTGACATTTGTACTGAAAAGACCCTGATGACTGTCCAGGTTGATGTGCCTAGAACCCATGGATCTTGTCTGGGCTGCTGCATCCATGGCTCAGAGTACCTAATAGCACTAGATGAAGTTGGGTATGAAGTGAACCAGGGAATGTCATCACTAGACAATTCTACCCTTGCCAGTAGCACACTTGCCGTGTTAGTTTGTGGACTTGATGTGCTCTCCACCGAACTATGGGAATGTGGTCTTGAACCCTCTGTTGCTCTCTCAGATGGCAAAGAGTCTACAGAGGATGGCGCCTTATCCGTAGACGCTGAGCAGACAGTAGCAGCTTGCCGCCACTTTGTGTACCTCAGACTGCTGTGGCAAACCGAGTACGCAGGAGAGCAATGCCCGGTGTGACACTTGTCTTATTCGACCCTCTCTTTTGGAGCTCAGAGGTAGCTCCGGTAGTCTGGGATCCCTCAGCTAAAGGCTCCCCTCTGACCAAGGCCCAGTCACAGAGCCAGCCGCCTCTCTGAACCAACACCCGGTAGAGCTTTTACGACCTTCGGTACTAGGCCCAGTATGATTCACAGCCCCTCGGTGAGTGCACCAGTAGCTGCTTGAGCCTCGGCCCTGGTACCAGTATTAGGATCGTTCCGACCCCCCCAGTCAGATCTCCCACAGGAGTGTCTCACCCCCTCCCCCCCCTTCTGGGGTTCCTTTTAAAATAAAAGGTGCCCTTACCATGTCACAGGATTGCCAGTGTGCTCTTCTTTCCAGGTGGCGACTTCGAGAAGATCACTCCACCTTGAAAGCCTGTTCTTAAGAGACCTTTGAGTCAACATGTCACACGCAGCACACAAATTGCACCTGTGCTCGGGGCCCAAGCACTCTAAGCAGAGTGAACGGGCGTCAGAGGCAGGAAGAGGCATGCCGCACACCTACCGAAGCCCGGGGTACACGGCATGCACCAGGGGACACCAAAGGTTGTGGTGAAATAGAAGGTAATTAGGAAATAAGTACACAGGAAATGAGTGAAAAAAGTGTGTGGCAAAAATAGGCAATGCACTGCAGATGTCCATTGCAGTCACGCGGAAAACGGACTGAGGTGTGAGGTGGGGTTAGCATGCACGGCCATGCGTGCCTACATTTAAAGTGGAAGAGCTTTTGTTTATGGTGCAAAAGGCTGTAGTCCCACCGCCATGCGGGGACTCCCATACAATATAGGGAAAAGGAGACGGGATGTAGGAGTAAGTACACTTAAAGCAGTATTGAAATAAAATGGACATCACTACATGTTTATCTGTAAAGGAAGACTTAAGTTCAGCATTTGTATTTACTCACCAGGGCTATATGGCTATTATTCCATGTGTTGTTGTCAACTAGAGTAGTCCGATTAGCCATTCCTGCTATTTGATAGCCATAGTCCCACCAGGACATCACCCGGGCATGCTCATCTGTATTTTGTCTTAGCCAGTAGTATGCTTCCCTGAAATCATCTAGGATGTTCCTTGTACTGAAATATACAAGTGTTGGTGTTATGATAAATTCTTTTCAATGTATGCATCCAAATTCATCACTTTGAATTATGCGCACAAAAGCAGTCAATAGTCCAATATTCTATCAGTTTTCATAACTCTTAAGGCAGTTGTTTGTTTCTTTATTAGTAGCGCGCCAGACCCGAAGGTATCAGGGCGCGAGGACATGAATTCTTTAGGCTTACAGGTTACACAGTGCAGTGGTACAGAACATTGGCAATACAGCAATAGGAACAAGTTACTTACCTGTAACTGTTGTTCTCCAGCATGGGTCTGGCATGGATTCACATGCTCATGAATATTCCCCGTCAAGCTGGGAATCCTCGGTAAAGAAAAAACTAGTATCAGTTTCGTTTCTGATCTGTCTTTCGTAGCAATAACCAATCATTGGTCTCTGCGTCATACTGACCACAGCCAATGACTGCCCTCTACCTAAGCACCACCTCTGGCAGCCATCTTCAGATTTGGAAGCACGTGAAGTGGCAGTATGACCAAGTGAAGAGCCGCAGAGGGGTAGGCGGGAGGGTTCGCATGTGAATCCATGCCAGACCCATGCTGGAGAACAACAGTTACAGGTAAGTAACTTGTTCCTTCTCCAGCATGGGGTCTGGCATGGATTCACATGCTCATGAATAAAGAATACATAGCAGTACACACGCACAACCACGGGAGGTGGCAAAGGCTCAACATTAAGCATTACATCAAACCCAACATTAAGCACCTTACCTCCTCACCAGGCTCACCTCAGCGAACAGGTTGCGCAGCACTGCTTGGCCGACCCTGGACTCCTCCCCGGAATCCCGATCGACGCAGTAGAATTTCGTGAAGGTGTGCGTCGACCTCCACGTAGCAGCCCTGCATATGTCCAGCAGGGGCACACCAGAAAGGAACGCCGTGGTGGCTGCGATCGCTCTGGTGGAATGGGCTCTCGGACGGCCAGGCAGCGGTCGGTTTGCCAACCGATGACAGTACATGATACAGCCGGAGAGCCATCTGGAAATGGAAGCCTTCGAGAGAGCCTTCCCCTGATTGACAGGTTCAAAATTCACAAAGAGTTGTGATGTCTTCCGAAAACACTTCGTGCGGTCCACATTGAACTTCAGCGCTCTAGCCACATCCAGCGAGTGCAAAGTCCTCTCAGTCGGCGACGAAGGCGACGGGAAGAACACAGGCAACACCAAGGGTTCGTTGAGGTGGAAGTCCGACGGCACCTTGGGCATGAAGGAGGGGTGCGTCCTGAGCACTACCCTCGTGTCGTGAAAAGTCAAGTACGGGGCCTTGCAGGAAAGGGCCTGGATCTCTCCCACCCGTCGTGCGGAGGTGATGGCCACAAGAAATGCTGTTTTCCACGACAGAAACTTCAACGGGGCCGAGTGCAGAGGCTCGAACGGAGGTCCCATGAGCTTGGTCAGCACCACGTTGAGCTCCCACGCCGGGGCCGGAGCCTTCACCGGCGGGAACGATCTGAACAGTCCCTTCATGAACTCTTTCACCAGACGATGAGACCACAAGGACGTCCGGCCCGTGGTTCTGGTGTATCGGGAGATCGCAGCAAGATGAATCTTGATGGACGCGTGTGCCAGACCAGCTTTGGCCAGCGTCAGCAGGTACGGCAGTACCTGGGGAGCCGTAATCCGTAGAGGGTTAATCTTCTGTGCGTGGCACCAGACAGAGAACCTCTTCCATTTGTGTCCATAGCATTTAAGAGTCGAGGACGCCCTGGCCTTTGCAAGAACCTCTCTGCAGTCGGCCGGTATGTCGTATCCTCCAAACTCTAGCGCTGCAGGAGCCAGGCCTGCAAGTTCAGCGATTTCGGGTCGTGGTGGAGGATGGCGCCTCCTTCCCTGGAGAGTAGATCCGCGTCCACCGGCAGCTTGATTGGCGGGGACGCTGATAAGTCCAGAAGGTCCGGGAACCATATCTGCCTCGGCCACGCAGGTGCGACGAGGATCATCCTGCACCGTGACCTCTTGAGCTGGTTGACGAGCCGGATTAGCAGTGGCAAAGGAGGGAACGCGTAGAGGAACAGGCCCTCCCAGGGGAACGAGAAAGCATCGCCCATGCTCCTCGCCTGGGGAAACCTGCTGGCGAACCTCCTGCACTTGGAGTTCGTCGCCGTCGCGAACAGGTCGATCTGGGGTGTGCCCCACCGTCGGAAGAGGCGATCCACTAGATCCTGCCGTAGTTCCCACTCGTGGCACGAGCGCAGCTCCCTGCTGAGTGAGTCGGCGATGGTGTTTTTTATCCCTGCCAGATGAAACGGCACTAGAAACATCCTTTGGGCGACTGCCCAATGCCACAGGTCCTGCGCCTCCTTGGACAGTGCTGGGGACCTGGTTCCGCCCTGTTTCCTGATGTAAAACATGGTGGTGGTGTTGTCGGTGAAGATCCTCACCACCTTGCCCTTGAGGGACGGAAGGAAGGACCTGAGGGCCCAGAACACTGCACGGAGCTCCAGGACGTTGATATGGAGGGACTTCTCCGTCGGGAGCCAAAGGCCTCTCATGTGCAGATTTTCGGTGTGCGCTCCCCACCCTTCCAGGGAGGCATCCGTGGTCACTGTCTCCTGGTGGTCTGGGGTCTGGAAGTCCATGCCCGCCGTCAGATGCGCGCGGGTGCCCCACCACCGGACCGCTCGGCGGAAACTCTCGTCGAGTGTGATCCTCTCCTCGAAGCCGCCCGTCGTTTGGATCCAGCGCGCGTCCAGGAACTCCTGCAACGGGCGCATCCGGAGCCTGCACATGGGAATGAGGTAGATGCAAGAAGACATCATTCCGAGGAGGGACTTGATGGACCTCACCTTGGCCGCGCCGGAAACCAACATCCGCTGTACCTTGCGCCCAGGATGGACCTGGTCCTTTCCTCCGACGGGGAGGCCAGAAGGGACACTGTGTCGAGCTTCGCTCCCAGAAACAGTGCGTTTTGCGCGGGTACCAGGTGGGACTTGGCGTAGTTCACAGAGAATCCCAGGTCCGTGAGAAGTTGGACGGTCCTTGCCGTGTGCTCCACGGCGAGCTCCCTCGTCTTGGCTCGGATGAGCCAGTCGTCCAGGTAGGGGTAGAAGTGGATCCCCCAACGGCGCAGCTGCGCCGCCACCGGTGCAAGGCACTTGGTAAATACCCTGGGTGCCGACCGTAGTCCGAAGGGGAGGGCTTTGAACTGGTAGTGACGCCCTTGGACCACAAACCTGAGGAATTTTCGGTGCCCCTTTAGGATGGGAATATGGAAGTAGGCATCCTCCAAATCCAACGACGACAGGAAGTCTCCTTCCTCCAGCTGACCCAGGACATGCTGGAGGGTGACCATCCGGAACTTCTGCGCCTTGATGAATTTGTTCAGACGTCGCAGGTCTAGGATGGGGCGCCATCCTCCCGTCTTCTTCACGAGGAAGTATCTCGAGTAAACTCCGGAGCCCCGAAGCCTCTTTGGGACGAGTTCGATGGCGCCCTTCCTGAGCATCCCCTGTACCTCCAGGAGAAGCTGAGAGACGTGAAGCTCTTTCCTGGCCACGGGGGGGACGCGAGGGCACCTTCTTTGAAACTCGAGCGCGTGGCCCCGGGCTAAGGCGTCCAGCACCCAACGGTCGGTGGAGATGGACTCCCACACGCTGACGAAGCTCGCCAGCCGGCCTCCCACCGGGGTGCTTCGGTGGGGGCCCGACCCCACGGCCGGTTCAATCCTGTTTCGACGAGGGTTTGCCGACTTGACCTCCTTGGCGACGACGGCGGGGTCCGCCGGACTTGCCTCGTCCTCTGTAGGCCTCCTGAGATGACGAGCGGGCCGCTTGACGGTAGGTGGAGAAACCTCCGCCGGAACCTTTGGAGGCACCCTTGCCTCCGCTGCTCCGAAAGGGCATCCGTCGTTGCTGCAGAACCCCAAGGGCCCGGGCCGTCTCAGTGTCCGCTTTAATGGCCTGGAGGGAATCGTCCATTGTTTTCCCAAACAGGTTGTTCCCATCGAACGGCATGTCCAGGACTCTGGTCTGTACGTCTTGACGGAAGTCCGTAGCCTTGAGCCATCCACGCCGCCTAAGGCACACGCCGTTGCCCAACTGGCGAAACCCAGTGTCGGCGATGTCCGTCGCAATAGTGATGGCGTGGTCCGACGCCACCTCGCCTTCCTGTAGGATCTCCAGGGCATCCCCCCTCTTGTCGTCCGGTAGGAAGTCCAGCAGGGGAGCCAGTTTGTACCATAGCTCCCTGTCGTAGCGGGCCACGATAGCCAAGGCGTTGGCTGCTTTAATCGTCGTTGCTGCCGACGAGATGACCCTGCGTCCCATAGCGTCCAATTTCTTTCCCTCACCGTCCGGTGGGGAAGTCAATGTGGAGGCCGCACCCCCCCCCCCGCTTTCTTCCTGGCCGCCGCGGAGACGACAGAGTCCGGGGTAGGCTGCGCCCAGAGGCACAGGGGGGCCGCGTCCGGGACCCGGTACTTCTTCTCGTACCGGTCTCTTCTAGCTGGTGTCGTGGAAGGGTTCTTGAGGGCGAGGCCCTCATCCCAAATGTCGTCCAGTAGAGGCACCTCGAGGACCGTCTTCCTCTTGGCCTCGCGCCGTTGATAAAGGAATCCTTCCTTTTTCTTCTCCTCAGGGCAGAGTTGGAAAAGCTCGGATGCCCTAGTGATCATGGAGTGGAACGATCCAACCTCGTCGGGCGGAGAAGCCCTGGTGGGAGGTGACGACGGTAGATCCTCGTCGTATACCTCGTCGTCCGTACCCGTCGCTGCCGTTTCAGTCCCCGTATCATCCCCTCGGGTGGACGGGGAGGAGGGCTGGACGGGGCGCGACGGCTGAAAAGGAGGTGGAGGGTGAATCCTTCTTTTCTTGGGCGGGGGAGTGCCAGAAGGTCCCGGTTCAGGATCCCCCGACAGGAGAGGTTCCTCCGTCGGCAACGGTAGTCTCGTCCTTATCTCTGAACATAAGGACTGTATAGCCAACAAAATGGCAGCCAAGTTGTCTTGCGGCGCTGGCAGAGGGGAATCCGACGGGCGATCAGGGGCCCCGTCGGCACCCTCGACGATGTCGTCGTCACCTTCGTCGGGATCCATCCCGACCGACCGGTCTTCTTCCACGCCAAGACGGCTTAAGACCTCGATCAGCTCTTCCTCTGAGGTTGAGGCCGAATCTACGACGACGCCCTGCCCCCCCTTTTTCTTTCCCGCCGGGGGTTTCACGGGGGTCCTATCGATGGGCACAAAAGAGGACTCCCTCCGAGGTGGCAGGGAGACTCTGAGCCCCCGAGGTCGCCACCACTGGTGTAGCCTCCACAGGCTGAGCCAGGGCCGCCGCGACAGTATCGATAGAGGGCTTGGCCGGATGGATTAAGGCCTTCACCACCTTAGGTGCGCTCACCGCCTTATCCATGGGGGGGGGGGACACTGCCTCGCTCCCCCTCCGATGGGGCCTTCGAGCTCCACCGGGGCCTCTCCAGGAGCTTCGCCGGGTGCTCGCCCTTCCTCTTACCCGACCCAGAGCGTTGGCTCGTGGCTGAAGGTGCCGGGGAGGGTGCGCCCTGCCTGGTGCCCGTAGAGCCCGATCGTTCGAAGCTCCCGGTGCCAGCGGACTCGCGGTGCTTGGCCTTGTGTTGGACCCCCGTCGCCAGGGCGTCCTCAAAGGTCTTAGAAGACCGCTCGGATTTCTTCCTCTTCTTCTCGATTGATGGGCTCTTCCCTTCCAGCCAGTTGGCGAGACGTTGATGGCGGTCCTTCATGGTCCGCTCCGACATGTTGCCGCAAAACGCACAGTCCTTCTCCACGTGCGTCTTGTCCTCATGTAAGCAATAGAGACAAAAGGAGTGTTCGTCCTCCTTAAAGACGTTCTGCAGCTGGCATCCAGGGCAGATCCTGAACAGCTTTCCGGGCGTCGAGCTTCCCTTCTCCTGGGCCATGTCCGGGCCTGAGAAACTTCTGGAATCCTCCAAAAGCGTAGCTCGACGAAATCTTCACCCTTGAGGGGCACAGACGAATCCGACACGGGTCCCCGTTGATCGGATGGAGAGTCGGTGGAGCTTGAGGCTCTTTTGACCGAAAAAAAACGAAGTTTTTGAGAAAAAACGTGAAAAAATAGCACTAACGCTCGAGAGCAATAGCACGAGGATCCCAACACATGAACGTGCGGTAAAAATCTGAAGATGGCTGCCAGAGGCGGTGCTTAGGTAGAGGGCAGTCATTGGCTGTGGTCAGTATGACGCAGAGACCAGTGATTGGTTATTGCTACGAAAAACAGATCAGAAACGAAACTGATACTGGTTTTTTCTTTACCGAGGATTCCCAGCCTGACGACGGGGAATATTCATGAGCATGTGAATCCATGCCAGACTCCATGCGGGAGAACATGTACATAGCAGAGATAGGGTATGGTAGAGTATTAAGGCTCGTTCCCTTTGAGCCACTTGATGTAGTTTACTCTAAAGTGTTGGTAGGTTTGGTCAAGCCTTAAGGTGGGCGGAAGGGAGTTACATATTTGTGCAGCTTTGACAGGGAAGTTGTTCCCTTCAGTTGTAGTAATTTTGAATGGAGGGACAACTAGGCAGTTCATGTAGGCTGTTCTCGTGGGTCTTAATGTGGTTCTTCTTTTGAACCTCTCAGTGAGGTAGCTAGGTGCTACGTTATTAAGGCATTGAAATGTTAGGGGCGCAGTTTTAAGTTTCATTTCATCAGTCGTAGATAGCCAGTTGGATTGCTTGCTAATTGTTGTGATATGTTCTCTTTTTGAGATTTCTATACTTTTTTTCAACTTTTTGTGGAAAAATGTGTTACTCACCTAGTATCTGTTAGTCCCTGATGCTGCATCAGTTTTTGTGTCACTTCACCCTCCCTCTGGAACTCTCTGCCGGCACACATCAGGAATTATCACTCCTACTGCACCTTAATAAAACATGTAAAAAACTGGATGTTTAACAAATAGGACTAATGATTAATTAAATGTACCTTCTGCCATCCACCTCTGCCCAAACGCTGCAATACCCTGGGCCTGTGCCCATTCTTATCTGCAAGCCCTAGAGGAGCAGGAGGCCTGTATCACTACAAGAGCAGTGCCACCCACACTGGAGCATGTCCAGAGCATGCTGCAATTAATAGGTAAGCCAGTGGGCTATACATACCTTGCCATAGTTGGCCGCAGTGAAAATAACTCCTTTTTTCATGCGGAACATGCCGCAATTACAGCCGCAGAAGCTGTGCTAACTTCAGATTGCTGCCACTACAGCTGTTGGTCAACTTTACCCAGCTTGAGTGTACAGTGCCTCCATTGTACTACATGAGGCCCGGTCCACACTAAGATGGCTGCCACAACACAGCGAGCTGCATCCCACTACTAGAGGAACATCCCCTTCTGGTAATGGAGCCGGATTGGTTGCAAAGCCGGAAGGCGTTAACCGGCACACGCGTTAAGGATCTCACCTGGATTGTGCCTGTCCGTTGCCGACCGAACCATCAGCCGGAAACCCTGGTTCAGCTACCTCCCTCACCCCGTGAGTATCTATTCCTTCTACAATACCTGAGCCCCCACTCACCACCTAGCCTACCACACTCGGTCTACTTGCCTGAGCCGTGTCTCCTAGCCACGCCCAAAGTGCCACTGCCGTCTACCCATTGCCATTTTTGCTAAGGCATTCTCCGAGACTACTATCGAGCGTATTACCCAAGGTTTCTGAGCGAACTACCCACAAAATATGCCGCACCCTGAATATATCATTAACTGTAGACTCTTCAAAGTTATCCATACGTTATACACACACACACACACGTTATAATGCAACCCTCTTAACTTCTGCTTCCTATGCAGCACCAGCCATACGATTAAATTCTTCTTCCAATCCTAGTTCCTTAAGAACAGCATATGCAATGAATTTGTTGCATCAAATCTTAACTAACTCTAGCCTACTGCCTTGAACTGCATTGTCTGAAGTCCCTGCTTAACACTGCTCCAAGGTACTGGACTGCCTCATTTTTGTCTACCATTAACCCAATATACAAATGCCTCAAATCTGCTCAGCATTAGACCGCTGCATTTGACTGTACTGCCACAACTGTGCTGCCGAACATCAGCCACTGTTTCTGACCGTATTGCCTCTAGTCCCGTTTAACACTAGTCCAATGCACTTGATCACCTCAATTTCTGTCTAGCATTTACACATTGTACAGGCAGTCTAGCACTAGCCTACCTTACTTGAATGTATCACAGCTACAGCTCATATTAGCATTAGCCCAATATATCTGATCAGAACTGCTCTTGCATCATTTCAGTAGCACTCTTACAACATGCCGCCCAAACTGCCATGTTCCTACGATATACCACCTACACCCTTCCTACCTGCACTTCTTATAGGCACACCTACCCAAGGTGCTAAGATTGCCACTCCAGTTCCCGTACCTAGCCACACCACTATGACCAAATCACTTCGGGATGTACAAGCCCTTGCACACCCCATGCCACTGTGAAAAATCCAAGGCTAGGTACCCACTCTGTCCACTTCTCAGCTACTATCAAAAAACTCCTAGGAAAGCAACCTCACCACTCTCCCTCATCGGGCCTCCACACCCATGCCAAAAACCCTCAGCACCACCGCCAATAACAACATCCCACGAAAACTAAATTAGGGAACAACCCTACTACCCAAATACAATGTGCACTCATCAATGCACAGTCCTTGCCAGCTCATGCCATAGAGATTCATGACCGTATCACAAATCTGGATCTAGATATCTTAGCAATCACAGAGACCTGGTTACATGAAGCCTCCAGACCAGCCATCTGCCAAACCCTACCGCCAGGCTACATAATCCTGCGCCAAGATAGAACCTCCAGTAAAGGAGGAGGTGCCGCCCTAATTCTCAAGGAAACCATTAACTCCAGGCAAATAAAAACTGCTAAGGCAGACAACTTGGACACGATCAGTAAAAATATCCCTCTCACCTAATGACACTATTTTATTACATTTGTATAGCGCACAGCAGCCCTTGGGCATCAAGGCGCTGTTACTTGCAAGGTTCTTAGTTACAGGGTGGGAGGTTACAAGTTGTACAATTATACTTTAGAGTACATATTTACATACAATTATACATTAGTGTGCATATATGGTACATTTGTGAGGTTTATCGTTAGCTGGTGGTCGTGGCGTACGTCAAGTGAAGAGCACCGTTTTCATAGCTTTACGGAATGCCACGAGAGATGTCTCACCTCGGAGGGTGGGAGGTAGGGCAATGAGGTGCAAGGGTGCGAGGTAGGGGAAACTAGCGCCACCTGCTTTGGATCTCCTTACCATGGGCACATAAAGCATGTTGGCGTAGGGTGTACTGGTTGGTCATGCAGATGTGGAAGGGTGGATCCTTTGCAAAAGGTAATAAAGTGCAGAGAGGTGGATGCACTTGTGGGTCAGTGTCAGGGTTTTGAAAATGATCCTCTTATTGGGAGCCAGTGGGCTGTTTTCCTGGCAGCCGTAATGTGTTCTCTTTTGGAGATGTCTTGGGCTGCGCAGAGCGCGTTGTTCTGGATGACTTGTAGTCTATCCAGGTTTTTTCTGGTGGTCCCTAGGAAGAGTACATTGCACTAGTCTAGCCTTGAGCCAGTGATGGCTCTGGCTATGTTGGTGTAGTTTTCTTTGGAGAGAAATGGAATGGCTGCATTAATTAGTTTGGCAGAGTAGGCTGCAGAGGAGGCGATGGCACTGACTTGTCTATTCATGGACAGGTTAGAGTTCAGGTAGACTGAGGGTTTTGACTGAGTCTGAGACAGTGATTTTAATGGAATCAATGGTGAAGTGGCTAAACTGTGTATCAAGGTTAAGTGTGCCAGGGGAGCCTATCAGAAGAAGTTCAGTCTTGCCAGAGTAAAGGCATGGTCTGTTGGCTGCCATCCAAGCCTGGATGGTGTTGTAGATGTTATTGAGAGTAATGGAGTCTTTGTCATAGTTACTAGTGAGGGTGAGGAGGATCTCGGTAGCGTCCATGTGGTTTGTGTAGGAGATACCCATAGTGACAAGGATGAGAAAGAGCGGGCGAGTAAAGATGTTGTAAATGGTGGGTGAAAGACAAGAACCATAGGGTACTCCACAGTATCAGGCATGCGTGAGTGGATTGATACCGTACTCCTTACCTTGAGTGAGTGGCAGGGATCTGTGGCAGGTGGCAGAAGAGCAGCGAAGAGATGCAAAGATCACAGCAGGCCTTTCCTCTTGGCCTTAGCTCGTCGGCTTCGCCTATAACTCTACACATGGTCTACCGCCCTCCAGGCCCCACTCTCGATTTCCAATCCAACATCGCACACATCCTAGATGACAACCTCAAAACTAACACAAGAGCCACTCTCCTAGGAGGCCTAAATCTTGGTTTCAAAGACCCCAAAGACAAGAAAGGTAAAGCTTTCACCAAAGCCCTTCTAGATCTAGGCTTTACCTAACTAGTCAACAGTCCGACCCACACCAAAGGTTGCATATTAAAGTGGATAGCGGATCACAATTGTGCTGCTGACATCAGCTCCAACACTCCATGCCCTTGGATTGACCACCACTTACTGCACTTCCTTATACCGTCTAAAATAGGAGGTAATCCTAGCCCACCTGTGCCAGCTACCATGGCATGGTCTAGAAAATTACCAAGGAGAGACTACTTCCGCTCCTTGAAAGGAACAAGTTACTTACCTGTAACTGTTGTTCTCCAGCATGGGTCTGGCATGGATTCACATGGTCATGAATATTCCCCGTCGTCAGGCTGGGAATCCTCGGTAAAGAAAAAACCAGTATCAGTTTCGTTTCTGATCTGTCTTTCGTAGTAGCAACCAATCACTGATCTCTGCGTCATACTGACCACAGCCAATGACTGCCCTCTACCTAAGCCCCGCCTCTGGCAGCCATCTTCAGATTTGGTAGCACGTGAAGTGGCAGTATGACCAAGTGAAGAGCCGCAGAGGGGTAGTCGGGATGGTTCGCATGTGAATCCATGCTAGACCCATGCTGGAGAACAACAGTTACAGGTAAGTAACTTGTTCCTTCTCCACCATGGGGTCTGGCATGGATTCACATGGTCATGAATAAAAGAATACATTGCAGTACACACATGCACAACCACGGGAGGTGGCAAAGGCTCAACATTAAGCATTACATCCAAAACTCAACATTAAGCAATTCTTACCTCCTCACCTTAGGCAAACAGGTTGCGCAGCACTGCTTAGCCGACCCTGGACTCCTCCCTGGAATCCGGATCGACGCAGTAGAATTTCGTGAAGGTGTGCGTTGACCTCCACGTAGCAGCCCTGCAGATGTCCAGCAAGGGCACACCAGATAGGAACGCAGTGGTAGCTGCAATCACTCTGGGGGAATGGGCTCTCGGACGGCCAGGCAGCGGTCGGTTTGCCAACCGATGACAGTACATGATACAGCCAGAGAGCCATCTGGAAATGGAAGCCTTCGAGAGAGCCTTCCCCTGATTGACAGGTCCAAAGTTCACAAAAAGTTGTGACGTCTTCCGAAAACTCTTCGTGCGGTCCACGTAGAACTTTAGCGCTCTAGCCACATCCAGCGAGTGCAAAGTCCTTTCAGCCGGCGACGGGAAGAACACAGGCAACACCAAGGGTTCGTTGAGGTGGAAGTCCGACGGCACCTTGGGCATGAAGGAGGGGTGCGTCCTGAGCACTACCCTTGTGTCGTGAAAAGTCAAGTACGGGGCCTTGCAGGAAAGGGCCTGGATCTCTCCCACCCGTCGTGCGGAGGTGATGGCCACAAGAAACGCAGTTTTCCATGACAAGAACTTCAACGGAGCTGAGTGCAGAGGCTCGAACGGAGGGCCCATGAGCTTGGTCAGCACCACGTTGAGCTCCCACGCCGGGGCCTTCACCGGCGGGAATGATCTGAACAGTCCCTTCATGAATTCTTTCACCAGACGATGAGACCACAAAGACGTCCGTCTCGTGGTTCTGGTGTATCGGGAGATCGCAGCAAGATGAATCTTGATGGAAGCGTGCGCCAGTCCAGCCTTGGCCAGCGTCAGCAGGTACGGCAGTACTTGAGGAGCCGTAATCCGTAGTGGGTTAATCTTCTGTGCGTGGCACCAGACAGAGAACCTCATCCATTTGTGTCCGTAGCATTTAAGAGTTGAGGACGTCTTGGCCTTTGCAAGAACCTCTCTGCAGTCGGCCGATATGTCGTAACCTCCAAACTCTAACGCTGCAGGAGCCAGGCCTGCAAGTTCAGCGACTTCGGGTCGTGATGGAGGATGGCGCCTCCTTCCCTGGAGAGAAGATCCGCGTCCACTGGCAGCTTGATTGACGGGGACGCTGAAAAGTCCAGAAGGTTCGGGAACCATATCTGCCTTGGCCATGCAAGTGCGACGAGGATCATCCTGAACCGTGACCTCTTGAGCTGGTTGATGAGCCGGATCAGCAGCGGCAATGGAGGGAACGCATATAGGAACAGGCCCTCCCAGGGGAACGAGAAAGCATCGCCCATGCTCCTCGGCTGGGGAAACCTGCTGGCGACCCTCCGGCACTTGGAGTTCGTCGCCGTCGTGAACAGATCGATCTGGGGTGTGCCCCACCGTCGGAAGAGGCGGTCCACTAGATCCTGTCGTATAAAGACTGTTTTACAGACTGACACCTTTTTAGTGAATATGTGCTGCAGCTGCTTTTCAGTGTCGTAGTTCCCACTCGTGGCACGAGCGCAGCTCTCTGCTGAGCGAGTCGGCGATGGTGTTTTTTATCCCTGCCAGATGAAACGGCACCAGAAACATCCCTTGGGCGACGGCCCAATGCCACAGATCCTGAGCCTCCTTGGACAGGGCTGGGGATCTGGTACCGCCCTGCTTCCTGATGTAGAACATGGTGGTGGTGTTGTCGGTGAAGATCCTCACCACCTAGCCCTTGAGGGACGGAAGAAAGGACCTGAGGGCCCAAAACACTGCCCGGAGTTCCAGGACGTTGATATGGAGGGACCTCTCCGTCGGTAGCCAAAGGCCTCTCGCGTGCAGATTTTCGGTGTGCTCTCCCCACCCTTCCAGGGAGGCATCCGTGGTCACTGTCTTCTGGTGGCCCGGGGTCTGGAAGTCCATGCCCGCCGTCAGATGCACGCGGGTGCCCCACCACCGGATCGCTCGTCGGAAGCTCGAGTGTGATCCTGTCCTCGAAGCTGCCCGTCGTCTGGATCCAGCGAGCGTCCAGGAACTCCTGCAACGGGCGCATCCGAAGCCTGCACAGGCGGATGAGATAAATGCAAGACGACATCATTCCGAGGAGGGATTTGATGGACCTCACCCTGGCCGCGTCCGCAACCAGCATCCGCTGCACCTTGCCCAAGATGGCCCTCGTCCTTTCCTCCGACGGAGAGGCCAGAAGCGCCATTGTGTCGAGTTTCGCTCCCAGAAACAGTGCGTCTTGCGCGGGCACCAGGTGGGACTTGGCGTAGTTTATGGAGAATCCCAGGTCCGTAAGTAGTTGGACGGTCCTCGCCGTGTGCTCCGCGGCGAGCTCCTTTGCCTTTGCTCGGATGAGTCAGTCGTCCAGGTAGGGGTAGACGTGGATCCCCTCCAGCCGCACCGCCACCGTTGCGAGGCACTTGGTGAACACCCTGGGTGCCGACCTCAATCCGAAGGGAAGGGCTCTGAACTGGTAGTGACGCCCTTGGACCACGAATCTGAGAAACTTTCGGTGTCCCTTTAGGATGGGGATATGGAAGTAGGCATCCTCCAAATCCAACAACGACAGGAAATCGCCCTCCTCCAGTTGACCCAGAACGTGCTGGAGGGTGACCATCCGGAACTTCTGTGCCTTGATTAATTTGTTCAGTCGTCGTAGGTCCAGGATGGGACGCCATCCTCTCGTCTTCTTCACAAGGAAGTATCTTGAGTAAACTCCGGAGCCCCGAAGCCTCTTTGGGACGAGCTCGATGGCGCCTTTCTTGAGCATCGCCTTTACCTCCAAGAGAAGTTGAGGGACGTGATGTTCGTTCCTGGCCACGGGGGGGGGACGCGCGGGCACTTCTTTAGAAACTCGAGCGCGTGACCCTGGGCCAGGGCGTCCAGCACCCAACGGTCAGTGGAGATGGACTCCCACACGCTGACGAAGTTCGCCAGCCGGCCTCCCACCGGGGTGCTTCAGTGGGGGCCCGACCCCACGGCCGGTTCAGTCCTGCTTCGACGAGGCTTTGCTGCCTTGCCCTCCTTGGTGACGACGACGGGGTCCGCCCAACTTGCCTCGTCCCCTGTAGGCTTCTTGCGACGACGAACGGGCCGCTTGACGATAGGTGGAAAATCTGCCGCCGGAACCTTTGGAGGCACCCTGCTTGCCTCTGCTGCTCCGAAAGGGTGGCCGTCGTTGCTGGAGAACACCAAGAGCCCGGGCCGTCTCAGTGTCCGTCTTGATGGCTTGTAGGGAATCGTCCACTGTTTTCCCCAAACAGGTTGGTCCCGTCGAACGACATTTCCAAGACTCTGGTCTGCACGTCCTGACGGAAGTTAGTTGCCTTGAGCCATCCACGCCGTCTAAGGCACACGCCGTTGCCCAACTGGCGAAATCCAGTGTCAGCGATGTCCGTCGCTATCGTAATGGCGTGGTCCGACGCCACTTCTCCTTCCTGCAAGATCTCTAGGGCCTCCGCCCTCTTGTCGTCTAGTAAGAAGTCCAGCGATTTTGTACCACAACTCCCTGTCGTAGCGGGCTACGATAGCCAAGGCGTTGGCAGCCTTAATCGTCGTCGCTGCCGATGAGATGACTCTGCGTCCCATCGTGTCCAATTTCTTTCCCTCGCCGTCCGGCGGGGAGGGAGACGTAGAGGCCGAGGCCCCCCCCTCGCTTTCTTCCTGGCCGCCGCAGAGACGACCGAGTCCGGGGTCGGCTGTGCCTGAAGGCACAAGGGGGCCGCGTCCGGGACCCGGTACTTCTTCTCGTACCGGTCCCTTCTCGCAGGCGTTGTGGATGGGTTCTTGAGGAGGGCGAGACCCTCATCCCAGATATCGTCCAGTAGAGGTACAGCGAGGACCGTCTTCCTCTTGGTCTCGCGCCGTTGATAAAGGAAACCTTCCTTCTCTTCCTGGCAGAGCTGTAAAAGCTCGGATGCCCTGGCGATCATGGCACGAAACGATCCAATCTCGTCGGGCGGGGAAGCCCGGGAGGAGGTGACGACGGGAGATCCTCGTCGTAAACCTCGTCGTCTGTGCCCGTCGCGGCCGTGTCAGTCCCCTATCATCCCCACGGGTCGTGGACGGGGAGGAGGGCTGAGCAGGGCGCGATGGTTGAAAAGGAGGTGGAGGATGGGTCCCCCGTCGGGAGAGGTTCCTCCGTTGGTGCCAACGGCAATCTCGTCCTTATCTCCGAGCAGAAGGACTGTATAGCCAACAAAATGGCCGCCAAGTTGTCTTGCGGCACTGGTTGAGGGGAGTCAGACGGGCGGTCAGGAGCCCCGTCGACACCCTCAATGTTCTCGTCTCCTCCTACGTTGGGGTCCCTCCCGATGGGCTGGTCTTCTTCCACGCCAACGCTGTGGCTTAAGACTTCGATCAGCTCCTCCTCAGAGGTTGAGGCCGAATCCACGACGACCTCCTGCCCTCCCCCTTTTTCTTCTCCGTCGGAGGTTTCACGGGGGTCCTGTCGATGGGCATGAAAGAGGACTCCCTCCGCGGTGGCAGGGAGACTCTGGGCCCCGAGGTCGCCACCACTGGTGTAGCCTCCACAGGCTGAGCCAGGGCCGCCGCGACTGTCTCGATAGAGGCCTTGGCCGGATGGATTAAGGCTTTCACCACCTTAGGTGCGCTCACAGACTTCTCCTTGGGGGGGGGGGGGTCACCGCCTCGCTCCCCCTCCGATGGGGCCTTAGAGCTCGACCGGGGTCTCTCCAGGAGCTTCGCCGGGTGTTCAGCCTTCCTCTTACCCGAGCCAGAGCGTTGGCTCGTGGTTGATGGTGCCGGGGAGGATGCGCCCTGCCTGGCGCCCGTAGAGCCCCACCGGTCGGCGCTCCCGGTGCCAGCGGACTCGCGGTGCTTGGCCTTCTGTTGGACCCCCGTCGCCGGGGCGCCCTCAAAGGTCTTAGAAGACCGCTCGGACTTCTTCTCGCCTGACGGGCTCTTCCCTTTCAGCCAGTTGGCGAGACGCAGATGGCGGTCCTTCATGGTCCGCTCTGACATATTGCCGCAAAACGCACAGTCCTTCTCCACGTGCGTCTTGTCCTCATGCAGGCAGTAGAGTCAGAGGGAGTGTTCGTCCTCTTTAAAGACATTCTGAAGCTGGCATCCAGGGCAGACCCTGAACAGCTTTCCGGGCGTCGAGCTTCCCTTCTCCTGGGCCATGATCGAGATGGGCCTGAGAAACTTCTGGAGTCCTCCAAAAGCATAGCTCGACGAATCTTCACCCTTGAGGGGCGTAGACGAATCCGACACGGGTCCCCGTTGATCGGATGGAGAGTCGGTGGAGCTTGAGGCTCTTTTGACCGAAAAAAACGAAGTTTTTGAGAAAAAACGTGAAAAAATAGCACTAACGCTCGAGAGCAATAGCACGAGGATCCCAACACATGAACGTGCAGTAAAAATCTGAAGATGGCTGCCAGAGGCGGTGCTTAGGTAGAGGGCAGTCATTGGCTGTGGTCAGTATGACGCAGAGACCAGTGATTGGTTATTACTACGAAAGACAGATCACAAACGAAACTGATACTGGTTTTTTCTTTACCGAGGATTCCCAGCCTGACGACGGGGAATATTCATGAGCATGTGAATCCATGCCAGACCCCATGCTGGAGAATGTGCGTTGTGCCATTCTGAAAAGTGAATGTAAGGTTATTTTACTCACCTGTGAATTGGATGTGTCCCTTTCCCAAAAGAAAGTCTGTTGGCTTCACTATTTCTTTCAGAGAATAGGTGTATATTATACATTTACCAAATGGGTCTTGGTTTCCCTAACTTGCTGTTTAGCCTGTTTAGAATAAGTCTGCCTTAGATTTTACCTACTTAGAACAACATTGAGTGATTCATAAAGTGTAACATTGGGTTTTGCGTTCCTTGGTCTGTTTCATAACACATTCTTAAACAGTCTCAGGTTTATACCTACCTTTAAGTGGCTGATAGCTCCTTTAAAAAGTATGTGGCTTTTACCTACCTTGAGATAGCTGTATGCCACCCTAAAGATCTGAAAAGCAACTGTAATAGTATATTACAACATTAGGTTTCACCTGCCTAGAATAGCTGTGTGCCATTCCCAAAAGAGTTATGTAAGTGTAGCTGACCTTGGTCTGCCTGGTGCAATCCTACATTAGTGTAAAGAGTTGTTGCTTAACTTACACTGTGTTCCACTGAGCAGCAACTGTAATTGTATATTACACCAAAAGCTCTTACTCACCTAGTATAACTTATCCCGAAAAGTAGTTTTAGGTATATAACTTTTCCTTGAATCTGTGTTCCACTATGCAGAAAAGTATCCTGGTTAACAGAGTTGGTCGATTATGTGATTTTTTTGCTGAATGTCACTGCATAACTGACAGGGTCTAATACCCTTGACTCACTGTAAAGTAAGCTAAAAGTAACTGGTGGTTTTTACTCCAATGAATAGTTGTGACCTATACAAAATGTGTATGAGAAGGGTCCTCTTCCCTAGAATTACTGTTAGGTATTCTGAAGAAGGTTAATGCTTTGGTCTGTGTACCCTCAACCATTGTATTGTGTTTTGATAAATGTGCCACTCTATAGCCAGTATTTACCCCAAGACTTAACTTGGCCTACTTGTATTTAAATGTTGAGCTTCATTTGCTCAAAATTTTACATAGGGACTTAAAAAAAGTGCTAATCTATTTTTTTTATTATTGCCCATCTTTTTTTGCAATAACATTTTTTGGGCGAACCATTCCTTAAGGATTTTGTACCAAGACAAAGAATACAGTTTGAAGTAATGAAAATGTATGTTTATCAATGCACATTTGCAATTCTTCAAAAATATGTTGCAACTTTCAAAGTATGAAAACATTCTTACCCATCATGATTGTATGACGCTAGCACAACACTGGGACTTGAATAGGCATTGCTAGTTACCCAAGTGCAATGCACCGCAAACATCATCAGCAGCATTAACATCAACATTGTGACAATGCTCTTAATATTGGGCCCAAGTCCTTCTTCTGTTTTCTCCTGTTCGGACACGTGTTTTCTCACTTTTCCTGCCTAAGCAAAGAGTGATTTCACATCAATATAGAAACAAATGTTACTAATACGTTTATTCCAACCATTAACAGCGTGTATGAACAAAAAGCGAAACAGTACTCTAATCATGATGAAAACATTCCTCGCCTTTGCGAGTGGAAACAAGTAATCAGTTATCACTACAAACTATACATGATTAGGGGTACACCACATGTGGTCACATGCGTGACTAACACCAATAGCATTTAGTTACATGTCAACATGCCATCAAAAAATCAAAGCCCACAAATTATTTCAATCCTAGTTACTTACCCAAATAGATCTCTGCCCAGAGTAGAGCGTGCAGTGGATACACACTTGATCCATCTCATTCCACATGCTACTTCATGTGCTAGGAAAACCCCTCAATTCATTTTTTAGCTAAATACCCATTTGTTCACAACAGACTGTATTGGCTTTTGAGGAAGCACCTCGTTACATTTTCTGAACTCTGCAGCCCATTTCAACTTAACTCGACCGCCATTAACGCACAGTCTCCCCTCTGAAGGCGATGGAAACGAGGGTTATTCATCAGAGCACCTTGTGCTATTTCCATGAAAACCCTTTCCTCTCCATTCCAATGTCAGGATTTGAACATTGCCACGGCCCAGGGAAATCTTTGTACCACTACCCCAGTGTGCCAATAGAAAGAATGCCAGATTCTAAGAGCAGTGCTCAGTGATAACGTTGTGGGGCTTTCGCTACACTGGTCTAAGACCAGCCTTAAAAGTGGTTAATACTGCTCAAGGTACTCCGCTTGTTACCATTAAGATGGACTTGCCGTAGTATTGAAATGGAGGGATTAGAGAGTGCTCTTGACCTGCACAAGTGTGTATTCCCCATAAAGGCTTGTTTGTATCTACAGCGTCCATCTCCAGATGCAATTGTATCGTGCATTTTAGAGTGCTACGACAACCAGAAATTACCTCAGAGGACGTGCACGCTCACTTGATAAAGGCAAAAGCAGTGTGTCGCTTTTCAGAGACACATCTCTTGGGACTTGATTGCAAAGGCTGCCACATGGGCCTCACCATCAGCCTTCTGTAAGCAATATCTGGAGGCACGTTCAAAGGCTAGTCCCAGTTTGGACAAGCAGTCCTGAGGAACCTATTCCGTTAAGTCTGATACATGCTTGTGAATTCCCCAGAAGTATGGAGGAAAGGGGACAGGATGCAGGCATAATGAATAAGTCACCCTTATTAGTGACTGCTGAACTCCTAGTACAGAGACCCCCCCGCTTCCTCCATACGGCCACCCACAATCCCCCTTAAACATCTAAGCTTTCAGTTATAGCCACGAACTTGGTGGTATAAAAAAGACTGAAGGGCAAGGCAGGGGTTCAGGGAGGCGGAGACTGACGCAACATGGGCCATGACCCGCGCAAAAATAAAAAAAGGCTCTAATGGTGCTGCAAAAGACAAATTATATAATAAAAAAATTATATAGAAGTCACTATGAAGATTAACTTTTCCTCATTTCAAAAAGGCAGCCCCGTTGCTCCTGTTGTGGTGCAAATAGCTGTTAATGGATGAAGAGGCTCCTTTCTGGCTCCAGGGGATCCCCAGTGGGAAAGTTCGCGCCATGTGCATGTTTCACAGACTAAGGTGGGACTTGTTTTATTCATTTTTAGATTCATAAAAACAAAAACTTCAATTCCTTTTCTTTTTCCACACATCATGATCTAGTAACAATATAAAAAGGTAATTAAATAATTCAAACCTTTTCAACGCGTTCACTCCCCTATACATGATACTGCTTATTAAAGACCGTCCCAAGTTACCACCACCTCACATTCATTGACAAGATAATATTGTTGTGCATTTCAGGTTGCTTTTTTCTCTCCCCCCCTCCACCTGCCCCCCCAAGAGCATAACCAGTTACTGAGTTCATACGAATGACTGGTTCTGAGGACTTACAAGGGCCTGCATCCAAAAGGTAAATAACTTTTCATATTTCATTAAGACATACTGTACTCGTTTAGTTCATCACTTGTTTGCAATGTGCTCAATAAAGCTTCAATTTATGCCAAAGTCCATTTCTTGAGGGCCTTTGAGTTTTTCCCCCCATGCCCTAACTATTTTCCATGTTGCTAAAATCAGGGCTGCAAGTTGTTACCCCTTTCTTTTACTCGATATATACTCCCAGCATGCACGCTCATGGGTCAGGCTTCATCCACTATTCTCCCCGATCAGGTACTTTCTGTATAACTCTGCCCCAGAACTTGCTTCTACTAGTAACCTAAGAAGATGTGCACATCAGCTTTCTGTGGGTGCATTAACATACTGAGCCATTGTAAGTTTGAATTCCATTATCAAAGTCAGTCTCCCAAATCGTACAGATTTACAATTCAGTATCACGTAGCAAGTATATTAGTGCTTGCTAAGTGTTGGATACCAATTTAGGCTCTTCAGCCAAACAATAGAATGACTGTAGCAGCGTTTCTGTATCAGCTTTTCGAGGCAACAACTCCCACTTCTTTCTAGCCTGGTCAGTCATACTAGCGTATACCAAAAAGTGTCCGTCGACTTGTCAAATTGGCTTTTCCGTGCCGCAAAAGGTAGTACCAGACCATCTTGAAATAAATCAACCCAATACCGATTTCTTAGATTCCCATTCCGTAGATATGTTTAGTCTGACCCTCTGGCTACCAGTTGACGGTGGCACATTGAGTGAATAAGGCGTTAACTTTCAGTTTATTTAAGGTAGGCTTCCATATAGGAGAACAGATCGGGCAACCATTTGTCAAGGGTGAATCCATAACATTTAATTCATTGTAGAAGACAGGTGTCTGCAACCTTTGGCTCTCCAGATGTTTTGGACTAAAATTCACATGCACCTGAAGGAGCAGTTGGACGGATTACCCCCAAACTCCCATCCCCTCACTGCCGTCATATTGGAACAGTAGAAGAGCTCTGTATGGGACCCCCATGGGTTGTTCCTATACCGCATCGAGTGCACGAGAGACGATATGCACTTAGACAGCCATTCTGAATGTACCATAACACTGAAAGTGAGGAAGGATGCCAGCATGCACCATTGGAATCATGGCGCGTAGAGTGAAACCCGATGAGGGCAGATTGATTCCATAAAGCAAATACACAAAGCCATTCTGAAACTATATGAAAATACAAGAGATGATGTAATAGGAGCAACAAGGGAAACATGTACGAAATGATAAAGTAATCATGAATGCAAAAGAAGACAAAGTAACTTGCCAATAAGTGTAAATATGCAGTGACAAGATAGAAAAGACATAGAAGCTTGCTATAGAGGATAAAGTGGCTAGGATGGCCATAATTGGAAAATGGACGCCGGCTCTTATCAGGATTCAATTCAGCTACTTCAGAAACCGATCAGGGTTGAAGAGTCAGGAGACGCTGAAAAAACAGCTTTGTGTGCAAAACAAAATGTGTTTATGTTGGCTTGGGATCAAGGATGCTATTTTTAAGGAATAGCTGCAGAGCACAAAGGGAGGTAGACGGATAAGCCACGGATGAGACATTTCTCTTCCATTAAAGAAAAAGAAAACATTTGCAAGAGCCAAGTATTGGACAATTAAAACTATATAAAGTCTATACAAGGTAGAGTGAGCAAGTCTCTAGAGGCCAACACAATGACACTCCATATAATTAAAACAAATCGCAGTAAAGTGGACAAATTTGTGGTCTCTTCACACGACTCGCGTCGAACACAAGGACAATTCATTAAGCCTTGGATGAAGATAGTGATGTGCTCACACTCCCTTGAATATCCTAAAACAGAGAGCAAACAGCAGACTGGAAACTTTGGCTCATGGCCGGACTGATGAGATGGACTAATTGGGAACGTTGGGAGTAATCCGATGTGATTAAAGCACCTAGGCTTCAGTTTCTTACGTGCTGCTAGCCGAGTCGAATGTCCAAGGTTGGGTGAGCATGCCAACCAATCAGAGGGTCTATCAGCAACTTGCAATACAATGTTGCATGGACCAATCGGCTGCCATTTTGTTTGCTGTAATCAGTATTATAAGAGGTAGTTTGAGGTGTGCCCTAAACATAAGGGACAGCCAATAGTTTACTAACCCCTATGTATTCTATAAGTAGATAAGTTTTCCTAACCAATCCCTCCCGCTAACACGTTTTGCAACGTAGGATGACAACATAGATGATACATTGGGTTATAAAACCTCTGTGTAATCAAGTTTGTGTGTGCGCGCAAGCATCAGTCCGATGTCCATCAGTTCACCCGGCTTTATTAAATTGAGTATAAAGTAGTATTTTGCCATATTCTTGGAGTCTGTTCGGTTATTTGGTCTGAGATCTTGATTGGTAATTCCATCTAGCACAAGAGATGCTTAAAGGTGCTAGAGCACAAGTTGGTAGCGATGCAGATGGTTTCTCATTGACCTAGGCCCAGCCAGATCCAGATCTTCAGACTTTTGGCTGCTCCAACCATTAGCCAGAAGACCGGAGAGCTTCCTGTGGAGAACAGCGCACACAATCGCGTGTAAGATACAGTTGACAGGTCCCCCTTTGACAAATTTCCTGTCATGTCCCTACAGGTGCCCCGTGGACAGAAGGCAAACTGGTCGGTTGAGGGAGAGTCGATGCAGAGGAACTAAAGCTGAGCCACGGACGCAAGACCATTGAAAGTGCCAAAAATAGGGGTCGGGACATTACGTGTTACTCAACGGTGTGACTAAGGTCCTCCTAGTCCATATTCCCCTTTCCTCTATCCTATATGGGCATCCCTCGTGAGGGACGAGACACTTTTCTCCAGAACAAATGGTCTTTCCCTTTAAATTTATACATGTGAGATGTGGCCCCCGGGAGCATGCGCTCCCTGACCCCGCCGCCACACCCGAGTCCCCTTTGATGCATCAGCTTCTTTAATTCACCTATGATGCTACTTTTAAGGGGGGAGGCTGGTGGGAAATATGGAGGAAAGGGGGACTATGGACTAGGAGTATGTGAGTAACTCCGGTGAGTAACCTGAAATTACTCCTGTCAAGACCGGTGGGGGGGTCTGTACTTCCGCTCTCTATATGGTAGAGGAGAGGCACAGAAGACCCCAGCCAAGATTCTCGATTACGGTAGCGATGGACGAGCAATCAAGGCCTAGCTTCTCAGGAGGTGATGCAGGCTGGTTCTTAAGTACAGGGTATCCCCAAGCCCCCACAAAGGAATGTCCACACACTGTATTACTGAAAACACAGTCTTTATATAATTAATATTCAAGGGTTATGTACACTTATCACAATAACGCACTTTGTGCTCAGGAAAATCAGCAATGGTAAATATCTACAATTCTAAAGTGGTACCACTAATATTAGACCTCATTAAAGTGCATTCACAATACTGTTAAAATGGCACACAGATCAATAAGAAGGAAACCAGCAATAGAGAGAGGAGAGATAACAGAGGGTTGAAACAATAGGCAGAATACTGGCCCCTACCACTGGACACAGTTCTGTGTGGAGATCCCCCCACCTGGGCAACCTGTAAAATAAAGGGATATGACACAAGCCCAGTCCATATATTGTTCAACAGTCTTATTCTCTCCTACAATGTTTTTACCCCCCCAATGTACCTGGTGGAGTCGAGTTCTTCGAAGAGGCGTCGACAGATCCTTCCTGAATGACCCCCTTTTAAGCAGGAGTCACGGATCGTCGAGAGGCGTAGAGAAACGTCGAAGACCTCGGGGTTCGGCGACGGGGAATCGACGGCCCTTCTTGAATGCCTTCCCTTTCAAGCGGGAGGCACGGGGCGTCGAACGTCCGTCGACGAACGAGGTAGAACGATGTCGAAGAGGCGGCAGCTTCGTCCGAGCGGTGCTCGTCGGCGTCGGGGCGTCGGCGTCCTGCACGGCGGAGGTGTGCGGGGCACCTCGATGACAATAGTTCTGGACCGCAAAGATTGTAGAGACGGGAGCCCAGCAAGGGCGTCGAGTCGCTCGAGTCTTTGGGATCGTGAGGTGGCGGGAAACCCACCGGCGGATTTCTCCTCGGCGCGTTGGTCGTCCTCGACTTTCTCCGGCAGGATAAGCGGTCGACGATGCGGTCGAGGGAGTCCTTCGATTGAAATGTTCTTAGGCAAGGAGCGGACGGCTCCGGTCGTCGGCGGCACGGCGTCAAGTGGTTCCCACGGCTGGGCAACACAACTTCGACGGGCCTCCAGCGGTTACACAGACCTGCGAACCCTGGTCGACGGCAATGGACTTCGACAGCGTCGAGGTCCGGGTGCTTCACTTCGATCTCCTCGGCGGTCCCGTCTCGGGTCGGCAGCCTTTCGAGGGTCTGACTTCCAGGGCGCTTCGGCGAAGATTCAGCGGTGCTCGATGGTCCCTCGGAGCACGGGAAGAGGGCGCCTTACCAGGTCCTCTCTCGGGTCAGTCCTCGACGATTTCGACAACCTTCAGTTCCGTCGAAGCAAATGCCACAGCAAGTCTTCTTCTTCCAGCTGGACGTCGAGGATCAGCAAATCCAGTTACTCTTGAGTGGAGACTCAGCTTCTGAATGCTTCTGAACAATTTCCAGTGGTGAGAGGTCCCCAGATATACTATTCTGTCTCTCATCCACACTGCTGGCACACACACAGCAGCCAATCACACAGAAGGGCATTCATGCAGTCAGTCAGCCAATCAGGCACACAGTGCATTCAGGCCACACTCCTCCCTTTCAGACACTCACAACAAGGAATGTGGATTGGGACAAGTACCCAGCCATTCAACACTACACACTGCATTCAGGCCAGTTTCGGGCAGGGCTGTCTCAGTCTTTGTCTCTCATGCCAGAAACCAGACAACCACAACAAGGAGTGTATATTGGTCACACACTCCATTCACCCAGGTCCCACCCACAGGAGGTACCCATAACATACAGTCACTGGGAAGGCTCCAGTCAGTCTAGCTGGGCCTTTACAACAACACCATATATGGAACTTCCACCCAACAGCCAGTCAGGGGGAAGGGACAGAGTCAGGGCTTCCCAGGACTTTGGGAAAAACAAGATAACAGGCAATAGAAAGCAAGAGGCCACAGGGGCCATCTTGTTTCCTATCAGGAATCAACTGATTCCAATGGCAGGGCCTGGGTATCCCAAAATGGAGGACACCCAGAGCACCTGTCAAATTCAGCATGGAGCTGCCACCAGCCCATACCCTGCTCTGTGGGCCACCCACAGGTGCCCAAAAACATACACTAGGGGCACAGGGTTGTACCCCTACCCATGGGTGCCATAAGGGTATCCCATGGGTCTGTTCACCAAACCAAAAGAGAGCTGCACTGCCAGGAGTCCCTCATGGACTCCTGGGCAGAAAACATGACAGAACACACGGTAAAAACAGAAAAAGGACAAGGATTCAGAGGCCCTGTCCCTCAGATGCATTTCCGGCATCACAGTCGCCCCCCCCAGACTGAGGTGGAGGGTGCCTAATCTCCCACGGGATAGACACCCTCATCCAGACGGTCAACATACCTTCTGGAAAGGCCATCTGCATTATCGTGACTCTTCCCTGGTCTGTGCTCTATGGTGAAGTCTAGCCCTTGCAGGCTAATGGACCACCTGAGCAATTTCGGGTTCTCACCCTTCATCTGCATAAGCCACTTCAGGGGCTTACGATCTGTTTGGACCTTGAAGGTAGACCCCGTAAGGTAGGGCCTAAAACGCCTAAGGCTCCAAACTATGCTAAAACACTCCTTTTCAACAGTAGCCCACCTAAGTTCTCTACCCTTGAGTTGTCTACTGATGAATATGATAGGGTGTTCTCTCCCTTTGTCATCTAACTGGGACAAGACAGCTCCAATTCCGGTGTCGCAGGCATCCGTCTGGACGATAAAGGGTCGGCTGTAGTCAGGCGCACTCAACACAGGTGCCCTACACAGACTTTCTTTCAAGCCATCAAAGGCCCTCTGACAGTCTTCAGTCCAATTAACCTTCCTAGGCTGTTTGGGTGAAGTTAGAGCTGTCAGGGGTGCAGCTATGGTTCCATAGTCTGCCATGAAATTGCGATAGTACCCAGTGAGGCCCAAAAAGGCTCTCACCTGGGTTTGAGTAGTGGGAGTCTCCCAGTTCTGTACGTCCTGTACTTTACTGGAGAGAGGTTGGATTTGACCCCCTCCTACCTCATGACCAAGATAGGTAACTTTCCCCTGAGCTATCTGGCACTTGGTGGCCTTGATAGTGAGGTTAGCCCTTTTCAAGGCCTGCAACACCTTATCCAGATGTGTCAAATGCTCTTCCCAGGTGGAACTGTAGACGGCAATGTCGTCTAAGTAAGCCACACAAAAGGCTTCCAGCCCACTGAGCGCATGGTTGACCAATCTCTGGAAGGTGGCAGGGGCATTCTTCAACCCAAAGGGCATGACCCTAAACTGGTAGAGTCCCTCAGGTGTGGAGAATGCCGTCTTTTCCTTGGCATGGTCCGTCAGAGCTATTTGCCAATAGCCTGAGGTAAGGTCAAAGGTGCTCACAAATTTGGCAGCACCTATAGTGTCCACGAGCTCATCAGCCCTGGGCAATGGGTGCGCGTCAGTTTTGGTGACGGCATTGACTCCTCGGTAGTCCACACAGAACCTCCAATCCTTGGTACCCGCCGGGGAACTTGCCTTGGGGACAAGGACCACTGGACTGGACCAGGGACTGGTGGAGGGTTCAATAACACCCAGATCCAACATCTTGGCGACCTCAGCCTGGATGTGGTTTTTGACGGTATCTGACATACGATAGCTCCTGCTTTTGACAGGCACACTGTCACCAGTGTCAATTTCGTGCTTACACCACGGTGTAAGGCCCGGTGTCAGTGAAAACAGAGGGGCATACTGCTGGAGCAAAGCCCGGCAGGCCCTCTGCTGCTCTGTTGTCAAATCGGGAGAGAGTTGTACTCCCTCCACTGAGCCATCCTGAGGGTTGCTATGCAGCAAATCAGGAAGGGGCTCACTCTCATCCTCTTCTTGCCCTGAAGCTAGCAAGAGACATGAGACCTCTGCTCGCCTGTGGAAAGGCTTGAGCCTGTTGACATGGAATACCTGGGGGGCTACCCCAGAGGCTCCCATGTCCACCAGATAATTGACTTCGCCCATCTTGGAGATGATCCTGAAGGGTCCAGTCCACTTGTCTGCCAAAGCTCTAGGCTTGGTAGGCTCCATCACAAGGATTTCCTGTCCCGGAGTCCAATCCACTTGCGAAGCTTTCAGGTCATGCCAGTACTTATTCAATTCCTGGCTGGCCTTGAGATTTGCTGTTGCCTGACCCATCATTTGTGTCATCCTCCGCCTGAGGCCTAACACATAGTCCCCCACTTGCTTGGCGGGACCTGGAGGGGTGGCTTCCAAGCCTTCTCGGATCAAGGCGAGGGGCCCCCTCACGGGATGTCCAAAGAGTAACTCAAAGGGGCTGAAACCAACACCCTCTTGAGGTACCTCTCTGTAAGCAAACAGCAGGCATGGCAGGAGGAGATCCCATTTCCTCCTTAGGGGCTCTTCCAAAGCACCTAGCATGCCCTTGAGAGTTTTGTTAAATCTCTCAACCAGACCATTGGTCTGGGGGTGGTAAGAGGTGGAGAACTTGTAGGTTACCCCGCACTCTTTCCACATGGTTTTCATGTAACTAGACATGAAGTTGGATCCTCGGTCAGAGACAACCTCCTTGGGGAATCCAACACGGGTGAAAATGCCCAGGAGAGCCCTGGCAACCACCTTGGCAGTAACAGTCCGAAGGGGTATTGCCTCAGGGTACCTGGTGGCATGATCTACCAAGACCAGGATGAACCGATGTCCACCTGAAGTGGGAGGGTCAAGGGGACCGACGATGTCGATGCCCACCCTCTCAAATGGTGTGCCAACCACTGGTAATGGCTGCAGTGGGGCAATGACCCTGCCTCCAGTCTTGCCAGACAACTGACAAGTTGGGCAGGTCCTGCAGTGGGACTCCACCTCTACTCCCATCCGTGGCCAGTAGAAATGGGCAGAGAGCCTCTGCTTAGTCTTCTTGGTCCCAAGATGACCAGCCAAGGGCACCTCATGCGCCAACTGCAGTAGGAAGGGCCTGTAAACCTGGGGTACCACCAACCTCTTGCGGGCACCAGGTTCGGGCTTAGTGGGCTCACTAACAAGGAGCTCACCCTCCCAATAAATCTTGAATGTCCTAGGCACTTCACCTTGTGCCTGGGACAGGGCCTGTTTCCTCAGGCCCTCGAGAGAGTGGCACTCTCTCTGTCCCTTACAGAAGTCTGCCCGGGAGGGTCCCCCTTCAGCTAACAAGCATTGAAGGTCGGGATGATCCTCCGGGTTGAGAACCTCTCCCACAGGAGAGTCTTCTGTCTCTTCTCCCACAGGAGTTGAGTTTGGGTTTTCCGCTGGACCCAGCCCGTCCGGAGCATGGATCCCATTGGGTGCTGTCGGAACAGCAGGAAGAGAAGGTGTTCCCTCCACAGAGGTGGCCTTCTTGGTCTTCCTTCTTCTTGCCTTAGGCCTCGCCTTTGGCTCGGATACCTGACTCACAGCCAGACCCGGTGTCACCTGTGACCTAGTGACTGCAGCAGCAGTCATGGGAAGACCATCCGAGATCAACCCCAACTCTACTAGATCATTTCCTAACAGAATGTTAGCAGGGACATTGTCCTGAACCAGGACAGGAAGCTTTGCTGTCTTGTCTCCAATCATGAGTGTGACTAGGGCTACAGGCGATAATTTGGGAGGCCCACCAGCTAACCTGGTGGTTTGCAGAGGAGCACCTTCATAGTCCTCTGGCTTGAGCAGGGTCCTGTCCACCACTGTCATGCTTGCCCCAGTGTCTCTCAAACCAGTAGAAGGCTGGCCATTCAAGAGGACACTTCTCAAAAATCTACGGGTGTTCTGTGGGATAGTCGCCAGTACTTCTGCGTACTGGTCCCAGGCCCCAAGGGACACTAAGGAAATCTCTACTGGAGCACCAAATGTGATTCCTGTAGAGGAGGGGAGGACAGTGGCCTCCACCTCAGACACGGGGTAAGGGTAGGTCAGGCTGACAGCCTGTACTCCAAGTGCCTTACCTTTACACTTGGGGTCACCCCTTTTGTGATCCAGAGCCCCACAATCCCAACAAGTGCCAGGAGTGCGGGGTACGGTACTGGAACCACTGGGAGCCTGCTTTGCAGCAGGTGGACCACTACTCTTATTCCCACCCACAGAGGACTTATCCCCACTAGATTTTTGGGTCTTAGGAGAGGAAGGTTTTGGTTTACCCGACTGTGACTGCTTTTGGGACTCCTCAGCTTTCTGAGAGGCCCCCTTTTCTTTGTCCTTGTCCTTCCCACTGGAGTCCTTAGGGGACACCCGGTGGGAGACCCACTTGTCAGCCAACCTAGCCAGCTTAAAGGGGTCCAAAATGTTCTGGTCAGCCACATACTGACGCAGCTCTGGTGAACAGGCTTCAGAAAAATGCTCAAAAAACAAGAGGTGGGACAACTCAACAAAAGTTTTCACCTTGTATCCATCAATCCACCCCATCATGTTCATGTGCGCAGTACTCACCCAGTCAACCCAAGACACATTCTCTCTTTTCTTAAATTCCCTGAACCTTTTAAGGTATTGGGCAGGTGTCTTGCCAAACTTGGCAATCAAAGCAGACTTCATACACTCATACTGACCCCTTTCTTCCACACTCAGCTTCAGAATACAGTCATATCCAGTTTGAGGCACTCTGCTTAACAAACACTTAGCCCAATCTCTTTTATCTACATCATGAATTGCACAAGCCATTTCAAACGCTTCAATCCATTGGAGGATATCTGAACCCTCCACAAACACACCAACCAAATCTTTCATAAACTTGGTGGCTGGGGACCTGCCACTCTCAATTGGTCTAGCTGAAGTCTCCACTCTAGCTCTCTCTAGCTGGATTCTCTGACATTCAGTGTCCTTGTCTTTGAGCGCAAGATCCCTATTCTTGAGTTCCACTTGCTGTGCCAGCTCCTCTTTCTTAAGCTCAGCTTCTATTTCCAACTTGCGATATTCAAAGGCCAATTTCATCCTTAATAACTCAAGTTCCATGGAATTGCTGGGGTTTGGAACAGAGGCAGCAGGAATGGTGGCATTCCCAGAAACAGATTCAGCGACAACCCCAGGGGCAGAGTCCTCACTGGTTGCATCCCCCCCTTCATCAAGGGTTTCACCATCAGTCTGGTAGTCCACCAGGGCAGCTATCAGCTCAGCCCTAGACTTATCCACAAAGTCCAACTCCCTGGCTTCACAAGCACTCTGGAGAGCCTCTAAGCTCATCCGAGTCAATTTACCATTTGCAATGGGCTCCATTGCCTGTAATGCAGTTATTTGGTACACACCCAAACCTTAATCTAATAAAGTGCGGATATTTTGTAAGTGGCACGGTTATACACTGAGTCTTAAAACCATAAGCATCCCACCGCTGCCACCAGCTTGTCAAGACCGGTGGGGGGGTCTGTACTTCCGCTCTCTATATGGTAGAGGAGAGGCACAGAAGACCCCAGCCAAGATTCTCGATTACGGTAGCGATGGACGAGCAATCAAGGCCTAGCTTCTCAGGAGGTGATGCAGGCTGGTTCTTAAGTACAGGGTATCCCCAAGCCCCCACAAAGGAATGTCCACACACTGTATTACTGAAAACACAGTCTTTATATAATTAATATTCAAGGGTTATGTACACTTATCACAATAACGCACTTTGTGCTCAGGAAAATCAGCAATGGTAAATATCTACAATTCTAAAGTGGTACCACTAATATTAGACCTCATTAAAGTGCATTCACAATACTGTTAAAATGGCACACAGATCAATAAGAAGGAAACCAGCAATAGAGAGAGGAGAGATAACAGAGGGTTGAAACAATAGGCAGAATACTGGCCCCTACCACTGGACACAGTTCTGTGTGGAGATCCCCCCACCTGGGCAACCTGTAAAATAAAGGGATATGACACAAGCCCAGTCCATATATTGTTCAACAGTCTTATTCTCTCCTACAATGTTTTTACCCCCCCAATGTACCTGGTGGAGTCGAGTTCTTCGAAGAGGCGTCGACAGATCCTTCCTGAATGACCCCCTTTTAAGCAGGAGTCACGGATCGTCGAGAGGCGTAGAGAAACGTCGAAGACCTCGGGGTTCGGCGACGGGGAATCGACGGCCCTTCTTGAATGCCTTCCCTTTCAAGCGGGAGGCACGGGGCGTCGAACGTCCGTCGACGAACGAGGTAGAACGATGTCGAAGAGGCGGCAGCTTCGTCCGAGCGGTGCTCGTCGGCGTCGGGGCGTCGGCGTCCTGCACGGCGGAGGTGTGCGGGGCACCTCGATGACAATAGTTCTGGACCGCAAAGATTGTAGAGACGGGAGCCCAGCAAGGGCGTCGAGTCGCTCGAGTCTTTGGGATCGTGAGGTGGCGGGAAACCCACCGGCGGATTTCTCCTCGGCGCGTTGGTCGTCCTCGACTTTCTCCGGCAGGATAAGCGGTCGACGATGCGGTCGAGGGAGTCCTTCGATTGAAATGTTCTTAGGCAAGGAGCGGACGGCTCCGGTCGTCGGCGGCACGGCGTCAAGTGGTTCCCACGGCTGGGCAACACAACTTCGACGGGCCTCCAGCGGTTACACAGACCTGCGAACCCTGGTCGACGGCAATGGACTTCGACAGCGTCGAGGTCCGGGTGCTTCACTTCGATCTCCTCGGCGGTCCCGTCTCGGGTCGGCAGCCTTTCGAGGGTCTGACTTCCAGGGCGCTTCGGCGAAGATTCAGCGGTGCTCGATGGTCCCTCGGAGCACGGGAAGAGGGCGCCTTACCAGGTCCTCTCTCGGGTCAGTCCTCGACGATTTCGACAACCTTCAGTTCCGTCGAAGCAAATGCCACAGCAAGTCTTCTTCTTCCAGCTGGACGTCGAGGATCAGCAAATCCAGTTACTCTTGAGTGGAGACTCAGCTTCTGAATGCTTCTGAACAATTTCCAGTGGTGAGAGGTCCCCAGATATACTATTCTGTCTCTCATCCACACTGCTGGCACACACACAGCAGCCAATCACACAGAAGGGCATTCATGCAGTCAGTCAGCCAATCAGGCACACAGTGCATTCAGGCCACACTCCTCCCTTTCAGACACTCACAACAAGGAATGTGGATTGGGACAAGTACCCAGCCATTCAACACTACACACTGCATTCAGGCCAGTTTCGGGCAGGGCTGTCTCAGTCTTTGTCTCTCATGCCAGAAACCAGACAACCACAACAAGGAGTGTATATTGGTCACACACTCCATTCACCCAGGTCCCACCCACAGGAGGTACCCATAACATACAGTCACTGGGAAGGCTCCAGTCAGTCTAGCTGGGCCTTTACAACAACACCATATATGGAACTTCCACCCAACAGCCAGTCAGGGGGAAGGGACAGAGTCAGGGCTTCCCAGGACTTTGGGAAAAACAAGATAACAGGCAATAGAAAGCAAGAGGCCACAGGGGCCATCTTGTTTCCTATCAGGAATCAACTGATTCCAATGGCAGGGCCTGGGTATCCCAAAATGGAGGACACCCAGAGCACCTGTCAAATTCAGCATGGAGCTGCCACCAGCCCATACCCTGCTCTGTGGGCCACCCACAGGTGCCCAAAAACATACACTAGGGGCACAGGGTTGTACCCCTACCCATGGGTGCCATAAGGGTATCCCATGGGTCTGTTCACCAAACCAAAAGAGAGCTGCACTGCCAGGAGTCCCTCATGGACTCCTGGGCAGAAAACATGACAGAACACACGGTAAAAACAGAAAAAGGACAAGGATTCAGAGGCCCTGTCCCTCAGATGCATTTCCGGCATCACAACTCCTACGTCCCGTCCCCTTTCCTCTATCCTGTATCAGCGATTACCACCAAATGGAAGCCCAGGGGAGCCATGCCGTTGCTCTTTTTAAGCAAACAGGTTTTGCAGCAAAGCTTGGCAAAAAGCCACGTCAGAGTGATGACTGGCATCCAATCAGTAATGTTTGCAGAAGGCTGATGTGGTAGCCCATGAGGCCGCCCTGCTGATTATTTGCCATGGTAGGTGTCTTTGGAAAGCAACCGCTGTTGCCTTGGCCCCGACTGCATGAGCGTGCATGTTCTTAAACATGCTACGCTGCACCCTGTATGCTTTCTGAATAGCCGAGACCATTCATCTGGCTATTGAAGCCGTGGACTCTTGCCTACCTAGCCTAGATCCACCAAAGTTGACGGAGCGTCTAACTTGTAGAAATCCTTTGCGCTATCCAGGTAGAATTTCAATGCTCGCCTGAATATCTAGATAGTGAGGCACCTTCTCCGCCTCCTCCGTGGGACTAGGGAAGAAATTCAGAAGTAAGATTTCCTCGTTGATGTGGAATGAGGATACCAGCTTAGGGAGAAATGCAGGATGAGTGCTTGTCTCGATGTAATGTAGTATATGGTTCTGTTGTCACCAGATCCTGAATTTCACCGATTCTGCTTGTTGACGTGACCATCGCTATTTTGATTGTAACCAACATGATGTCTGACACCCCCATGGGCCTGAATGGTTTATGTGCCAGCGTGCTGAGGACTACATTGAGGTCCCAGACTGGGTGTGGGCGCCTGACCGGCAGGAACAGCCTTGTGAACCCCACAAGATGTCTTTTCACCACAGGGTTGGACAGAGAAATAATGTGTCAGAGTTTCTATAGGTGCCTATGGCCGCCAGGTATGTCTTGCAAGTGTCTACCTGGACCCCTGATCTAGCTAGATGCACTGAGAATGAAAGTACCTGATCCAGAGTGCACATTCGTGGGTCCACTCTTGAGTCTCTGGCCACGATACAGTACCTGGTTAATTTGCTCTTGTATTGCCTGCGCGTAGTCTGGCTCCTTTGATGATTTTAAAGTTAGTCTGAGACAGCTGGAGGTGTTGGAGAGTTATCTGCTCAGGGACCAGGATGCTATGGCTAACCTCCCTGTGGATGGGTGAGTCACTGCTCCCTCCTGCTGGGTCAGGAGAGGGTCCATCCCCAAGGGGAGGTAAACCGCGCGGGGCGGGAGGGGGCGGAAGAGGGGGGCAGTGTAGAATGTCCAAGAACCAGTGTCTGGCCGGCCACCGTGGTGCAAATTGGATTATCCACAGATGCCTAAATTCTCTGATTTAGTGAATGGCCTTGTGCAGAGGGGGTGGGGGCCGAAACATTTCCAACCAGTTGATCTGATTTTGTTGCTCCTCCATCAACCATAGTCCATGCACAGCATGGCTGCCGAGGGTGGGAGGTCCTGGTGCAGGTGAGGCGGTATGGATATTGGTGCCGACTGTGCCCCAGTCTCCTGGCTCCAAGAGGCTGAAAAATGCAGCTGTAGTCTCATTTCGAGCCTGATGTGAGGCACTGCCAGGAGACATGCGTCCATTATGCCCACAGGTGGTGAAACCACAGGCCGTGGTCACTGTTTTGCCGAGGAAGTGCCTGATCGTCGCCTTGATAGCCACCAGCTTTTCGTCCGTGGGAAATATCACTTGTCTTTTTGTATCCCACAGGAGAGCCAAGAACATCAGAGTTTGTGTGGGCTGCAGCTGCGATTATTGAGGTTGGAGAACCCCAGGTCGTATAGCGTGCTCATGAGCCTGCTGGCTGTGTACCTGACCTGCTCTGGTGTTTCCGCTCTGGCCAACCAGTTTGAGGTACGGATATATATGAAGGCCCTCAGACTTGAGCTGCGCCGCCACCATGTTCATGAGCCTCATGAAGAGCCTTGGTGCCGAGTTGAGTCCAAACAGCAACACCTTGTATTGAAAGTGCAAGCCCATAACCTGAAACCTGAGGAAGGATTGATGAGGCTGCCAATTTAGGACATGCAAGTATGCATACTTCAGATCCAGGGAGCCCGTCCACTCTCTCTAAAACCCAGAGATTCCGCTATCAGAGCTGGCATAACCATTTAGAACTTTTGCAAGTACAAGTTTAAGAAGGATAGATCTAGGACCACTCCCAGGCCAGGCTGGTTCGTCGTTAAGCTAGCAAAGATGCAGGAGTAAAATCACAACCCCTGCTGCGATATTGGGAGCTCCTCGACCGCTTCACTCATGATGAGCGAGTGCATCTCTGCTAGGCGTGATGGTGTCCCGATCCGGGGAGGGGGACAGAATAAGAAGCCTGAAGAGACTACCAAAACCATCAGAGGGTCCTAAAACAGTGTCTACCAGGACCGACTGTGGAGGGCCAACTTGGCCCCCACTCGGGTGCTGTGGATTTGACACATCTTGTCATGGTTTCTTTGCCTCTGAGGCCGAGGAATGGAAGGGGGACTGGAAGAACCCCTTGTGCGATGACTTATGTTGCTTCTGCCGATGCTGTCCGTGGGGGGGAGGGGGGGCGCATGCCGGTCTGGCTGCCTAGCTCTGCCGTCTTGGAAACCCTTAAAACCGTCAAATGTTCACGATCTATTAGTCTGAGCCTGCCCTTGCCCAAAACTCTTGGCTGCTGGCTTGGTGAGAATGGCTAGTTTTCGGCATCTGGGAGCTGCTTTTCTTTTTGTCAAGCTCCTCGTCTGAGGTAGAATAAGTCACTCACCCTGCACCCTCTCAAAGGGGAGATCCAGAATTCTTTCCTGAGCACCCGGATTGAATCTAGTGGCCCTAAACCAGGCCGTCCTTATGTCCGTTGCTACACATATGGCTCTACTTGCCACATCGATGTGAGCCAAAGTGGGTTCCATGAGGTCTTGTGCCACTATCTTGGCCTCTGCCAAGCTGGCCTAAATGAGCTTGTGGATCAGTATTTCCAGGAGTAAGTCTATTTCCCGCCAGTCTTTAAATCGCTGTGGCCAAAATGGCATCTGCATTTGCCTGCCGAGGTGAAGCCCCGTGTTTGCATAAATCTTGCCATAGGCCTCTAGGACCTTTTCATCCTTGCCCAACAGCGCCAAGGTGGATGTGCTGGCCGATGACGCCTGTAGTTTGGAATACAAGGACGCGATCACAGATGATAGTGGGTGAACGGACAAGAGAAGCGTCTCGCCCTCCACCCCCCTAAACTTTGCATCCAGTTTTTTGCCAACTGGTTGTGTGGCGTGTGGCTTAGCCCATTCCTTATTAGCCAGGGCCTCCACATCCTTCTGCAGAGGTATACTGGAAGAGGTACACTGGATCTGGAGTCTGCGCAGATGAGGACCTCTGCCAGGCTGTTCCTTCTGTGGCTGGGCGATGTCCAGGTAGTCTGCCAGGCCAGCAATCCAGTCATGAAACGCTCTTGCTGAGGAAGACGACTCATGTTCCCCTTTGTCAGTGTCTTGTTGATCTCATGCGTTTAGGCTGTGGGGGCCACTGGCGGTGTGTCCTTTGCAATGGGCAGTGGGGCGGCCATCAGAGGAAAAGGCACAGCTGTGCCGACCCCCAGTATCGCTATTGGTGAAGCAGACTGAGGGAGTGGGGTGCTTCCACTGGGTACCTGCAGATAAACTGGCACCTGAGCTTGACCTGGCTGCTGTGGAAGCATTAGAGGTAGCATGTACTGGATGATGCCCTTCAAAATGCTACCCACCAGAGGGGACCACATGAGCTTTCAGAACTTATCAAAGAAACGCCCTTCACGGGCAGGCTGAGCATGCTCCTGTACTGGTCCCTGCGTAGGTGGGGCCATGTAGCTGCGTTTTATCCGTTTCATCGTATGCGTAGGGTCGACACCTCCATGCACCTCTGGGGTGTGCCAGGTAGGCTGTTGAGCCTCGGACATGCTGCCGGTAGTGCTGTCTGTACTGTGTATAGGCGCCCCCTCAGGTGTAGACTTGGTGGGTGAGCAAAGCCCCGCGGGACGTGTCCCGGTAGTCGAGCCGCTTGGCTCCTTGTTGCCAGGACCGGGAAGATCCCTGGATCCATTAGGCCGGTAGCTACTTGAGCCTTGGTACCTTTGTTGCAGGTGACGGGACATACTTTGTCCCTCCTGCTTGCGGGCCTCCCTGGGAAGGAGTTGCCCTTGCAGGGTGCTTTGGAAAATAAAATACTCCCCTTCCTGATATTCTTTGACGTATTTCTTAACAGAGCACTGCACCGCGCTAACCAGTTCTTTTGGGGACCAGGGAGTAAGTGCATTGCACAGCCATCCCATCCGTAGTCTTCTCCAAGGCACAGGAGGCAGAGGGCGTGCAGGTCGTCGCAAGATGAGCACCCACTGAAGCCTGCCATGGCCGACATGCGCCGGGGACAGGCAGGACACCCGTGGACGATGTGTCTAAAAGTTAAGTTTCAGAATGAAAAAGAAATTAGGGGAAAAAGGTTTTCAATTACAGGCCAAACCCTCAACCATGAGCACTGGAGAAGTTGGTCCGCTCCTGTTGATGCAGAAAAGAGGACTGAAGTGCGCATCCGTTGGGCAGGGTTGGGGCAGCGCATGTTCTCTGGGCCACACCCCGACATGTGGCGAAATGGAAAGGGAAATAATTTTTTCTAGCGCAAAGGTTCCGTTCACGTGTCAGCAGCAAAGTAGCCTCGATTCCTGGTTCCAAGGTGAAGGATGGGTGCGCACCAAAAAGACTCCAAGTAGGGGTGTAAGAATTCCTGAGGCAAAGTCAACAGGAAGAGTGCGCATCAAACTCCAAGATGGAGTAAAAATGAGAGGAGATACATTAACTAAAGATAGTAAAGGGAGCCATACGCAGATACATTTAAAAAGTGCACATCTGGGGTTGTACATATGTCAATTTAAAGCTTTTGTTGTGTTTAAACTAGTGGATCTAACAATAGTAAAAAACCAAGGTGAATATTATGATCTTTTTTAATCACAAGATTGACGTCAATCAGGAGGGTAAAAATCAAATGAAAATAGAGATTCATAATATATCAACGATAAAAACAGATTAATTGATAGATTAAACAAAGGAAAAAAAATCGTTGTGTAGCATTTTTAAAAAGCAGAAATTATTTTGATTTTCAGATAATTAAGCAGCAATTGATAGTGCCCACTCAAATTGATTAGTGTGTCATGTTTGATAATATATAGAGAAAAAAACAATTTGGTATGTATAGGCAGTCGAAATTGACTTGGTCACCATTCAGGACATCCCCTTCAACACGTATGCAGGACATTGCTAAGATGCACAGCTAAAGTAAGGAAATCTCATTCGGAATGGGTCTGAGTTACGACTAAGACTCATGCCGTGGCCTCAAGTGGGTTAGTTGTCAAAAACAGTATTGCGACATATGACAACGTATTGGTATGCTACATAAAAAGGTTGGCTGTTTTAGAGCTGCGGAAGATGTACCAGAGAGAAAAAGATCCAGCCGAGGATTGGGTGCGTAATCAGCATAAAGGGGAAGATAAAATGCCTTTGGCTCCCATTTCCGCTCTAGAGAAGAAATCGCAGATACAGAGGCAAAAGCAACTGAAAGCAGCGGTAATAATCTGACATATGACACCCCCCGCTTATAACAGTGAGGACAATACGGAAGAGCAAAAAGTAGAGAACGCAAATATATCTTGACACAAAATAAAAGTAAACAGCGCGATGAGAGAAAGGGCCGACAAGATAGACAAATGGAGAGAGAGGAAGAAGGAAGGAGAAACAAATAAAGGACAAAGCTAAGGGAATAACAATAGTACAGAACAAATGGATGGGAGGAAAGGTATTTAAGCTGGATGATAAGGGCGTTGTTGGGGTTAGAGAAAAGAAAAGCGGGTAAAGAAAGAAAAGTAAGAATAGCATATAAAGAAGAGAAAGAAAGAATGCAAGCCAAGGGAAGAACGAAGAAGGTACAAGGAAAGGAAAAAAATAGGACACTAAAAAAGAAGAAGCGTAAATGATGAAAGTATGTAGTTTGCAAAGGAGGAGAGGAAGATGAATTAAGGGATACGAGAGGAATAAATGACGAGAAGTAGAGGATTAAAAGACGAAATCAAGTATGTGTCAAAGAAGCATATTGCTGATCGAAGCACAAGAACGACAAGAGAGGGTCACAACAGCCCCGCAGGGAACTGCAAGGAATACCAAGAATATCAACACAAGCTGATGAGTGAGACACAGAAGATGGGAATATAATAGGGAATTTATATAGGCAAATGAGGGACAAAGGAGGGAATAAAACCCAAGAGAACGTAGAAGGATCTCTATTGAGGGAAACTTATGATGTCATCGGACGTACCTCTAGACGAGCATAGAACGCCTTTTTAAAATAGACTAGATCTTGATGATGCAGAAAAATATCAGTCATCCAAGTTGGGACATAAAGAGAAGGAAAGAGCGCACAGGGAGGGCGCACACATTTTCAAAAGAATCTAGTGTAGAGAAAGGGGTACAATTGTTAAATCTAGAGGACCCCAAAGAAAGAACACTAGAATCGACACTAGCTACTGACCGACCACAAGCACAATCATGCAGTGCAGCCGATGTATCCCTGCCTTATGCAAGTATGTTAAGGGCACTACTAAGATAGACCAAATGGGCAAGACTAGTTCCGCCTGGAAGACGAGAAGTAGGCAGGTATGATTATGGACCAGGATTTTCACAATTCACATTATTAGGTAAGGGAGGGGACAACCACAATATATACCGTGGCCACAAATGGATAAAGACAATTTAAGATGGGAAAATGGATTTATGAATTAGAGAGAATTGCATCAGGAATGACGGTGCCTATTGGTGACAAACTGCTTGGTAGCAGCCATTGTAGGGGAGAGCTGAGAACATTTGGAAGTGAGCAGTATATGCATGGAGCGCCATTTAATAATTGCAGAACAGATGTATGGTGGGCGCTCAGAGTACAGAATCCAGATACAGCAGATATGGGTGCGATTAGGACTAGGAAAATGGGGGGGGGGGGGCGGAGGGATGAAGACCATGTTACTTTTATTCAAGAGAGATGGCACCTTGAGACGCGTGAAACATGGGATTAATCTGTAGCGCCACATTTTGTGTCAGGGGCTGCCCAAGCCAGTGCAACAGCAAATGAATAAACTGGTGGCAATGCAAGCAAATCCATGGCCACCAGTTTATTCATTTGCTGTTGCACTGGCTGGGGCAGCAAATCCATGGCCAGACATACAATTGACAATCTTGCATCACTGCCGATTGTTGCAGGAGAAGAAGGAACAAATTACTTACCTGTAACTGTTGTTCTCCAGCATGGGTCTGGCATGGATTCACATGCTCATGAATATTCCCCGTCAGGCCGGGAATCCTCAGTATAGAAAAAAATCAGTATCAGTTTCGTTTCTGATCTGCGTTTCTTAGCAGTAACCAATCATTGGTCTCTGGATCATACTGCCCCCATCCAATGACTGCCCTCTCCCTAAGCCCCGCCTCCGGCAGCCATCCTCAGATTTGGTAGCACGTAAAGTGGCAGTATGATCAAGTGAAGAGCCGCAGAGGGGTAGGCGGGATGGTTCGCATGTGAATCCATGCCAGACCCATGCTTGCTGGAGAACAGTTACTGGTAAGTAACTTGTTCCTTCTCCAGCATGGGGTCTGGCATGGATTCACATGCTCATGAATAAGAGAATACATAGCAGTACACACATGCACAACCACGGGAGGTGGCAACAGGCAACATTAAGCAACTCTTACCTCCTCACCAGGCTCACCTTAGGCGAACAGGTTGCGCAGCACTGCTTGGCCGACCCTGGACTCCTCCCTGGAGTCCCGATCAACGCAGTAGAATCTTGTGAAGGTGTGCATCGACCTCCACGTCGCAGCCCTGCAGATGTCCAGCAAGGGCACACCAGACAGGAACGCTGTGGTAGCAGCGATCACTCTGGTCGAGTGGGCTCTCGGACGGCCGGGCAGCTGTCGGTTTGCCAACCGGTGACAGTGCATGATGCAGCCGGAGAGCCATCTGGAAATGGAAGTCTTCGAGAGAGCCTCCCCTTGATTCACAGTCCCAAAGTTCACAAACAGCTGTGACGTCTTCTGAAAACTTTTGCGGTCCACGTAGAACTTCAGTGCTCTAGCTACATCCAGCGAGTGCAGAGTCCTCTCGGCCGGCGATGAAGGCGACGGGAAGAAAACTGGCAACACCAAGGGCTCGTTGAGGTGGAAGTCCGACGGCACCTTGGGCATAAAGGATGGGTGTGTCCTCAGCACCACCCTCGTGTCATGAAAAGTCAAGTATGGAGGCTTGCAAGATAGGGGCTGGATCTCTCCCACTCGTGCGGAGGTGATGGCCACGAGGAAAGCTGTCTTCCATGACAGGAACTTCAAAGGCGCCGAATGCATAGGCTCGAATGGGGCCCCCCATGAGCTTGGTCAGTACCACATTAAGCTCCCACGCCGGTACAGGAGCCTTCACCGGCGGGAATGATCGGAATAGTCCCTTCATGAATTCTTTCACCAGGCGATGAGACCACAAGGACGCCCGTTCCGTTGTCCTGGTATATCGGGAGATTTCAGCAAGATGTATTTCGATGGAGGCGTGAGCCAGTCCAGCTTTGGCCAGCGACAGTTGGTACGGCAGTACTTGAGGGTCCGTAATCCGCAGAGGGTTAATCTTCTGTGCACTGCACCAGACAGAGAACCTCTTCCATTTATGTCTGTAGCACCTGAGAGTTGAGGACGCCCTGGCCTTTGCAAGAACCTCTCTGCAGTCGGCCAGGATGTCGTACCCTCCAAACTCTAGTGCTGCAGGAGCCAGGCCTGCAAGTTCAGCGACTCCGGGTTGTGGTGAAGAATGGCGCCTCCTTTTCTGGAGAGGTCTGCGTCTGTCAGCAGCTTGACTGGTGGGGACGTTGACAAGTCCAGAAGGTCCGGGAACCAGATCGGTCTCGGCCACGCCAGTGCGACGAGGATCATCCTGCACCGGGACCTCTTGAGCTGGTTGATGAGCCGGAGCAGCAACGGCAGCGGAGGGAACGCATAAAGAAATAGGCCGTCCCAGGGGAACGATAAAGCATCGCCCATGCTCCTCGGCTGGGGGAACCTGCTGGCGAACCTCCGGCACTTGGAATTCGTCGCCAAGAGATCGATTTGGGGTTCACCCCATCGTCGGAAGAGTCGATCCACTTGATCCTGGCATAGTTCCCCACTCGTGGCACAAGCGCAGCTCCCTGCCGAGTGAGTCAGAGATCGTGTTTTTTATTCCTGCCAGATGAAGAGGCACCAGAAACATCCTGTGGGCGAAGGCCCAATGCCACAGATCCTGGGCTTCCGTGGATAGGGCCGGGGACCTAGTTCTGCCCTGTTTCCGGATGTAGAACATCGTGGTGGTGTTTTCGGTGAAGATCCTCACCACCTTGCCCTTGAGGGACGGAGGAAAGGACCTGAGGGCCAAGAACACAGCGCGGAGCTCCAAGATGTTGATGTGGAGAGACTTCTCCTCCGGGAGCCAAAGGCCTCTCGCGTGAAGATCTCCGGAGTGTGCACCCCAACCTTCCAGGGCTGCGTCTGTCGTCACCGTCTCCTGGTGAGCTGGGGTCTGAAAGTCTGTGCCCGCTGACAGATGGGAGCGGGTACCCCACCACAGGATTGCCTGACAGAACATCTCGTTGAGGGATCCTGTCCTCGAAGCTGCCCGTCGACTGGATCCAGCGGGCGTCAAGGAACTCCAGGGCGACTTGCGACAGAACCAGGTGGGATTTTGGAAAGTTGGAGAATCCCAGGTCCGTGAGCAGCTGGACGGTCTTCGCAGTGTGCTCCACGGCGAGCTCCGTTGTCCTTGCCCGGATGAGACAGTCGTCCAGGTAGGGGTAGACGTGGATCCCCTGTAGGCGCAGCCGTGCCACCACCGGTGCGAGGCACTTGGTGAACACCCTGGGTGCTGACTTCAATCCGAATGGGAGGGCCTTGAACTGGTAGTGCCGCCCTTGGACCACGAACCTGAGGAACTTTCAGTGTCTTTTTAGAATGGGGATGTGGAAGTACGCATCCTCCAAGTCCAACGACGACAGGAAATCGCCCTCCTCCAGCTGTCCCAGCACATGATGGAGGGTGACCATACGGAACTTCTGTGCCTTGATGTACTTGTTCAGTCGTCGTAGGCCCAGGATGGGGCGCCATCCTCCTGTCTTCTTTCTTACGAGGAAGCACAGTGAGTAAACTCCGGAGCCCCGAAGCCTCTTTGGGACGAGCTTGATGGCACCCTTCTTGAGCATCGCCCTTACTTCCAACAGTAGTTGAGGGACGTGATTTTCCTTCCTGGCCACGGGTGGAACGCGAGGGCACTTCTGAAACTCGAGGGCGTGCCCTTGGGCCAGGGCGTCCAGCACCCAACGGTCGGTGGAGATGGACTCCCACACGCTGACGAACCTCGCCAGCCGGCCTCCCACTGGTTTGGAGGCCGCCTTGCCTCCTTGGCGCCGACGACAGGCACCACCTGACTTGCCGCGTCCCCTGTAGGCTTCCTGGGACGAAGATCTTGCCGCTTGGCAGTAAGTGGAGGGGCCACTGCCGGATCCCTTGGAGGCACCTTGTCTGCCTCCGGAGCTCCGAAAGGACGGCCGTCGTTGGAGCACTCCCAGTGCCCGGGCAGTCGGTGTCTGTCTTGATGGCCTGAAGGGACTCATCAACCGCCTTTCCAAACAGGTTGTTCCCGTCGAAGGGCATGTCCAGAACCTTGGTTTGTACGTCCTGGCGGAAACCTGTGGCCTTGAGACATCCTCGTCTCAAGCAAATGTCGTTGCCCAACTGACGGAAACCGGTGTCGGCGATGTCCGTTGCCACCATGATGGTGTGGTCCGAAGCAATCTCCCCCTCCTGTAGGAGTTCAAGGGCCTCATCCCTTTTGGCGTTCGGAAGGCAGTCTAACAGAGGGGCGATTTTGAACCACAACTCCCTGTCGTAGCGGGCTACGATAGCCAGGGCGTTGGCCGCCTTGATAGTCGCTGCGGATGAGATGATCCGTCGTCCCATCGTGTCCAACTTCCTGCCCTCGCCGTCCGGCGGGGAAGTTGATGTTGAGGCTGATGCCCCCCCCAGCTTTCTTCTTTGCCGCCGCCGAGACGACCGAATCCGGGGTAGGTTGTGCCCGAAGGCACAAGGGGGCAGCGTCAGGGACCCGGTACTTCTTCTCGTACCGGTCTCTTTGCCGGCGCCGTGGCAGGGTTCTTAAGGAGGGCGAGCCCCTCATCCCAGATGTCATCAAGAAGCAGTACGGCGAGTACAGTCTTCCTTTTAGCCTTGCGCTGTTGGTAAAGGAACCCTTCTTTCTTCTTTTCTTCTGGGCAGAGCTGAAAAAGCTTGGATGCCCTGGAAATCAAGGCATGAAAGGATCCAATCTCGTCAGGCGGGGACGCCCGAGCAGGAGGTGAGGGGGACACGTCCCGTTGTCGCCCCCGTTGTCATCTGTACCTGTCGTAGCCGTGTCCGTGCCTGTATCATCCCTGTGGGTAGTAGACCGGGGGGAAGGCAGAGCAGGCCGCAGAGGTGGGAGAGGTGGCGTAGGATGCGTCGTCCTCCTCTTATGCGGTGGACTCTCCGAAGGTCCTGGCTCCGGTTCCCCCGTTGGGTCTGGCTCAGGTACCTCCGTCGGAGGAAGGGGCAACCTTGTCCTTATCTCCGAGCATAAGGACTGAATCGCAGACAAAATGGCCGCTGAGGTGTCCAGCGGCGCCGGAAACAACGGGCGCGAGGGCTCTTGAGGAGCCTTGTCGGCGACAGTCGCTCTCGTCGTCGCCGTCGTCAGGATCCCTCCCGATGGGCTGGGCCTCTTCCACGACTTCGATGAGCTCTTCTTCAGAGGTTGTGTCTGTATCCACGATGGCCACCAGCTCCTCCCCCACCTTTTCCAACGAGGACTTCGTGGGGGTCTTCTCAATGGGCCTGAAAGACTCCCCCCCCCTCCGCGGTGGCAGGGAGACTCTGGGTCCTGAGGGCGCTCCACTGGTGAAGCCTCCACAGGCTGAGCCAGGGCCGCGGCGACATCCTCAATCGAGGTCTTAGCAGTGTGAATTAAGGCCATCGCCACCTTCTGGACGCCTGGGGCCTTCATCTTGGGGGGGGGGGGGAGGGGCCGAGCCTTGCTCCACCTCTGCTGGAATCTTTGAGATCGGCAGGGGCCTCTCCAGAAGCTTCACCGGGTTCTCGGACTTCCTCTTACCCGAGCCAGAGCGTTGGCTCGTGGTTGATGGCACCGGGGAGGATGCGCCCTGCCTGGCAGCCAAGGAGCCCAACCGTTCGGCGCTCAAGGTGCCCGCGGACTTGCGGTGCTTAGCCTTTTCTTGGGCCCCCGTCGCGGGGCACCCTCACAGGACTTAGAAGACCGCTCAGACTTCTTTTTCTTCTTCTCGCCTGACGGGCTCTTCCCTTCCAGCCAGTTGGCGAGACGGAGGTGGCGATCCTTCATGGTCCGCTCTGACATGTTTCCACAAAACGCACAGTCCTTCTCCTTGTGCGTCTTGTCCTCATGGAGACAGTAGAGGCATAGCGAATGCTCGTCCTCCATGAAAACATTCTGAAGCTGGCATCCAGGGCAGGTCCTGAACAGCTTCCCGGGCGTCGAGCTTCCTTTCTCCTGGGCCATGTCCGGGGTAGGCCTCGGAACTTCTGGAATCCTCCAAAAGCGTAACTCGACGAATCTTCACCCTTGAGGGGCGTGCAAAACTCCGAAACGGATCCCCGTTGATCGATGTAGAAACGATGGAGCTTGAGGCTCTATTTAACCGAAAAATGAGAAATCTCCTGAAAAAGCGCAAAAACGCAGCAAAAGCTCGAGAGCTATAGCACGAGGACTCCCAACACTTGAACGTGCAGTAAAAATCTGAGGATGGCTACCGGAGGCGGGGCTTAGGAAGAGGGCAGTCATTGGCTGGGGACAGTATGACCTAGAGACCAGTGATTGGTTACTACTAAGAAAGACAGATCAGAAACGAAACGGACACTGATTTTTTTCTATACCGAGGATTCCCGGCCTGACGGGGAATATTCATGAGCATGTGAATCCATGCCAGACCCCATGCTGGAGAATAAGAAGAAAGCCGAGATAAGGATATGGCGAAGTTAGTCCGAAAAAAGTTTTCAAAAATAGTCAGAGGGAGCAGTACTGACAAGCAATGAAGATGGGGTGACATAGGCGATGCATCAGTGCAGCAATACAACAGTATCCCATGGATCAGAGTGGGTAAAACATGTTTTGCCCAAGAGGAAGAGGGGAATGGGCCCAGAGGAGGACAAAGAGGTGGATTTCAAAACCTGGGAGAAGAGGATTTAATGGCAGACAGCCGCAACAATGCTGGCATTGTGGACAATAGGACACATAGCCAGAATATTCAGAAGCAGAGGAGTCATGCAGCAAAATTGGCAAGCTCCAAGAGAGGGGAATGTGCTATGCTCTGCAAAATAATCCAGAAACACAGAAATATTATCCCAAAATCACACGCAGGTTCAGACATGTGTGCTGCAACCACAGAAAATGCAGCAAGCGCCATTACAAATGCAATCACCACAAGGGCAATCACATCAAGCACAGACACAACAGGCTATGGTGCCACAATGTAATATGAATACAGCAAGCACCTTCCCCCTAATTAGGGAGTGTGGTTGTGGTAGGAGGAAATCCTTTCACAGGTACAGGGATGAATTTATACCCACAATAAGACAGCAACCTGATGCGTTTAGTAACATTAGTGTTCCTGTGTCCGTGAGCAGAAAATATCCAATGTCAGGTATTGCCATGAATGCACAGGGATTTGCTGGGGTCGTCAGTTTAGTTCCTTTTACAGACAAATTATCAATCCCTATAGGAGAACACGACATGTCTGTGCCATTATTATATTCTAGGCAGACGCCAGTTAACATGTTAGGGCGTGATTTGATGACACAACTTAACATGAAGATATCTTTTACTGACAAAGGAATAGTGTGCTGCACTCCAGAGATATATTATGTGAGAGAGTGTATATTAGTTTTTACAGGACAGAAAGCATTATGAGGGATTCCTTTGGACCCAGAAGTATTTTTATATTGAGTGGCTGTTTTATTATCGTGGTTAGCCAGATTGATAAGTAAACTATCAAGAATACCTGATGCATTTTTGTTTAGACAAGAAATCCCTGTGGATGAAGGGCAGATTATCCCCCAGTAGTTAGAAGCAGCAGTGGTCAGAGATGAGAGTGTAGTTCTTCATGGGACATATGAGGGAAGGGGGGGGGATAATAAGGATGAGAACCCAGACGACAAATTAGTATCCCCCTGCCCTCTCTACCCAAGTCAAACTTATTGCTTAAAAGTAGAGCATAGAGAAATGCCAGAGAATGGCATTGGTGGAAAAGGAACCATTTTTTTCCAGGTAGATTTAGAGAAAGCACCAAAGATTGTATGGACCACAAGTCCATATGACATGCGTCTATTAAAATGAGTTACAACAGTTAAAAATCAAGCTTAAACCAGGAGTACTTGCCACATGCAAAGCAATACCCCATGTCCAGAGGTGGATGAAGGTATATTCAAGACAATTTCCGCTTTAATAAAGCAAGGAATATTGTACCATCCGATTTACCATGTAATATGGCTGTGTACCCACTGAGAAAATAGACGGTGTGGGAACGTGGAGATTTATACAGGATCTTCAACCTCTAAACAATATAGTCGAAGCAGAGTTTCCTTTTGTTCCAATTCCCGCAACAATATTGTGTAACATCTACTCTAAGGCAAAATATTTTACAGTCCGATTTAAAGAATGTGTTCTTTTCAATTCTCCTCAATGAAGACTCACAGGATTGGACTTCCTATTCATATAGAAATATCTGCCTGAAACATACTCGTTTACCCTAGGGTTTGTGAGTCCTCTAGATGGACCTCTGCAATGTTCAGCTCGAAAGTTCAATATGTAGATGAGATTTTGGTGTGCAGTGAGAAGAAAGATGTAGAGATGATGCAATTAAGTGTACGACTATACTCTGAGATGTGATCTAAAATGCACAAAGAAGCTAGAATACTGTCAGGAAAAGGTTTTGTAAATACGACAATTGATTTCTCATGAGCGAAGGAAGTTGACGCCTGAAAGAGCAGCCACAATTATGAAGACCTCAGAACCTTAAACAGGGAGAGAAATCCAACAAAACCTAGGCCTATGTAACTACTGTAGAGCCTGGGCTTTCGATTACAATACATCTATTCCACCACTTTTAAAAGAACTTAAAGGACAGGTGAACAAGAGAAAAATAACGTGGAGGGATGAGTTGACTGAAGGGTTTGAGGAATTAAAAATGCAATCAGTACAGACCCTGCGTTAGGTATTCCAGATTATCATGAAGACTTTCTTATTTTCTCACCCAAATGGAGAAGTCATGACAGCAGTGCTTGATCAGAAAACATTAGGACATGGACATAAACCATTGGCTTACAATAGTGGGATCTTTAGATCCAGTTACGAAAGGGCATTATCCCTCTGAGCAGTCTTTAGCTGCTGCTGGATTCGCAATTGAAAAAGCTTGAAGTACAATAATGGGGTGTTTAGTAACATTTGTTGAACATGCATTATTTGAAATTTCTAAGAAAACCAAAAGTACATTGACCATGCAAAGAGCATCAGGATAAGTGGTAAGAATCTCGAATTCTGCGATTAGAATTGCAAGATGTTAGACAGTGAACCCAGCAAAGTGTCTAGTAGAACCTGTAGGGGAGGATGATTATGTACATGATTGCACAATCTATACTGAATGTTAGGATATTCTTTCAGCAGTTACCTTTATTGACAGTTCAGAAATGTACCTAACGATTGGCAAAGGGAATACTAGATCAGCGGTAGTGAAGCTGAACCGAGAGGGTAAATTTGAAGTATTGACAAGCACAAGATTTCCTTTGCATTATTCAGCACAGGCAGCGGAATAAGTGGCGCTTATCACTGCGCTTCAAAGGTTTGAAGTGGAGGACAGGACGGTGTATTCTGACTTCGTCTATGTGATGTGAACCGTACACACAGGTCCGTCACACTGGAAGAGGGGCTACCTCAGAGCAGACAGCTCTTCAGTGCAACATGCGGTCCTATGGGATAACCGTATTGAAGCATCACAACTCCCAGGGACTCCAGCAGTCAAAATGAGCAGCGCATTCTAAAAGGACATTTAATTTCTCCCGAAAACAAAGCTGCAGATTCAGAAGTCAAAAAGGCAGCCTATTTCTCAACCATATCTATTTTTGAAATAGGTGTTAAATGACAGAACGATGCATGTTGGTAAAGGAGAGCTTTGACATGCTGTCCATTGTCAAGTTAATTGAGATACAAGGGTGAGTACCTAAAGAACAGAAGAACTTACCGAAGAAACGGGTGTACTTTAAACCCACCCCCCCGCCCCCCGGGGCAATTTGGAGACAGGATAGTACTGGAAAGCCAGTTATGCCTCTAGCATAAGCGTAGCGCTGGAGTAACTTCACTACCCTGCGCTTTTGACACTAGAGAGTCTTGCTGCTACAATTTCAGAGGAGTGGATTTCGTCAAATCTGTTAGAGCATGCGGCACAGTTTATTGTAAATTGCATCGTGTGCCAGAAATGTATTTCAGGGCACACTTTGCGAACAGTGAGGGGAGCAGTTCCTAGACCCAATGGCCCATTTCAGCACCTACACAAACTATGTAGATATGCTGCACACAAGCAACGGTTACAGATCTATGCTGGTTGTGGTGTGTCCTTTTTCCAGAAGGAACAGGACATGTCCATGCACACAACCCGACGCTGCACGTGCCGCCAAGCTCCTTGTGCATGAGGCATTTCCAAGATGGGGTGTGCGGTCTGACATTGGACCGCATTTTGTAAATGAACTATTTGAACAGATCAACAAGTTACTTACCCCTGGTAACGTTCTTTCGACTGGATGGGTCTCCAACGTATTCCTCATCTTGATACATCTTTTGCAGCTTCAGATACTTGGGGAAATAATTTTGGCAGAGGGTGCTGTGCATCTATTCCGTCGACTATGTCCCTTGAGGGCCTCCGTCTCAAAGACAACGTCATCACCAGAATATAAAGCACACGCATCACCCCTTGGCTTCAGTTCTGTAATATCCGATTCTACAGCACGGTAGCTTGGGAGGGGCGATGAGGAATATGTGGGAGGAACATCCAGTCGAAAGAACACTACCAGGGCTAAGTAACTTGTTCTTTCGAAAGGATTGTGTCCGCCCACGTATTTGTCATCTTTTGATAGACTCCCAAAGGAGTGGTGGTTTCAGAGGAGGGAGTATGATTTGCTTTTAGAGTTAATACAGTGAAGGTCGGCTTTATCAAATGCTCCTTCCTTAGGTAAATGGGAGTCTTGACAGTAATGATTTACAAAGGTATGGATGGTAGACAAAGTGGGTGCCGCACAAATGTCCCTTATTGGCACCCCTCACTCTAGGGCAGAGGATGTTGCCATGCCCCTCGTTGAATGGAACCTTCAGACTTCGAGTGTATCTCCCAGCTCATCTATAGCATTCTACAATGTTCAAAATAATTCATCAGGACAGGATTTGTTTTGTTACTGCTAGTCCTAATTTATGACCCGTATATCCAATGAAGAGCTGATCATCTTGGCGAATCTTGGGTCAAGTCTGTGTAGCCCCTCTTCCCTTCCAGGATGAGGGGGCGAGAAAAAAGTTGTTAAAACAATCTTTTGAGACATATGGAATTCAGAACAACCTTGTCTCTAAAAAGAAGTAAAGGGGGTTCCAACGCCTGAAACTCGCTCACCCTGCGGGCTGATGTTAGAGCTACTAGTAAAATTGTCTTAGATGGCAGAAGTTTTATTGGACACGAATGAAGAGGCTCAAAAGGAGCACACATGAGTATTTTTAGAACAAGATTCAAATTCCAAATAGGGGCTTGAAAAGGAGTTTGGGTGTGGGGGGAACACATTGTTAAGCCCTTGAGAAATTGTATGCCTAAGGGACTTTTAAAAGTATGACACTTCCTCAGAAGAGTGCTTAAAAATTGAAAGCACTGCCAAATAACCTTTAATGGCTCCAATCTGGATCCCTAGATTTGCCAAATGTAGCAAGAAAGACATCTTAGGTGCATTATGTTGAAATGGGTTCACATTCTTATTCCTGCACGAGTTGCAGAACCTGTTCCAACGGCACAAGGATTAAGTTGCTGGCCTTCTGGCCGAAAGCAAAATCTCCATTACGTCATCCCGGAGTTTCCAATCCTCATTTCGCAAACTAACAGAAACCATGTGTGAAGTCTTGACCTCTGGATGGAGAACCCAACCCTCCTCTCGTGAGAGAAGAACAAGTTACTTCTTACCTTGTAACGTTCTTTCGACGGGATGTTCCTCCGACGTATTCCTCATCTTAGATATCTCCTTCCAACTCTGCTGGCCTCGGAAAATTTTTTCTCTAGAGGGCGCTGCGCGTCGACGTCCTCCGAGTCTATGTCCCTCGACAGCCGCCGTATCGCCACTCCTGTAAGTGTTTCCTCCAGTCCCCATCATTCGTTGAGTAATAAGGATTTTGAGAAAGTTCGGGCAATCCATTATCCTAATTGCTCCAAATTGGGACAGGAGGACGTGGTACCCAGGCCGCCATGACACGTCCATCTGCCCTCCAATGCGTCTTCCACAAAGAGGACCTTCGAAGGGATTGTGTCCTCCGATGTATTCCTCATCTTAGATATCTCCTTCCAGCTCTGCTGGCCTCGGAAAATATTTTCTCTAGAGGGCGCTGCGCGTCGACGTCCTCCGAGTCGATGTCCCTCGACAGCCGCTGTATCGACGTCGACGTCATCCTGCCTATAAAGGCCGCGCGCAGCGTCCGTTGCTCAGTTCTGTTTTGTAGCCCACAATAATACTTTCTGGACTAACTAATCACCCTGAAGGAGCGTAAACTGCAACAACAAGGGAAGTAGAACTGCGGGGATGGATGGGAGGGTCGATGAGGAATACGTCGGAGGAACATCCCGTCGAAAGAACGTTACAAGGTAAGAAGTAACTTGTTCTTCGAAGGGATTGTGTCCTCCAACGTATTCCTCATCTTAGATAGGCTCCCATAGCAGTATTCTATTATCGGAGGAGGGAGTACTGACTTCACGCTGTCTTCTATTGATGAATAGAATGCAGTACAGCCCTTCCAAACCTAGTCTCTTGACTGGAGGAGGAATCCATATTGTAAAAACGTGTAAAGGCATGGACAGACGACCATCTAGCAGCCGCACATATGTCTTTAACCGGCACGCCTCTTTTGAGGGCCGATGAAGCTGCAATACCTCTGGTCGAATGAGCTCTAAGGTTTTGAGGGGGCTCTTTCCCTGCCAGTTTATAACATTCCAGAATGGCTAGAATGATCCATCTGGAAATGGTCTGCTTAGTTATTGGTAACCCCAGCTTGTGACCTGCGTAACCTACAAACAGCTGGTCTGCCTGTCTTATCCTGGCTAGTCTACTGATGTAAAAACTTAAAGCCCTCCTAGGGTCTAGCCTGTGTAACCTCTCTTCCTCTTTCCCCGGGTGAGGAGGAGGATAGAAAGATGGTAGGGTAATATTCTGAGTGATATGGAATTCAGAAACCACCTTTGGGAGGAAATTAGGCTTCACTTGCAGGACAACTTTGTCTTTGTGAAATATTGTGTGAGGGGGTTTACAAGAAAGAGCTTGTAATTCGCTCACCCTTCTAGCAGATGTAAGTGCTATTAATAAAACAGTTTTAAGGGTAAGGAATCTTAACGAACAAGAATGGAGAGGTTCGAAAGGTGTACCCATCAGGAAAGTTAGCACTAAGTTTAAATGCCATAGGGGAATTTGGAATGGTCTTGGGGGATAAACATTGGTTAAACCCTTTAGAAACTGTATTACCAAGGGTAATTTGAAATAGTATGGTTCTTCCGCAGTACGCTTAAAGATGGATAGCGCTGCGAGATAGCCCTTAATGGTGCCAACTTGAAGGCCTGAATTTGCCAAATGTAGTAGGAAGGACAAAACCTTTGGTGTACCACATGAAAAAGGGTCGATATTCTGTTCTCTACACCAGCTGCAAAATCTGTTCCAACGGCAGCGGTATAAAGACTTTGTTGCTGGCCTCCTTGCCGAAAGCAACACCTCCATAACATCATCAGGGAGGTCCCAATCCTTGTACCTCAGCCTTTCAGAAGCCAAGCGTAAAGGTTGAGGGTTTTGGTGTCTGGATGGAGAACCGGACCTCCCTTCTGTGAGAGTAGGTTCTCTCTGAGTGGAAGTCGAATTGGAGGGCAGATGGACAAGTCTAGAAGGTCCGGGTACCACGTTCTCCTGGCCCAATCCGGGGCAATTAGGATCATGGTTCTCCGGAATCTTCTCAACCTCCTGATCATTTGAGGAATGACAGTGACCGGTGGGAACGCGTACAGAAGCGGAAACTCCCAGTCCACTATGAACGTGTCTCCCAGAGCTCCTCTCGGGGGAAATTCCCTTGAGCAGAACAGGTCGCATTTCCTGTTTAGGCTGGTGGCGAACAGATCTACCCGAGGGGTTCCCCAAAGGGCGAAGATCTCTTGAAGGACTTCCTGAGCTAGCTCCCACTCGTGGGAGACTGTTCTGCCTGCTCAGAGCGTCCGCTGTCAAGTTCTTCTCTCCGGCTAGGTGAACTGCCGATAGAGAGATTCCTTCTTGGATTGCCCAAAACCAGAGCTGCATCGCCTCTCTGCACAGGGGTAGTGATCCTACGCCTCCTTTTGTTGAGGTAATGCATGGCCACCGTGTTGTCCGTCATTATCAGGACGTTCTTCCCTTGTACAGCTGGCTGGTACGCCTCAGCGCAAGTCTGATGGCTCTCAGCTCTAACAGGTTGATATGTAGTCTGGACTCCGATGGAGACCAACGACCGCTGATGGTCAAGTCGTTGGCGTGGGCTCCCCACCCCGTGAGTGAGGCATCCGTGACTACTGTTATCTCCGGCCAGGGTTGCCAAAACTGTTCTCCTTTCAGAATGTTCTCATGACAGGCCCACCACTGAAGGTCTCGAGCCACCCTGCCGGGAACCTGAAGAAGATCTGTCATTCTCCCTGAGAATTGTGACCACTGAGTCCTCAGTGCCCACTGGAGGGATCTCATTCTCAGGCGAGCCTCTGGCACTAGGAAAATGCAGGATGCCATGAGGCCTAGCAACCTCAAAAAGTCGAAGCCTGGGAGACGTTGGGCATGTTGGAACTTGGTAACCATCTGTAGAATATCTTGAGCCCTCACCTCTGGTGGCGAGGCTTTTCCCAGGGCAGTGTCCAGGATCGCTCCTATGAACTGGAGTCTCTGCGATGGTATCATTTGTGACTTCTTTAAATTGAGGGAGAAGCCCAGTCTGTGAAGGAAGTGGCACACGTGATTTAGCTGGATCTGAGCTTGTTCCGGAGAAACAGCCCTGATCAACCAATCGTCCAGGTAGGGGCAGACGTGAATCCCTTCCCTCCTTAGACTTGCAGCCACTACCGACATTAACTTGGTGAAGACCCTCGGGGCGGAGGTCAGCCCAAATGGCAGCACTCGAAATTGATAGTGAGAGTTGCCAATTGCGAACCTCAGGTATTTCCTGTGTTTGAGATGGATAGGCACATGGAAATAAGTGTTCTGAAGGTCCAGAGATACCAACCAGTCCTGGAACTGAAGGGCCTGGAGGATCTGAGAAAGAGTGACCATCTTGAATTTGTCTTTTCTGAGGAATTTGTTCAATTCTCGCAAGTCCAAGATGGGTCTCAGTCCTCCGTCTTTCTTTGGAATGAGAAAGTAAGGGGAGTACCAGCCCTTGTTCCTCTCCACTACAGGTACCGGTTCTATGGCACCTTTCTCTAGCAGGTCCCAAATTTCCTGCAAGAGGAGCGGATCTGGAGCTTTCTGAGAGCTGATCCCCGGTGGATGACTGAGGTATACGTAGGAAAGGCAGGCAGTAACCTTGGGCAACTGTTTCCAGTGCCCAAGCATCTGACGTGATAGCCTGCCATACCGCCAGATGTTGAGTCAACCTGCCTCCTACAGGTATCCTGTGGGGGAAGTCCTCAGTGGTTTTGGGGCGGCTGATGCAGATGCCGATTGTAAAGAGGTACCTGCTGTTGCTGCGGCTTTTGAATATCTACCCCGTCCACCTCGGGTAGTTTTGTCCCCTTTGAGCCGGTCGTCCTCTACCTCTTCCGAATGCGGAGAAGAAGCGAAAGGACTTGCCCCTTGCAGAGGTTCCTGTGGGACGAAAAGGAGTCTGACGGATTGCAGCACCTAGGGATTTTGCTGCTGCTTTTGAAGTTTGCAGTTTCTCTAAACTGTCATCCGCCTTTTTGCCGAACAAAGAAGAGCCATCGAATGGCATGTTCAAGAGCCTGGCTTGCACATCTGGGGCAAAACCTGACTTTCTCAACCAAGCGAATCTCCTGCTTGATGTACTTGCCGCCATTGTTCTGCTGATACTGTCAGCCGAATCAATGCCCGTCTGGAGGGATTCACACATAGCGTCTTTACCGTCCTGTATAATATTCAGGAACTCATCCCTTTCTTCTCCCTCCGGGATGCAGTCAGCCGCTGTGGAAGTACACTCCCAAAGTGTATGGCTGAACCTAGCAAGGGTGCAAGTAGCATTAACAGATTTTAACGCCATGCTACATGCTGAAAAGACTTTCTTTGCCATAGCATCATATTTTTTATCATCCCTGTCCTGTGGGACGGTAGGATAAGCCGTCTTGACATCGGTAGAGGATGCTGCCTGTACCACCAGACTTTCTGGGGATGGGTGTTTAGACAAAAACCCTGGGTGTGTAGAAGATACCCTGTACTTTGTAGACAGTTTTTTTATTTACTGCTGGTACTACATCTGGGGTTTCCCAGTTTGTCATGATCTTTCTCTGAAGAGCTTTATGAAAAGGCACCACAGGATCCTCCTGTGGGCCTTTGTCAAGAATATCCGTGAGGTCATCTTGTTAGAAAGATTGTGGAGGTGCAGACCACCCCATGAACTCTGTGATCCTGGCCATTAAGGCTCTATAGGGGGTTTCAGCATGCTCCCCCGGGTCTGGCTTAGCAAACTCCACCTCAGGGGAAGTGTCTAACCCACTTGCCTCATGTAAAGAATCATGAAGATCCTTTAATCTGCGCTCTTCAGAGGAAAATTCCTCTCTAATTGGGGTTACAGGTCCCTGCAACACAAATGTGTCTTCCTGTTCAGACAATTCACCCTCTTCCAAAATTGAGGACATAGTTCTCAATTGTTCTGAACTCATAAAGGGAGTAAATCCCATTTCCAAGGCAGAGGGTGCCGAACTTGTCATTATCGGCCTCGAAAACGTCGATGTCGTCGACGTCGACGGCTTCGAGCGTGACGTCGAAAACAAAGGCGGAGGCCTCGAAGACCTCGACAGAATTGGAATTCTACTCAACAATCTCGAAGCCATCGACGTCGAGGACCTGGGGATAGTCACTTGGTGTGTCGTAACCGTGACTTTTCTTGGCGTCGACGCTGGTGTCGAAGCTGGCGTCGAGTCGACAGACCCGTGTGTCGAAGGTCCCTTCGACAACGGCGTCGAAGACATCGACCTCGACGGAACCTTCGAGGAAGGTTTGGAGGTCATAGTCTTACTCGAGGGTTCGAGACGCGCTCGAGAGGTTTCCTTCGCCGGGTACTGCGACTCGCGGCGTTTTTGACCTTCGGTTCTTTCGACCAGAGCATCGCTCTCGGCAGTCTTCGAGGGGGTCGAGGCCGCTTTCTCGAAGACGCTCATCATATTTTTGCGGAATTCCTCCCATTCAGCCCAGGAACTATGTTTCGTGGGGCAAGGGATTCTTTTTGGCGAAACAGAGGAAGAGGAAGACGGAGAAGGGGATCTTCGACGTCTCCATCATCGAGTGCTTCGATCTCGAGGAGTGATGTGACCCACTCCGAGACCTGGAGCGCGAATGGTGACGAGGAGAGGAATGTCTCGACTTCGTCGTCGAAGAAGCTGCTTTAAAAGTCTTACCTTTCTCCAGCTTCCCCCTACGCTCCTTCAGGGCCTTAGCTGTCATGGACATACAGTCCTCGCATTCCGAACAATGGTGTTCAGCTCCCAAACACCACAGACACTCTGTGAGGGTCAGTCAACGACATCTTTTTCCCACAATCTCGACATTTCTTGAAGCCGGATCGAGGAGTTGTCGGTTCTGACGAGGAAGCCATCGAGTATGCATCGAATGACTCGAGGTAAATAGGATAAATCTGACTAAGAACTGAGCAACGGTATTCCGAGGCACTGAGTAAGCGCAGAAAAACGGAACTGTACAACGGACGCTGCGCGCGGCCTTTATAGGCAGGATGACGTCGACACAGCGGCTGTCGAGGGACATCGACTCGGAGGACGTCGACGCGCAGCGCCCTCTAGAGAAAACATTTTCCGAGGCCAGCAGAGCTGGAAGGAGATATCTAAGATGAGGAATACGTCGGAGGACACAATCCCTTTGAAGGTCCTCTTTGTGGAAGACGCATTGGAGGGCAGATGGACGTGTCAAGGCGGCCTGGGTACCACGTCCTCCTGTCCCAATTTGGAGCAATTAGGATAATGGATTGCCCGAACTTTCTCAAAATCCTTATTACTCAACGAATGATGGGGACTGGAGGAAACACTTACAGGAGTGGCAACGCCCAGTCCACTACGGACGTGTCCCTAGAGCTCCCCTTAGGGGAAACTCCATGGAGGAGACCAGTTTGTACTTTCTGTTGACACTAGTCACAAGCTAGTTCCCATTCGGAGACACTGCTCTGCCTGCTCAGAACATCCGCCGCTTTGTTCTACTCTAAGGCCACGTGAACTGCCGATAGGGAGACTGCTTGAATTGCCCAGAACCAGCGCTGCATTGCCTCTCTGCACAGTGGTATTGACCCTACGCCTCCTCACTTCTTGAGGTAGTAAATGGCCACTGTGTTGTCCGTCATTATGAAATTCTTTCCCTGTACAGAGGGCAGAAAGGCCTTCAGTGCTAGTCTGCTTGCCCCCCAGCTCCAAAAGGTTGATGTGTAATTTGGACTCCGATGGTGCACAACGACCGCTGGCTGTCGGATCGTTGGCGTGGTCTCCCCACCCTGTGCGTGAGGAGTCCGTCAATACAGTTCTCTCTGGCCATGGTTGCCAAAAAGTTTCTCCCTTCTGAATTTTGTCCTTTCAGGCTCACCACAGGAGATCCTGCACGACTGCTCATAACCTGAAGAAGGTCCGACATGCCTGAGAATTGAGACCACTGAATCCTGGGAGCCCATTGGAGGGATCTCATTCTCAGGCAAGCATCTGGCACCAGGACAATGCAGGTTGCTATGAGGCTGAGCAACCTTAGAACGTCAAAGGCCAGAAGACACTCGGCACTCTGAAATTTAGTGACCATGTGCAGAACGTGTTGAGCCCTCACCTCGGGTCGCGAGACTTTTCCAGAGGATGCATCCAGGACTGCCCCGATAAACTGACGTCTTTGTGATGGTATCATGTGGGACTTCTTGAAATTGATGGATAAGCCCAGTCTGGAGGGAGTGGCAGGTGGCACAAGGAACGGATCTTGAGTTTTGAGTGAGTGGATAATTCAGAGGTCTTTTTATGAATGGGAGGCAGTAACCCTGGGCTAGAGTTTAATGCCCAAGCATCTGAACTAATGCCCCGCCTATTTTGCAGATGCTTAGACAGTCTGCCTCCCAGTGGGGTCTTGTGGATTAACACCTCAGAGGTTTTGAGACGTCTGAACAGTGGCTGATGTTCAAGAAACTGCTGTTTGGGTAGACTTAGTACCTCTCACGCGTCCACCATGAGGTAACCTCCTTTGGCCTTCATCACTGGCCTGGCCCCTGGCCCCTTGCTCTATCAACGGAGCAATAGAAGCAAAAGGACTTAACCCTCCAAGAAGATCCACTGGTGTAAGATTTGTGGCTGTCTGATTGTGAGGAGTGATTTTTCGGTCGCCTTATAGGGGTGTAGCTTCTCCAAACTTTTGTGAGCCTTGCTACCAAACATGAGCCGTCAAAAAGCATATTGAGAAGGCCTGACTGCACGTCCCGTGCAAATCCTGACTCTCAACCATACAAATACTTGTCGCTATGGATCTACTGACGCGGTCAGTATTATCCAGCCCCGACTGTAGAGACTCGCACATAGCCTCTTTTCCATCACTAATGATAGCCAGGAAGCCATTTCGTCCCTACCCCCTCGGGAATATGGTCAGCCGCCATTGCTATACAATCCCACAGGGGGAAATGTCAACTTTGCTAAGGACCAAGTGGCATTGGCAGATTTCTTGCCCAAGCGTCTACTCTTTATCGTCGGTCAGGAGGGAATAAAGCGACATGAGGCATGTTTAGATGAGGACACCGCCGCCTCAAACAGCAGGCTTTCTGGTGTCGGGTGCTTTGCTAAATATTCCTGGTCGCTTCTAGCTGGGCTATATTGTTTGGTGAAGTTACTGTTCACAGCAGCAATTCTCAGGTGTCTCGGGTGTCTAATTTGTTTTAACCCTTTTTTGAAGGGCAATGTGAAAGGGAAGGAGTGCATCCTTTTGTGGACCCTGGTCCAGGATATCTGTTAAATCGTCCTGCTGAAATGGGTAAACCACCCAGGTCATGAGTTGCCTATAGGAGGCTTCTGCATGGTCTGAAGGGTGTGCTTTTTAAAATTCCAATTCTGGTGATGTATCCAGACCACTGTCTGTTTGGAGGCTCTCTTATCAGTCCATCTTGGATTCCTCCGACACCGGGACCTGTGGCATGTTAGCGGTACCGAACTCCAGGCCAAAGGGTGGAATGTCTGCATCAGAAGGCTCATGCTCTTCACAGAATAAGGATTTGAAAAAATCCTTTCCCGGTGAAGGTTTATACATTTTCTCCACCTGCTCTGCTAAAGGCGCGGACAGCTTTGAGCCGGTCGACTGTTTCATCGATATCATTGGCATTGACACTGGAGACGTGGGCGACTCAACGCCAACAATGTTGATGGCATAGACACTAATAGTGTCGAAGCCTTTTTTGCAGATAATGCCCTTAAATAGGCTAGACCCTTGTCTCGAAGGAGTCTTGGACGAAATGTCGTCGGGTCGAGACCTTGACGGCTCTCGATGGGTCGATGGCCAATATCCTGGGCTCGAGATTGCATTGGATATAGCCTTTGCCTTCCCTGTGTCGCCTTTATACAACGCGCCACTGGAGTGTCCCTCCTTGTCTTTCGAGGGGGCAGGGCCTCCATCTCGAATATCTTCAACATCTGCTCAGAAATCTCTTCCCACTCGGCAAGAGTAGAGGATTTGGTTGGACAAGAAATTCTCTCAAGAAAAACACAAAAACCAATCGCCTAAGATTGTTGACATGGGTCGACGATGAGCAGGGACCAATGCAGATACTACCCCTGAAGAATGAGTATGCGTCAGAAATAATGGCACAGTGAAAGTTAGAGAAAACCACAAGTGTGGCCGAGTTTTTGATGTACCTGGCATGAAGGAAGGAACAGCAGTCCTGATGGACCAATCCTGGGCTTGTGAATCAAGAGCATATATAAAGTTGCCACCAAAATGGGGAGGAGTTTGTTCATTGGTACTGATAAGCATACCGGCCTAATTAGTACCATAAAGTGACCTGCAGATTAGACTTCCCAAAAATGGACACGTACCCGAGGAAAAAAGATAGTTTCATCGAAGCAGACAGAGGAGAGATGATTACCTCAGCAAAATCAATAGAGGTATTAATTTATTCGGTCATTTGTATACCACACCAAACCCAGAGGCATCAAGGCATATTGTGACATTCCAGATGAGCATCCGTTGTTCAGCAGAAAAGCAGTGATATTCACAGCTAAATTTCTGCCAAGAATTCAGACTGCAGTAAATACTAAATGGTTATACCAAACCAGATGCAGCTACTGCAAACTGGCAATACGACAATAAAAGGATTTAATGCGATCAGAGAAGAGTTGAGGGCAATATGAGTGTAAATATCGCTCCAGGGTCTGATTAGTGCGTTCCGTTTGGCCGTCGGTCTGTGGGTGGTGACTCGTGGATAATCGTACATTAATCTGGGCCAGATCACAGCATTTCCTCCAGAATCTTGATACAAATTGACTACCTCTGTCAGAAATTATGGTAGAAGGAAACCCATGTAATTTAACAATGTTCTCTAAAAAAGTCTTTGCCAAACCGGCAGCGGTGGGAAGCCCTTTTAAGGCCACAAAATGAGCCATCTTTGAAAACAAATCTACTACCACCAGGATGGTGTCATAACCCTCACATGGCGGAAGATCTGTGATAAAATCCATTGATAAGGTATGCCATGGATTTGGTGGAATATTCGAAGGTTGAAGAAGACCGGCCGGTTTCTTCTTGGAATTCTTGTTCTGTGCACAATTTCCACAAGTCTGAATAAAGAGTCACATCCTTGCACCAAGTTGGCCACCAATAGCATCTTTTGATCTTTTCCAAAGTCTTGGTCACCCCTGGATGACCTTCCATTAAAGAGCCAAGGTAGTAGGAAATGACTGTATTTACCTACTGAGGCACTCAGAAAACAAAACGGTTCTGATAAGGCATTTCTTCTCGGACACTGAATGGATCTCCTTGATTAACCCATGCCAACAGCTCTTCCTGAGTAAAGGTTCCCTTCATCTCCTTCTGCAGGTCTTCGAGGAATGGTTCTCCAGTGTGCAACAACCCCAATACTCGTTCTCCTGCGATGATATTTGTAGGAACAGGAGAAACAAAGGCTTATCCATTGCCAATTTGAGATAAGGCGTCAGCCTTGCCATTGCGCACTCCAGGTCTAAAGTTGATAATAAAATCATATTCAGCAAAAAACAGGGCCCATCGAAGTTGCCGAGCTGACTGAGCCTTAACAGAACGTAAATACTGTAGATTTTGGTGGTCAGTGAGAATTGTAATGGTGTGTTGAGCTCCTAGTAGGTAATGTCTCCACTCCTTTAAGGCACTCTTGATGGCCAATAACTCCTTGTCTGTGATAGTGTAGTTGCGTTCAGCTGGCGAGAGTTTCTTAGACCAGAATGCCACCGGGTGTAAGATCTGAGTTTCGGGATTGCGTTGTGACAAAACAGCACCCATAGCGACATTAGAGGCATCAGTTTCCACATTGAATGGGAGGTCAGGTTGAGGATGTTGTAACACCGGAGCCTCAGTGAACTTGGCCTTTAATTTTTTAAAGACCTCACCAGCCTCTTCGGACCATTGGAATCTCTTATTCTTCCGCAAAGACGTGATGGGATGTACCAGTTGCGAAAAATTTTCCACAAAGCGGCGATAGAAATTAACAAACCCCAAAAAACTTTGGACTCCCTTTACACATGTTGGGGCTGGCCAGGTAACTATGGCATCCACCTTCCGCATGTCCATCTTGACTCCCTGAGAGGATAGCATGAAATCTAAAAATTTGACCTCGGAAACATGAAATGAACACTTTTCCAGCTTTACAAAAAGAATTTTCTCGCAGCTTCTAAAGAACTGCTGTAACATGCCTCACATGTTCAAGGGAATTCTTGGAAAAAAATCAAAATGTCGTCAATATAGACTACCACGCAAACATCCAGTAGATTTCTTAAGACCTCATTCATAAAGCATTGAAATGCTGCCGGAGCACTTCGCAGTCCCAAAGGGCATCACTTGATACTCAAAAAGACCCTATTTGGTACAAAAGGCGGTCTTCCATTCGTCGCCCTCCTTTTTTCGAATGAGATGATATGCGCCTCTGAGATCTAATTTAGTAAAAATCTGGGCACCCTTGATTTGATTCAACAAATTAAGAGATGAGAGGAATGGGATATCGGTTCTTGACAGTAATTTGATTTACGGCACGATAATCTATAAAGGTCCGGAGATCTCCTTTCTTCGGTACCAAGAAGAGTGGGGAGGCAGAGGGGGATTTTGAAGGCCTAATGAATCTATTAGCTAAATACTGGTCTAGATACTTCTTCAGGTAAGCGTCCTCCTTTTCAGTTAACAAATATATCCGATTGCAAGGAAGTTGTCCTCCTGGAAGTAGATCGATCTGACAATCGTAAGGACGATGGGGAGGTAAGATTTCAGCCAATTTCTCTTCAAAAACCTCCTGGAATTCTTTATACACAGGGGGCAAACTTCCAATTAAACCAAGAGTGGAGTTAGAAACTACTCTGTTTGGTCCAGGTTTCTTGTAATTTAATAAGTAATCAGAAGAATCTTCACATTCTGTGGCAAAGGTCAGAGATCTGGATCGCCAATCGATAAGGGTTGTGTTTCTCGAGCCATGGCATACCCAAAATGATCTGGACTAGTGGAGCACTTATATGTAATCCTCGCTCTGCGTTTTTTCCTGGCAAAGCATTGTAAGATCATCCGTGCGTTGTGTGACAGGGCCAGAAACTTGAGTACCGTTGACTGCAGATACATTTTCATGTTCAAACTTGTTGACGAGGGGAAAATCCAACTTGTATGCCAGTTTTGAATCCATGTAGTTACCGACCGCACCACAATCAATGTAGGCCTGTAAGACATGCATCTTAGTAGGCCGCTCTTGACTAAATAAGATAATATGAAAAACAAAGTGTGAGGTCACAACTCCTTGCTTCATGCTCGACAAGCTGACCTCTACACTTGCCGGGCACTGAAGTTTTCCGAAATCTGGTCTTTCTTGTCCAGGTTGACACCCCCAATGGGTCTTCGTGAAGGTTTTACAGGACAATCCTTGAGGCAATATACAGGTTTAACACAATAAAGACACAATTGTTGTTGCTGCCTCTTGTCCCTCTCTGCCTGTGAAATGGGACCTCTGACAACCCCTAACTGCATTGATTCCGTGTTAGTATCTGGACCAGTTCTTAATTGATTTTCTTTAGGGCGTACATAATAGTACCTACTTTCGGAACGGGAACGATCTACTCTTCGGTCTTGCAGGCGCTGGTCTAATTGGATAGTTAGGTCAATAAAGACGGCAATACCATCAGGAGGATTAACAACATGAGCCAATACATCTTTTAATTTGCTGCGCAACCCTCGATGTAATAAGGTTGTCCTTTTTTCGTCAGGCCGATTGGACTCTGCCACTAATCTATTGAAGGTTGCAACATAAGCCAACAACTCTTGGTTTCCCTGCCGGAGTGAGAGCAACGCATTACAGCATAACCGCCCCCCCCCTCCCAAGTACGATAGAATAAAGGCCACTTTAGCCTGATCTGTGGGGAAAACTCCTGGACGACAGAGGAAATGTAGCCTACACTGATTCATAAAAACCGCAAACTTCTTAGAATCCCCCAAAAAGCGTTCAGGAGGCGCTAAAGGAATATTTCCAGGAACTATCACTTGGACTGGAGTAGGGTGTGAGACAGGAGGAGGGACTGATGGATTAGCTGCGGGTAAAGGGACTTGTCCAGCCTGTGTCTGCAAGAGTTGGCGTGCTAACTTCTGTACGGTCCCTATTAGCGACAAGCTCCCTACGCAGTGCACTGGTCTCTGAGCGAGCGGCATGAACCTCCACTCTTAATTCCCCCAATAACTGGGCCAACTGGTCCACCTCAGGAGTCTCCATGGCGCCCGGGCAGAGTAATTTTCAAAAAGGCGGCTTCGCGTTCTGTAAAGCTTACCTGTGAACTCTGTGGGGACGCCTTTGAAAAACTCTGGAACTTCTGACAAGAAGCAACTTCTGTAACAATGAAAAGAGAACAATGTCCATTCTTAACTACTGCTCCTTTTCTGAAAACCTCACACCATTTGGTGACTGAAGTAACAACGATAAAAGCTCAACTTAATTTTAAATTATGTGAGCTCTCCATCCTGCGTCACGCAGAGGTGCATGTCCTGAAAAGTGGAGACGAAGGAGAGAACAATAGGGCACTCTGATATAATATGACTGATGTGGAACCTAGCTGAAGGGGGAATATAGCGAATAACCAAATGGTGCCTAATATACTGAGCGGCTGGTAGCAACAGTAATTTCTAACATGTTTTAACGATTGGAATGGAGATTAAGGCTCTAATAATCACTATCTCACTAAATACCTAAACTAAATATAGAAATGGGGAAAAAAGGGGCATGAAAATAACTGAACAATGTGTGACAAGTCCTAAGCAGAAGGCAACGTTATTCAAGGCGTGAGCGAAGCAACGATAATGCGCACACTACGGGCAATGCAAATGAAATTATAGAATAACCAAAAACCTCTGTGACAAATAGATACAACCTCTCACGAGTACCACCCAAAAAATCTAAAAAACTCAAAACAGTACTTGCGTGAGGAAAAGTAATTTTCAGTCAGGACCTCTGAGGAGGAACGAGGGGGAGTGACAGGAAAATAAAGAACTGTAAACGGGACAGGGTGCTTTGAAATGGAAGGGAAGGATAATAACAGAATAAGGACAAGACTTCGGAGACTGAGGAAAATATGGCAAGGGGCTAAATGCTGTGACTGGAATTCTGCGACGACCGCGTTAAGCGTCTGTACTGCGGGGCAGTACAGAAGCGCGAGTCCCCTCAGGAAACGACTACTTATAGCAGAGATCGGTCAAAGACTAGACTAGGAATGTTAGCTTTCTCAATGGCACAACCTGGCGGCCATTGAGGGGAAATGAACTTCCATTACTTTCAGTATAAATCTGACTTAACAGCAGGACCTCTCAATACCCTTAACAAGGTTAAACCTAAGGACCCATAGACTTAATTTGGAGACTGGCGTGTGATCATGACATTAGCCCCTGGCATACCAGTGGTGGCAGTTGGATGGGATGTACGGACGAAAGGAGACTATGGACTAGGACTACTCTAGTCACTACAGTGAGTAACTAATTACTCGTACGTCCCGTTTCCTCCATCCTTGTGGGCGATTCTACCAAACAAGACCAAAGGGTGGCGCCATGACAACCTGCCAAGGACGACGCAAATATGTTCTTCTAAGTCTGCATCGTGCCTGGAGTTGGTGTCCAGGGAGTAGTGCCGACTGAGTGGACCAAGTAGCCGCCTTGCTGATAACATCCCAGGAAGCATGCCTCTGGTACACTACTGCGGAACCAGTGCCACTGCCTGCATCTCCAAGAGCGAAAGGACCTCCTGTAAAAGAGACAGGCACCCTAACTGACAAAGGAATGGATGGAAGAGGAAGGCTGAAGCTCGTGGAAACAATGGATAGGATCCATGGGATCTTGAAAGAGGCTTCCATTTGTCCTGGAAAAGAGCCAGTCAGCCCCCTACTGGGGAGCTGTGGTTCCCCGACCGTGACGTCAAAGTTTGTTATCAGGGGCGGGAGCAGAGGAGGGGGAGCAGTAAAACCCACGCAAAGTCCTTTGCCGTTTACTCCTGCTGTCACTGGGCAAGCTGTCAGGCCTCTGTGTTTCAATGTCCCGAAACCCCTTGAATCTGTTGAAGTTGCAGGGTTTGAATTCAGCCCTGCTTTGAGCCCGGGGAAATTAATTTTGCCAGAGTTTGGTCAGGATAGCCAAGGATTTTGTAGTTTGAGTAGAGGTTTTCTTCTTTGCAAACTCATCATCGGTTGACAAATGAAACATGCCCAGGTCCTCGAAGAGGATACCCAAGATCCAATCCTGCACGTCAGAAGAAAAATGTAGTGCCATGCATCGACGCTGTCCTCATCTAGACCACCCTCCCCACCCCCTCTCCCCCTGAGCACAGCCCGCTGCTGGCTGTATCGATGTGGGAGACCAAAGAGTCCATGAGGTCAAGTACAACTGCCCGGGTATCAGCCAGACATGCCTTGATGGAGTCCTGCTGTTCCAGATGGAGGTCCAGCAGAAACCAACACACAAATCTCACCACAACAATAGGGCATCGGCCTGCCGCAAATGCAGCCCTGATGAAGCTTAACAAAGCTTGCCCAAGGACTCGAGGACCTTGTCCTCCTTCGAAAGACAGCTGGTGGCAGCTCTTAAGGAGGAAGACTTGTTTAGAACAGAGTGAGGCAGCATGAAGAGTGAAGCACTTTGAAACGTGTGTATAGGCGCTATACAATTAACTATCAATCTCAAACTATCAATAGCATCCACCAACAAAAAATGAGGCGGAGGGTGGGAAAGGAGGATTGGCTTCCCCAACAGTCAGCCTGAACTTGCTGTCCAACTTCTTGTTCATCTGGGCGTTGGCCCTGGGCTTCTCAGACTACCTTCACCACCTCCAGGACATCTTTCTGGAAGGGGGTGCCAGAACAGATTGGTGTACTGCCCAAATACTCTGTTAGGCAGGGGGGGGGGAGAACCCCACCAACGAAGAACTCCACAAGGCCCTGAAGGCAGTCATGAAAAAGCCTTTACAGATGCAGACGGTTTGGCGTCCTGGGCGGCGTCATCTCCCCCACGCCTTTTCAGACTGATGGGAGTCCTGGCCCTGGGACAAAGGTGACCACGGGATCCCCCCTGGATTCGGGACTGAAGGCAAGTCCAGCAGCTGTTGAGGGGGAGGTGTTGGTGGTAGGAGGCAGCGGAGGGGTTTGAACAACCAGCAGGGCCTGGACCGGTGGCGGGACAGGCACTGGCGGCACGGAAGGAACCGGAGGAGTGCGCAGGATGGAGGAGGCCAGGATGGCACAACCTGCAGGATCACCACCTTGACTATGTCCTTAAGGAACCCAGTCATCTGCCAACAACGCATGAGGAAGAGTAAGTGCTCGAAGAAGCGATCCTCGAATGCCGCCGGGTCCCGGCCCTCCAAAGCGCTAGGCCTATGCTCATGATCAAAGCGCCAAAGGGCGAGTAGCCATAAGTCTTTGAAGGGTTGATCTAGTCGGCCGCTGCATCTAGAGGGAAGGGAACATATCTTCTTGCAGCAACCATTCAATGGGGGAGAGCACGGGCGGGCTGTGTCGAATCCAAAATGGCCCCCAGACTAGCAGGCACCGCTACATGCCTATCCAACATCTTGGGACCTTGCGCCACGCCCTGGGTGAGAGCGTGTGAAGGCCGAGCCTTGGGAGGGCTCCGACATGAGAGTCTACAGCTTGGGCCTAGCACCCAAAGCCGTAGCAGCGACCTGAGATTACTCAGATAGGCGCTGAACCCTCGTCCGGCTGGCCGGTACGCCCTGACTCACGACCTTTGAGCAGGATCTAGTAGGCTGCGTGCCGTGTGCGCCTGCGCTGGTAGTCGTGCTGGATCGTGCAGAGGACTGACTCTTCGAGGTGGCACTCGACAATCCGTTACCGTGTGGGGTCGAAGGACGAACTTGACTGGGTATCCGGTAGCCTTGGCGGCCTCAGGTCTGCCCCTGGAGCGCCTGGAAGAGTCCCCGGGCCCCTTAACTGAAGAGCCGGTAGCCTTTGAAGCCTCGGCCTGCAACTACCTATATTCAAGGAACCCTGGCCTATGGGAACCCCTGGGAAGGAGTCGCAGTGCTGAAGAGGGCCTACCTTTTCTTGATAAGAGGTCCCGGAGACGAAGGCTTTAAGATGCGCTGGAGGAGAAGTGTGTAAGATGACCCGCCAACACGACAACTGATTCTTCAATGTCCTGTGACCAAGACCACAGGCCGCGCACACGTCCCAGCGGTGGTCGGGCCTCAAGCACTCAAGGCAGAGTACATGGGGGTTCGAAGCCTTGAATGAGCCGTCTCTTGGAGCACATCCTGTGAATCCTTCTGCAGCCGACATGCCCCAGGGGAGGTTAAATAAGAATGAAAAAAAATAAGAAGGGGAGCAAGTGGAAAATAAAAGTCTCTGCGCTGGCTGCCAGGTCCAACACCATCCGTGCGGAAAAAAAGACTGAGTGGAGGCGCTAAATTTAAAGGGGAAGCTCAATTTTTCACTGCAATGGGTTCTGGAACCGTCTCAATGTTGGGGGACACCCACAAGGATGGAGGAGATGGGTCCTACGAGTATACTGTGTTACAGTTTCCCACACATTTATTATACTAATTAGCTATATATTCTCTGCATAACAGGATCCTATTCTCGGGAACACTCCGAAGGGATTTTTATTGATATAATACACCCATATTTTAAAATGTTGCACACAAGATCACCTTTCCAAAGGTGGGGGTGTCGACCTATTTTTTATGGCATCTTATTCTTTTAGTAAATTGGATTCTCCTTTAGTTGACCCAGTCAACTATTTTTAAGCAAGAACCCTTTTGCCCGACACAAGAATGCTCAATATTATAGTGGTTTATCACCATTCCCCACACGCTAAAACCTTTGCTTATGTTAGTTGGGAAAATTAGCAAAGAATTGCTAACATGACTAAATCTCCTAAATTAAATCAAAGGTGTTAAGTAGAATTTCATTTTTGTGCAACATTCTCCCCACTTGCGGTCCCCCGCCCCCCCCAACTCTTAACTGTAATCTTGAATTTTTGATCAGTGTTCTTGAGTGAGTGGGACCTTTTACCCATACTCACTCAGTCTTTTACTCTACCCCTGGGAACCTTTTACGACTCTTTTGGTTGCATCTTTTTGGAGTCATGCTTTCCTACCCCTTTTAAGGCATCCAAAATTCATTATTGCAGATCACAGCTTTTTCTGTGCAGTGTTGTTGGGAGCTCGTTCAGCTGCCCTTTTTATTTTCCTAACTATAACTACTGTTTCCATGGATAGGGGGATGCTTTTTATCCTACCTTACTATTTTGTGGAACAGCCTACTACACCTTATGTGGAGTGCTGAGGGGCCACAATATATCCCTTTTTACACTTATCCTGTAACTTTCTAATTGCCATGGTAAGTTCATCTGAGTGGTTGGTGGCAGTGGCTGTGTACGACCTATTTTTAGTTAAACTTAAACACAGGCGTGGTGAGTGACACACGGGCCACCATTGTACTAAAATGGTGCCTGTCTTTTCGCCAACTATTTTTTAATAAAACAATAAAACAAAAACATGCTTGGTTACATCATATCACAGGTTCCAAAGCGATACAGTCGGCCATTGTGCCCATTTTCTTTATGTGTAGACCTATTCCAATGCACCACCCCACCAGAAACCCCTAGCCTCCCTCCTGCCACTTCCCCAGATTGAGCTTTCTTGGGACATCCCCTTGAAGTGTATATTCGCCTTTCAAGGGACATACAAATGTCTATGTTGATCACCATTGTCTATATTTAGGGTGCTCGGAGACGACCCAGTTTATAGCGATGTTATGCTTTATGAGGCCAATCGCTGTGGACTGAAACAATGTATCCCAACAGTTTGGGTTCACAGGGTAACTCTGTCCCTAGTACTGGCGTCTGTTGATCATAGCATGTGGTGCAGAAGCTACAGATTTGTGGACAGTCCCAGAGAAGGTGGAAAAAAGTGCCCTCCCCACCCCACAATTTAAACATGTTGAGTTATCAGTGCAACCCTATCGAAAAATTAAGACACAGGGCTAATACACCCGATGCAGAATTTTAAAATTTGTACAAATCTAAATCTAGAGGAGATTTTAACTTCTCTGGGAACCAGCTGGGCTTCCAGTTCAAATAGTCCCACATTCACCTCCCATCTGGTTTTAAGATTGGATAAATATGGTGTTGCAAAGAGGATACGACTTGATATAGTGTAGAAGGGGCTAGTTGTTATACACTCCGGTAGAAACATTCCTTTCTAGTGGGAATCACAGTGAGATCGCTGGGAGGTCGACTATCTGTGCACACAGTACATGTGACATTTATATTTGGTGATATCATTCAGTATTGGGTAATCAGTGTGTTCGCTGTAGCTCTGCAAATGGTGTAATACTCCCATCTTTCACCAAATCATTGAGTGTTACTGGCATCAAACCACACCACAAACACTTGCAGCTTATTCACTTCTGGCAACTGTGGGTTTCCCCCAAAGCAGTTACGCCAGTGTCAGCCTATTGACCCAGCCAATATGTTTGTGAACTTCCTTCCATATGTGCATCGTATGTTGGGCCATTAGTGAGAGAGAAGCCTGCCCTGGCCGCCAATACAAGACGCAAATTGGATTAACTCCCCCCATCCACATAGTTTCAGCCCTGATATGGGCTAGACTGGTCTCCAGGGAGCCAATTTCTGATTGACTCACTCAGTAATAGCAATGGATATGTGGCAGCCTGATACCACCCTTCTAGACCACTCTGTAGTGTGGTGAGGGCAATCCATGGTCGTTTAACAACCCACAATAGTTCCTGAAGGGTCGTTTTAATCTAATTAAATTGCTGTCTGGGGGGGAATGGAGCTATTTTGCAGAATATACAAATACCTGGTCAACATAAGCATATTGAACAAGGCGGCCTGCCCCATAAGGTTAGTGGAATGGATTTCCAATGCTTGATCTCCCTCAAAAAGCGGTCCGAGATATGGTAAAGGTTGCAGAAGGGGATCCCTGTGTCCTCTGAGCATATGCACATGCCCAGTTATTGAAAGCCCTCTACTGGATATGGGCAGACTGGAGGGATCACCAGGTCATCGTCCTGACTTGGTAAAATGATATATTTACTCCAATTTACTCAGAATGCCAAATTTTAGGTCGTCCCATAATTGCAGTCTCACTATCGGACAAGAGTGACCGAGTGTACCCAGATATATCAGCAGGTTGTTGCTTATAACAAGACCTTGTCTTCCCATCCCGAAGACCAACGGAAATCAGCCCAAGTTGGATCGATTAGAAGTTACTCAGCAAGTGGTTCAATGGCAAGAGTGCACAATAGGGATGCGGGGGGGCAGTGGGCAATACTGCACTGTGCCCTGGCCCAGTGTAAAGGGCCTAGAGGTTGTCCCATTTACCCAGACAACCACCATGAGCGACTCAAAGTAAGCAGACTCAGTTGGTAAAGTTACTCCAGACTCCCATTTTGTCCACGATTTCCCCTATGATATACCACAATGCCAAGTCAAATGCTTTTTCAAAATCAACCGAGAGAAGCGCCAACTACTCCCGGATGGCAGGGGCTCGTTCAATTGCTAAATGCAACTGCCGGATATTCATACGGGTGGATTTATCAGTCATAAACTCACATTGATCAGGGTGAATCAGAGATGAGATAACCGGTAATAAGCAATTTGTGAAAACCTTAGCAAGTACCTTGGTCTCCCCATTTATACGAGAGAATGGTCAATAAGATGCAGAGCTCAGGTTTGGTTTGGGGCAACTATACTAGCTCTCCGGAGGCAGAACACCCACGTCTCTACTATGACAAAATAGTGTAAAAAAGGGCTTGACCATGTCTGCGCTCATTTTCTTCCACATCAGCTCTACGGGAAGTCGTTAGGGCAGGGAGTTTTTTCTGAAGTGGAGTTGGGTAATAGCACTCTGTAATGTTGGTGATCAGGCAAGCAGGGGGACAGCAAGGTTATAGTATAGTGGTGTCTTGCAGTTTAGAGGAGCTGCTCGTGGTGCAATACAGATCTTCATAATCAGCGAAAGCCTCGGCTATATTTTCATCTTCCCTGATTTTCTCACCCTCGTTGCTCATCAGTTCCCTAACTATTCTGTGGCCCTCATCCCTTATTTCTAGCCATGGTAGCATTTTCCCCCACCTTCTCTCCTGCTTCATATATAAGGCTACTTTTCTCCCAGTTGTGCATTATCCCAGGAGATATTTCAGCGTATCTCCCCTTCCTTTAGGGGTGATTGGTGTGTCTCGCAGGAACCCAATGTAAGGTATTGGTCTTCTAGTCTCACATTCTGCATCTTTCACTCCTTGTAGTTGGGGTTTTCTTTTAAATATAATCCACAAGATCATTTGCCCTTTGAGGACCATTTTGTATCCCTCCCATAGTGGCACCGGGCTATCCCCTGATCCAGTGTTAATATTGAAGTACTCTGTAGTTTGGGATGTTATACTATCTACAAAGTCAAGGATCCCCAGATAGTAACCATTTAAACACCACCGTGGGGTATGTATCATTTGGTTACCTATAAGCTCTATTTACAGCAGTGAATTGTCAGATGCCTCAAGGAAGAAACCATGCAGAAAACAGGCTACATGCATCTGGTCAGGATAGGGAAAAAGAAGTCTAGTCTTGACAGGGAGGTGTGAGACCCAGAGTGAAATCTGGAGGATGCAGTTCTCGCCAAATGCCACTGAGGCCCAGTGCTGTTGAGAAGGCTGATAGACTTGCGGGTACGTCAGGATTTCCACCACGTAAATGTGTACAGTCCAGGGTTACTTACGTCCATCACGTCACTGAAGTCGCCCCGCCACCCAGGATCCATAGGTCTGTCTGATATTTCAAAAGCATGGTTTGTAGGTTATCTAGTAGTTCAATGTATAGTGGTGGAGGGGTGTAAACTGCCAATTTGCCAACGGTGACTCCCCATAATTTGACAATAGGACAAATCTACCCTTCCAGTCCTGTTGCACCAACAATTTAAGGGGAGACGTTTGCATATAACTAGAACACTGCTATGGCCCACAGAGAAGCCTGATTGTAGAAAGGTCCTATAGTTTGATCTGTGAAAGAGTACATGCCGACCTGCCATGTGTGTTGCTGTGAGAAGGGCTATATCGGGAGACGTATCTGTTGAGAAACTGCATCACCAGTCTCAACACAGGAGCCCACACCAGTTACATTCCATGTAACCACGTGGAGGAGTTTCTCTGTGGCATTAGCTGGCATTTGAATCCAAGTGTATTCCGAGGGTCGATGTCGGACTGTCCAATGGTCCCGAGGAGGACAACATAAGCCTTGTTATGTATTCTGGTGAATATGATGTCCCATGAAAAATGATAGCGTGGTGTATATTAGTGACAGTGATGTACTAATCAAAACATAAAACCCATAACCCCGAACATTCCCCACCCAATACTCTGTCCCAACCTGAAGTACCTGTCGCCTGACCAGGTTATCTAAATAGTTACTATTAAACTTTTGGTGGTGGGGAAGAGAGGGATAGCAAAAAACCACCCTCTGTCCCAGACTGTGGAGCTCGGCCATAGTATGAGAAGAGTAAACCAAAAGCTAAGTCACGTCCCATGATGAAACCGGTATGAGGCTTGCATCAAAATATAGGTCCATCAGCCAAGGATGCTTGAGCCCTCTCCTACACTGCTAGGAGCCAGCACTCATGATTTTGCTGGTCGTGTGGGTACCCTATGTTCCTGTGGCAGACAGCGGGGGGGTGGGGGGAGAAGGGGGTTAAGGTTTGCATCCACCTCATCATAGGTTTCAAACCAGTTCCAGGCTTCCCGCATGTTCAAATCGTGGTGTGACCCTCCTTATGCTAAACCTTAAGTGGAGCAAAGAAGAGAAGTCCATATTTAATAGGTTGGGTCAGTAGACTTTTCTTGATGGAGGCAAAGGACTGCCTAGCATGCTGTACCTCTCGAGAATAGTCAGGGTGGAATAAAAGCTATTTGGAACCAATGTAAGTGATCAGCCACTCGCACGCGCCATTTGGAATAACACATCACAGTCTCGGTAGTTGAGCAGTTTTGCAGTCACTGAGCTGTCATCAGCCAGGTCTTCCCCCGCCTGATCACTGCCACCAGCAACCTACCAGTTGTCAGCCAAGCGATGTGTAGACAGGGTAAGCTGCCTGTGTTGTCACTGAGAACACTTCTGGCAAGAGGACCACAGGTGTGGCGTACTAAGAGGCCCCTCTGCAGTAGTTAGCAGACCTTTAAGCTGCAGGTAACAGAATACTGACATTTTCCCTACGTTTAACCCTTGTTCTAGTGTTGCCACATCAATAAGCCTTCCATCAGCCCACAGTTGGCTGAGCCTTTCTGGCCCTACTTCAAACCATGTTTTAAAGTCTACCGGGTTGGGTAACCTCTGTGAAAGAGGGGTTAGGGGGAGGGTAATCCATGGACTGCTCATTGGGATGGCCAGGTGGTAAGCTCTTGAGCCCTGCCACACTTTCTCTAGACCTCCCATGGGACCTTTAGACTGGAGTGTTCCCTGACTTTTTGGTATGGAACCCATAATCGTTTGTCTACTGTAACTGGTCACAGCCAATAGTTTTCCATGCCAACCTATTTATATTTTCTGGCCCGTAGGTGATCCTACAGTAACCAGAGTTGTGCCCTAAAAAGTATACCCAGCGCCTGGGGAACACACTGAAAATCCCCCACCCCCCCATCCGATTCCATCACCTAGATCAGTCTCCCATATGGGATCCTTACCCTCCCAAAGGAATAACCCCATTTCCGTCAGGAACTGTTAAGGGATATCCACTGGTCGTATAGTGATTAAGAGTATTATACGGGGTAAAATATTAACCTTCACTGCATTTCACTTCCCCGCCCACCCCAAATTAGTCCTTCGCCACCTTTCCAGATCTTCCCACATGGTTTCCTAGTGGCACGGGAAATGTAACCGAGATAGGGATTCCGAGTCCCTGGGCTGTCTGAGGAAAGCAGAATGTTGTCTGCAAAAAAACCCAACTTCTATTCCATGTCACCTATTTGCATGCCATGTATCCACTCTGATGATCCCCTGTATAATTAACAATTCTCAGACAAGGCCCCATTTATTTACTGCTGCAAAGGGATCAGGGTATATTTCTCCCACCCACCTCAACCAATGGGGACCGAAATCATACTTTAGCATTACCCCGTAAAAAAGGCCATCTGACCCGGTCAAACGCTTTCTCAGCATCTAGTAGTGACATCAACAGGCCGGTTGGAGCCTCCTTTGCTGCATAGATCAGATTCAGCACCTTCCTAATACCTGCCCGTTGTCTCCCCATAACAAATCCCACCAGGTCTGTATGGATCAATTCCAGTGGTATACCCTCCAGTCTAGTAGCCAGGATACTTAAGTATCTTTGCATCTACATTCAGTAACAAGATGGTCCTGTAGGCTGTGCACAACTGTGGGTCGTTTCCAGTCTTGTATATCAAGGTAAATCAATGCCTGTGGGAGGTATGTTCACCCCCTCCAGGATTTCGTTAAACAGGTTTGCTAGTTTGGGGGCCTAGAGTTCCATAAATGAAGAAAGAAAAAATGACCCATTTGGGCCGTGCCTTTCCCAGCTTCATCCCAGATATCTCCTTCAGGACTTCCTTGTGCGTGACCTTCCCCACCAGTTTAATCAATTGTGCCTGCCTTAGTTTCTGCATTTCTACCCTTCTGGGATAGTTGACAATTTTTTTTTGGGGATGCTCTCCCCCCACCCTATATAATATTGATATTGAGGAATAGTCTGCAAATGAGCCCATAATCTCTTTGGGCCCTACGCTAATCCACCCTGACTCAATCTTCACATTCGCAATTTTCCGTTTATGTTCTGTCTCCCTAGCCGCCTTGCCAGCATGGTGTCTGCCCCTTCTCATAATATCTATTTTTTTTGTTGTAAAAGTCTGATTGTAGCTCCTCAGTCAGCTGTATTCGGAGATCATTTTGTTCAATTATTTTTCCAACACCTGTTAAAATCCCAATTTGGTTTCCAATTTCCCTAATCCCTCCTGCAGTTTGGATTCGATCTAAAACTACACAGTGTGGGTTCCCGCTCACCGTCAGCAGCAGTAGGGCACAATACTAAAATACTTTTAACGATATATTGTGCTTTCCTCCAACCAGTTCCATGCCTCATTAATGCAATGTCTCAAGGGCCCCAAGGCAGCTGGCGTACCAGTGCCAAGCAGCCATCTTGGGCTGTCACGAGCTACACACACTACTGAATGAAGTTCCATGGTGTTTGTGCCTGTGGTAACAGTTCTCTGGCAGGGTTCTGTTTTTAGCAATGGACTGCTAGGTGGTGAACAATGATATGATAGTTAATTTATATAGCGCCTATACACGATGAATACAAGAAACATTTTCAAGTTCCTATCCACCCTTTGGAACAGATTTTACTAGACAAGTTTGATGTGCCTCCAAGAGCTCTTAAGGATAATAATGTTGGTTTTTTAAATAGATTTCACTAAATCTTTATTCTTCTCACCTTATCATACAGGTTGCCAGGATTTCTTTTGTCATCTTCATCACTGCTGTCTTCTATAGGTGGATTCTCCCTCTTCATATCATCACCCAGGTAATGCTCAAAGACATTGGAGAACGCAATTGCAGACAGCATACAGACGACAGGAGTCAAAGTTAACATCAGGCGGACCATCACCCCAGCAAAATACACAGCACTGATTGCATACAGAGCAACTAAGGAGAGAAAAAAGATCCGGATGACAAAGCAAACTAACAAAAATCACAGCCTAACTGGCTCAGCTAATGGAAATATGCCCACATGATTCCGACAAACCATAGAAACCAAACTCACAAATTGTACAGTTTATGAAACAATTCATTTGTGACCACATTTTAAAAAAAAAATAAGTTAATTAGCACTGTTGCTATTGCACTCCTAGTTCATAGTCCTTAGTTCTCCATACTTGTGTGAGATGGCCTAAAGGAATAGGACCAAAATAGTTACGCCAAGCAGCCATGAGAAAGAGCATCAAGCCACACACATCTTGATCGTTCACAGCATGGCGTCCCCTTTTGCATGCTCCCAGCACCAACTGCTATTCCTTTAATCCGGGATCATTACAGGATCTTATTACAGGATGTCAGGCCATAATGAGGAAATTACTCTGTACAAAGTGTACAATATTGACTAGGGCAACTACTTACCCTCACATCCCTACCCCCTTTCTTCTATACTCGTGGGACACTGCCAAATACCATTATTGGGTGGATGCAGAGGTCCAGAAATTAAGCAAATGCAGAAAAACTTCATTAGAAAAGTTTTATGCAGTATTGATGTTCACTTCTAGAGTCTGCTGCCTTTGATTATCCAAGGAGTCATGTTTGCAGAATTAGCCCAAATAGGTTTGCAGATATCTTCTAAAGGGGACAAGTCACTGAGGTTGCCAATTCCATCAACAGATGTGTGGCAACTCTCTGGAGCAGTCATTCCAAGTGAATATGAAGGCAACCAGTCCAGCATGCAATTGAGATTCCGATCAAGTAAAAATGTTATTTGCATGTTGATAGAAAATGTGTGAAAAGACCCTTCAGCCTCAGACTCTGGGTTGCAGTAGAATACTACGAGGTAGATTCCTTGGTTGATGTAGAAATCTAGACCCACCTTCTGTGGAAAGTTGGGGTGTGTACGCAAAAAACCACCTTGTGGTGAAAAATGGGCTGCAGAGCGCAGATCTTTCTGATCGTGGATCCTGGGGTGATCCCAACCAGGAAAGCCCTCATCCAAGCAACAGATTTCAAGTCTTGAAACCACGGGTTTGAAGCGTTGACGGTGTCGGGTAGAAAGATCCATATTCCAATGCCTGGTGGTACAGGATGCCCTGATCTGACAGTGACTCATTTGAGAACGTCTTCTCATCACTGGGTTTTCTAGAGAGGAGTTTACCAAGTTTCTGGCCAGGAAGGCACTTATACAAGATAGTCATGTCCTGCAAGACACCACTGATAACTGAAAAGGCCAGGTGGCATTTGAAGCAGGGCAAACATTTGCTTTCAAGGGGTTGATCTGTTTCTGATAGCACCTAGGGCAGAATCAGATTCACTTTCTGGTATATTGGTGCCTAGCAGAAGGCAATCTTAATCACTTCCATATTGTCCTGCAACAGGCCAATCAAACCCAAAGTTAGAAGATCAAGTTCTCAGAGACCCAACTGATATCAACTGATAGTTAGAATCTGTAGATGGTGAGGATCTCGAGAGCCAGCAGGAACCAGTACCAGAACTTGTTGGGCCAATTGAGTTTACAAGTAACATTCAGTATATGTGGAATGAGAATAACACTCCTTGACTGTCCGATTCTCCTAAAGTAGGAGAAATGTCTACAGGTTAAATCAGACCCCTTTTCACCCTTCCATGAAACAGGAAAATGGGACACCTCTTCTCGGTTGGCACGCAGGTCCAGAAATCTTTGATTATCCAGTTTTTCCCATACTTTGTTCATTCCGATTTGTGTCGGGGTTGGGTGAGTCTGGGATGTGACCATGATGGGTGAAGTGCTAGAAAGAAGGCAAATGAAGTGAGGGACAGAGGCAGGTTTAGAGGTGAGAGAATAATATTAGCTAGCAAGCAGATGAGAGGTAGGTTAAGAGGGTAGCTGGAGGCAGGCTTTTAGAGAATTCCATGCAAGTGGAGCAAGAAGAAAGAAGGAGCGGAAGCAAGAGGAAGCACAGGGATAGCGAGGAGGGTAGTCGAGGAGGCACAGCAGAGATTACAAGAAGGCTTGTAGCGTTGGATATAGGTGGATAGAGTCATGCCTTACCGTGGATAGATTTGTGAACCAGCAGGACATTTAAATCTGGCCTTGTTTTGCATTGTCAGACATCTGGCCTGGTGAGGGCAAGAGGAAGTATCAGTGAAGTGAGGCACAGTCCTGGCTAAGCATAGTTGCAGAGACTAAAGAGGATGCTGGCACATTAGTCCAGTTTAGAGAATACAAGAGTGGTTGAGAGATGGTTAGCAGGGTTAAAAGGAAGGAGGTTCCTGATTTTCATAATCTTCAGGAGGTTAAGGCGAGCTGCTGTTCAAGGTTTGGAGATTAAGTAGAGAAGGTGTGAAGGGTCATAGATGACGCTGAGGTTTATAACGGAAGAAGAGTAGGGGAGAGTGTCAATTGGAACTGGATAGGCAGAGGAAGATTTGAGAGAGGGCTTTTGGAAAGGGAAGAAGAGCACCTCTGTTTTGGTAGTTTAACATCAGAGTGGCAAGCCATCCAATATTTAATGGCAGAGAGACAGTTTGTCATTTTGATAGAGAGCTGCGAGGAGAGTTCCGGAAGAGAAGATTTGGGTGTCTCCGGCAAAGAGTTAGTACAAGAACCCAAAGGAGGAGATTAGCGCCTCAATGGCAGAGGTATAGAGTGTAAAGAGGCGTGGACCCAAGACGGTGCCTTGTGGAACACCAACATTTCAAGGAGTGAGTTGAGGGGCGTTGTGTCCCAAGGAGACAGAATTGGTGAGGTGCAAGGTAGAATTTAAACCAGGCAAGGGCTTGATCAAAAATCCGAATAAGAAAGTATTTAGGATATCAGAGTGATTGACCGTGTCAAAGGAAGCAGACAGGTCAAGGAGAATTAGGATAAAGTGTTTAAGCGTTCAGCACAAGCAATGAAGCTGGACACATTCATGAGAGGAGTTTCCGTGGAGTGACAGGAGTGGAACCCTGCTTGTAGGGTAGTCTCGAAGGTTGTGGATGTCGAAGGAATTGGTACGACGGTTGAACAACCATTTCGAGCACTTAGTGCGTAAGGAGAGACACAAGGCGAAAGTTAGTCGGTAGGTGCGGGTCAGCACCTTGGTTCTTTATGAGTGGGACGACTGTGGCTGTTAAGAAAACGGAGGGCAAGCAAGCAGAGATGAAGGGCAGGTTGAGATTTCAGCTAGGTGACAAGCTGGAGAAGGCAGTTTTGGTGGAAGAAGCATCAGGTGTGAACCAGGAGTGAGAACTATAGGTCAGAGAGAAAGAGAGCAATGGCAGAATTTCCTTTTAGTAATAGGTGAACCAAGCGGTGAGGAAAGGACAGAGGGTGGAAAGGAGATGGTGGTAGAAACTGAGTAATCAAATATGGATTGTGCAACAGTAGTATTAGTGGCTGAAAGATGGAGATGAATAAGAGATCCACAGGTACCCCCTATGTGAGTAGGTAGATTATGGATAGAGTGGAGAGCTTGGTCACTAAGAAAAGATTGAAGTGGTTGGAGAGGCAAGGCTAAAGTCACCTTAGAGGATGAGATGTTTAGTGAAAAGATAATGAAGAAGTTGCCCAAGATGAAAGAATGGTTCAGTGGAATCAGGAGGGCGATAGATGTAGATTATGTGAACAGAGTAAGGCAGAGCAATAGTAGAGCTGGTGAATTCAAAAGAGGTAGAGGAGGAAGTAGCATTGGAGATTTGTGAGGCATTGAAATAAATTAAAAGCCCAGACCTGAGAGCCCCACAGTTCTGTACTCTGTATGCGTCAGACTGGCTACTGAAACGGAAGAACAGCTCAGAAAAGTGCATCTGGCCTTATGGTACTGTCTGCTCACTATAGGGCAGATTTGACCATGGTGAGGGGCAAGATCAGACTGTGAAAAGGACTCTTGAGCACAAAGAGTCCATCCTATGAACACCTTGGCATGCCGGTCTATTCACAAGCCTACATGCAAACCAGCATCCCTTCATAGGTAAGGGCTGCAACTGAGGAGGCCTCCAGACTTTGTCCCAGTCAGGAGATTTAATTCTATCCTCTGTGGGTAATCAAGATAGGGCTGAAGCATCAGATGTGTTGATCCAGTGCAGGTCATTTTAAAGAAAATGAATGCACTGATTGGTGACTTTGCAAGCCTTACCTCACAAGTAAGCCTGCACACGCTGCTGCATACTCCTCACGCCGGTCTTCGGTGCCCTTTTTTCTTCTTTCAGGCCACCATGCAAAGAGAATGGCCCACATGTAGTCCCTTCTCCCCGTTTCATGGTGGCCATTTTTTCAGTTTACTTTTATTTTCCATTTACTTGAATGGCTGTCATGGAAAGGTATAAGGGACTACGTGTAGTCCCTTCGTCCTTTCCATGGCGGCCATTTTCTTTGTTTACTATGGCCACCACGGAATGAGACCATGGACCGTTTTTCTGTCTACTGCAGGCATTTTTGTAAACTTTTTTTGTAACTGTCCACGCAGCGCCTTTAGTACCCCAGTCTAACAGGCCGGGGTACTAATGGCAATAAGTACCTCGATTGCAGGTAATTACTGCATGAGGTAATGCCCCCAGGGCCTTCGCTCAGCATGGAACTATGGGCCCCCCGGGGGCATTACCTTATGCAGTAATGGCCCGCAGTCTCTGGGTTTATTGCCATATTTAAGGTCTGAAGAGAAAAGATGCAAGGTCTTTTCTTGGGAGGCGGTAATGCAATAGAAGGGTCAGGAAATCAGAATAGCCAATTAGAAGTAGGGCAATAGGCGCATTTTCTTCTGCCTTATAAGGGAAGTGACTGACATCACATTGGTAACTATCCTAGGTGCAGAGCAGAGACCAAAAGGCAGCAACATGAACTGTTAAGACCGAAAGGATTACAACACAGGTTCTTAAAATGCGGAGGCTAAATGGTAATGTGTATGTAGGTTTCCTGCAAGTCATGGCTCATAATGTCCCTGTTGAAAGGAGGAAGAAATCTGTGTCAGGGTGACTATTTTGAATAGGTCTTTTGGAATAAAGGTTTAAATATGAAACCTTGAGAATGGTGCACAATGTACCAGAATCTAGAGTAAGACCCTTTATGGATCTGAAGGGGGACATTGCCGTCCCCATCCGAACTTCAGAATCTCTGCATAGAGTCGATGAAAGGTGTGTGAGAGGGTGACAGGAGGGGTAACAGGAGTTGGGATGGCGGAAGCTTTTTGCCACTAAGATAATTGGGGAGTCCTAGGACAGTCAACTTCTTGTTTTGTTGCTTGGGAAGGGGGAACAAACTTGTGTTCTACCTAGTCGCTTACTGGTCGAACACAAGTGTTGTGCCAGTTAAGATTCCAGGATCAAAACGGAAAGCCCAATCTCACTTTTGAACTGAGGGGGCTTAAGTTACAACTTTGCAGTGACGGTTGAAAAGGACAGATCGGTCCTCTTTGAAAGACGGGGCTTACATTTTATCTTTAGCTCCAACATCAACTTTGTGCACTTTTGCAAATATCATAGAATATGCAGGCCAATACACATTTCCTGGATACCCGTTTCAGCTTCCAACATGTCCACAATGACCAGTGTGGCAACAGCTATCCTTTCTAACAAAGCCTTATGTGCTTGCTTACTGGAAGGTGCTTGGTAAATTCTGCAATGTCTAAATAGATAGCGTTATTGTCCAGTTTCAAGTGCAAAGCAATGTTGATTTAGACCTTCCGTGTGGCTTATCATGAGAGGCAGTTAACAAGTCTCTGCTCTGGGCCCAAGGCCTAAACCACAAGGTCGACATTGCTTGTGGGTGCACTGATAATCGGTTTCTCCTAAACTGGAGCTCTGGATTTAGGTCCGTTTCCTATTAGTCCCCAATCGTCAGTAGGGACTTGGAGCCCCGACTGATAAGGGGAAAGGGGCGTGGGGTTTGGCAGGTGGAGTTTTTTGCTTTTCAACTTAAGTCTTATGACGCCAAACAAAAGGTGGGGTGTCAGACGGTGGTGGAAGTGGGCAGGGTCAGACCATAGCTGGAGATAATCTTGTTTCTACATTACTTAATTTAGGAAGAGATTAGTCATCCTATCAAGGGAATCTGTTACTCTGGATAGATCCCCATTGCAAGGTCCGACTGTGTGGAGAGGACTGCCTTGGTAGCACAAATAAAGGTTGAGTAAAGGTTGAATGGAAAACTCATGCCCTTGGTGACTTTATCTGACCAATCCACCAGACGGAAGTGGGCAGAAGTGGTCTGTCGTGGTGGAGAGGAGAGTCTTTTTGCTTGCTGTTGGAGGTGGAGCTCACACAGGAGAAAATACAAAAATACCAAAACTGCATGGAGCACGGACGGAAGTGGGCAGAAGTGGTCTGTCATGGTCTGTCGAAGGTGTAGAGCGGCTCAAGACTTAAGAAAAAAGGAACTATTCTGTTACATCTGGAGTACTCATACTAGAAAGAAACAGGGTTGTTTCCACAGTGACTGTTGGGGTAATACCCTTTGAGCCGTGGTCTCCAGTCTTTCTACCACCTCCCATCTATTCAGCTGCCGCCTCTGCCTCGCAGCCCCCATAGTGAACAAATTCTCATCATATACTTTTTACTCTGTCCCCGGTATCCTTTCTTACCTGTAAAAGAAGGTGTGTTGAAGCATAAAATAGGATTTTAACTTATGTACTGTGTTAACTGCAGTCTGGCAACCTGTGACAACTTGTGAAAACTTGTGAGCTTGGTGAGCCATTGTATGTAACCATCTTAAGCATGGTTGTAAGGCAAGGCTTGCAAAGCCAAACAGTCAGAGACATGGTTATTCAGGGATCAAAGTAGGGGAGCCCAACCTCAATCTTTTGGGAAAGACCAAATGGTTGCCGTGTTAAAGACAAATCTAGGGGTCACATCCCACCAAGCACAGAGCAACAGAATATACCAGTTTGGGAAGCGGATGAGGCTATGCATTTTGAAGCTCATCCAAAAAGCATGAAACAGACATACAAACCTCTTACCAAATTCCAGGGACATAGCTCCTCGCCACATCCTCAAACACACCCAATTGCTGGGCAAACAATCAGGGATTTCTTCATGGTTTCTGACCTAAATATTACAAGTGAAAAGAGGGGTGGGGATGGGCAATACAGGAATGCTCTGGATGGTTCGCATATGTACGATTTCTATGATGGAAATGGCATGTACGACCTAAGCCTGATTGTTGAACATACGGACTCCATGACATTAGAAGTAGAACGCCACCAGGGTGACCGTGTTAAGCAACCCACATGCAACCCCTCAAAACAGGGCTCACCAACTGGCCTTACTAACATCACTGATAAGGAGACCTTGCAGACCGCTGGGTCAGGATTTATAAACTATAGATTCAGTAATGATGCAAATTTCATCCACCATACGATGAGAGAAGTGGACGAATGGATTTTGCAGACTTCTCCAACCCAATCTGCCTTAAATATGGTCCTAAGCTCTTTCGTTACCTTCTATGACATTTGAGATGAGGTCAGGGCTCGCACGTCTATGCGAACGGATCTAAAATGTGAAAATTGAAGATCTGGCCCCCATCAAAGGATTGGGGGCAACTGGTGGACAAATAAGGGGTCAATCTGGAGGACATAGTAGCATCTCATCTGCCTATAGTAATTTTTCCTGACTCAGAGGAAGAAACTGGAGAGTCCGGAACATGAAGTAAAGGTGCTACAGCTGAGAAATCAAAGGCCGACTCATCTCAGGTCTCCTCAAAATCGATATTCCACTCAACCATGAAAGGGAGAAAGAACGTAACCACAGAAAAAGATCGGGGACAGGACGTCCAATCGGGATAAAGAAAACCCAGAACCATAAAACTATCAAAAGGAAAAATGTGGCGGTCGAACATTTGTAAAAAAAATAAAATTTACATTTTTTTTTTAAAATAAAAGTGTTTTTTGGGGATGTGTTAGGCCATAAGGAAAACAAGAGGCATCCGAATGGAACTGCTGCTGTTTTGTCGCTAGGGCTTGAAAGAAGGGAACCCGAGCATGAAGTTGGCTTGTGTCAGTGTAAGAATGTAAATGGGAGTAAAAATGATACAATCATGAGAGAAAGCTGTTGCTCACCTAAAGCTGTACCTCAGCAGTGTGGGCAAAACCCATGGGTGCTTGGGCCAAACAAAATCTGATCTTCACGCGAGTGAACATGATCAGAGCGATAAACTGTTTCCTCTGCTACCCAAACAGGTTTGGATCTCCTAGGGTTGAGGGAACCTCTTATTAATTTCAGCAATGTTGCCGCCTACAGACCTCCCTGAAGTGGCCCAATTCAGAGCCAAATCTGGGATCAAAGAAATGTGGGTACACGAAGACCTCCTATAACTGGGAATGAAGAGCATTGACAACTGACCACATTGGATGATAACGGTTGTAGCTGCCGAAAGAATGTCATTATTTCGCCTTATGAATGACAAAAGTGAAGTAATGATCACCTGATGCCAGAAACGCAATAAAAATCCCATCAGCTGCTTAAAAGAACCAATTGCCCACCCAATAATGGAAGGGTAGAAACATGGGGAAAAAACCTTGTTATTTCCGGGATTTAAGCAGAAGGATTATCGCTAGGTAAAAAGGTCACCGATATGAAGATAGTTGTGCAGGCCCACCAAAGGGTGTCCAAGTGTGAGTGCAAAAACAATAAATGGAACAACTCCTCTAGAAGGTATAAATGGGTGTTATGTTCCTTTGGTGACGGACAGAAACAAAACCCCAAAGGGCCAGTCAACGGAAGAAGGTGGTCACCCCTGAAACAGAAGAGACATGAGGGAGAAACAGTCCCTCCTTTGGGTACATATGTAGCAGAGAGGAACTTGAATGGGAACGTGAATCTAGGATTTGTTCAAAAGAATGTACAAACCACAATCAGTGGAGCAAGCGGGTAGATGTGTGATGGAGGAGAAAATACTCACTTGATGAATACTCAGAACAAAGCTATAGTTACAAACTCTGGCACCAATAGGTTTTGTGAGCAAGTTTGTGCTAGTGAGCCTCATAAAACCTCTAGGATGATCCAGGGGGATTTTAGACTGCGCCCTGCATCTAAACAAGAACCAGGTCTCCCCAAAGACCACGGATTGAAAATCATGATTACCTATTCTTTTAGCCAGGAACATATGCTCTGCCTAAATAGAACGAATATTATTCTAATACTTAGTGAAATTCGAAACTTAGGAGCCTTGGTATCCGCCGACATCGAGAGAATTGAATTTCCTGATTAGAGGGATACGAAAATTGTTGCATAGTGCATCTTAACTCGAGATTTGGATTTGGTCTAGTACTGTGAGAGGAAGCGACTGATCTAGGTTATATGATTGCTCCTATGAATGAAGTAGCAAGAGAAGGGGGAACAAGGGAATGAAGAGAAGAGGGGGAACATGTCTATATGAATGATACTCATGGGCAAGAATGCTCCTCACCTAAAAGAGTCCCCAGTAAGACAAATTGGGCGGCCGTTATCACCAGCTTGTGGCGAAAATCATGTTGGTAACTTAAGATTGAAGGAATGTGTAGTCACACCACATTGGGTGATTGTCTGGAACACACTGATAAGCAAGAGCGTGCGATAGGAACATGGACTATTAGGGGCTTTGGTAAAATGATTCACGAGAAGGCATTGTTGACAATGTTAAAAGATTACCCTATATTGTGTTTCCAAGAAACCAACGCTTTAGATTACCTTGTCTGGGATGGGCATGTGAAGTTCCAACAGGTGGCGATAACAGGGAATGGTGGAGGTCCTCTGGAAGCCTGTGCACACTGATTAAACATGGTCACAGAATAATAGCGACTCGTCTGAATGTAGAGATGTGCTGGGGCTAAACCTAAAAATGTTATTGGAGAATCTAGAACTAAATATACTCCTTGTGAATGTTTACTGGCATCCTGCCAATTGCGAACTCAGGACTGGAGAGCCTCCTTGAAAGTTACAAGGATGCTTTCCCAGTCTCTGAAATAATGGTTGGGTATCTGAATGCAGAGTCTTCCTGTTGGCACGGATTTGGGAAAAGAAGTCGACCTTACTAATCCGCATACTATATCTTTAATTGAATGTGACACTCAATGGAGGGACTTCTGGGAGGGCTGGCGTTTGATAGTTGCCAATGGGCAAACAAATGGAGATCTACCCCACACATACTACATGGCATAGAGACCAACTAAGTTCCTGGCTTGATTATATCAGTCTCTGAAAATGTATTCTCAATTTCAACTCTAATTGAGGTTATACACAATTCTGCTAGTGATCATGATCTTGTAGCATTGCTTTTACATATAATGCTCAAGGTGTCCCAAATGACATGCAGAAATATTACTCTGAATCAATGAAAAAAATACTTACTTGGAAGGTGAGGAGACTTAAGAATTTTGGCATTACACAACCCATCCCCAAAAAATAAGGAGTCTTTCGGTTGAGAACTTTTGTCTGTTTTATAACAGACAAAACTACAACCCCTTTCAGGTAATCTTACCAAAATGTGTACTAGTCTTTCACATGTTTATATAAAAAAAGTTCAAGAAAGAAAAACCCTAATGTGTGAACTAATGTCGAGAAAATTGAACAGATCTGTAGGGAGAGACTGTCTCAGAAATTGCAACAAGAGCCATAGGTATCTCCTTATGCAAAAAAGATGGAGAAAAGAAGAGTGCGGTTGTGTAGAGAAATAGCAGGAATTTTTGGAATATCGTCAACACGATAACTGGGTGTGAGTCGCCTGAAATTATGAATCCAATACCAGAAGACTGGTGTAAACATTGAGGATTTGTGCAATAATGTGGGTGGAAAAATCCCAAATGTGAACTTTGATGAATCCTGGAATCTGGACATCTCTCCAGAACATTTACTTAAAATTATAAGATCTTCATCAAACGCTCGTGCCCCGGGACCAAACGGCCTATGTAATCTCGTGCTGAATAATAATCCAGGAATGTGGACTGGAGTATTGCATACCCTTTAACAAGATGTCCTGGTTAATAAGGCCTTCCCTCGCTTCTGGCACTCCTCAGTTATTGTGCCGATATTCAAGAAAGGTAGCAGAATGAATCCCGTGAGCTATCGCCCTATTGCTTTCCTTGATGTGGAGACGAATATTTGCTAGGTGCATCCTGAGGAGTCTGGAGGAATGAGCGGCTTCGACAGGAAGACTATCAAGATACCAAACAGGTTTTAGGAAGGGAACTGGGACTGATGCTAGTGGACTCTACATACAGTCGATGATAGACCAATCATGTATTGAAGGGAATAACCCATTACATGTGGCCAGTATCCATCCAAGTCTCCCCTTCGATAAAGTAGATGGGGGCGAGACTCTGGTCAAAGTTATTTGGCTAGGGAATTCCAACACATCTGCTAGATATTTTACTACAATTGCATAGTAACAGAAGTGAGAGTGCCATTTGGAATAAATGGTCAGGTATCCAGGCCAATACAAACTGATCATGGTGTGAGGCAGGGGTGTATTTTGGACGACTGCTCTTTAACTTGTACTTATCGGATGTGGGTGAGGCTCTTGAGGAAGCTTTGTTCATTGCTCAGTTGGTAGGAGAGAGCAGAGCTTCTGGGTAGCGTATGGTGACCTACTACTCTTAGATAGGACCCCGATTTACCTCAAAGATTAATCGCTTTTCTGAGTATGTAAAAATTAACTGTCTCAATAAATCTAGCCAAATCAAACATCTTGTGTTACAATGGAAAGAAATCTAGGAAGAAAAACGTCAGACGGAAACTTCACTCTATAGCAATTATAGCAATGGCTGTAACACCGGGAATAAAAAACTTATGGTTCACTCGCCTAAGGGCAATGGAGTACAAGATTGGGAAGTCAGCATTGTGGGTGTGAGGGACCCAGTACATTGGACAAATGGAACACAAAAAAAACGTGTCCGGATATTATTTTACACAGGTAAAATAAATCATTAATACATGGTATAGAAATATATAGCCAGTTAAAGAAAATGGAACTAAATAACTGATGGAATGATTTGGAGAAAGGTGCTTTTGGTTCCATCATGTGTTCCACACTCTATCCTCTGCTTCGCAGTGGGGTGTAACTCACTCCTTTCGTTAGTTCAGATGAAGATGCGGTTATTTCAAAAATTAATGCAACATTCCCTGCACTCTTTTTTTAATCAACTTTATTTAATAATTATACAAAACATAATACAACTGAGTAACAGAATGGGAACAAGCAAAAGATTACTCCATATACATCAGTGCAACAAAATGCAAATTACTACTAAAGTAACAGCTATTCAAAACGAAATCCGAAAACATCCCCACCCTCCTATCTCATGGCAAGACGTGATAACACAAAACACAAAAAAAAGACAAAACATACACCCCTACCAATCCCCCAACCTCAATATCCACAAAATAAACCAAAACCTACACCTAGTATGACACTGCCTCATACTTTTCTGTCAGTGATTTTCCTTTCAACTGATAGTCGAAGTGTGGAGATGTGGGATTGTTCGGAATGGATTGATAGAGCATTGTTGATGGCCATAAAACAAATAATGAAGGTGTGCAAATCCAGGAAGAAGCCACATTGCGAGAACTGGGTATCGGATATTTGGACACTCTCTTGGTATGAGAAGACTCAGGCAGTTCGACAACATCGGGAAACTGAGTAGGAGGAGAGATGGGGGCCATTCAGGGATTTATTTGGATGAGGTGTAGGTCCCTGCACTCTTTGTATGCTGCAGTGGGAGCTCAAATGGGGAATGGGACAGGAAAGACATTTTGAATATTCCTCCAACAGTGCCAACAAATAATGTGAAGGCCTGATGTATCTACAGAGATGTTGCTCCACCACCGTGAGAAAGCAAAAAGAAAACACTTAGATCCCGACTGGGTGATCACCTGTGGCTAGAGAGGACATTTTAGATTGACAAAAGAAATCCGCTTGGTGTGCAAAATCAGCGGGCTCATTCGTCCCATCGGAAACAATGCCCATACAGCGTTAAGTTTTTATGCAATTTCTTTAACCTGTTGTATACGGGAGAAGAACAAGTTACTTCTTACCTTGTAACGTTCTTTCGATGGGATGTTCCTCCGATGTATTCCTCATCTTGATAGATTCCTTCCAGCTTGCTGGCCTTGCAAACATTTTTCAGTAGAGGGCGCTGCGCGTCAACGTCATTGTGCGTATAAAAAGACTGGCGCAGCGTCCGTTGCTCAGTTCTGTTTTGAAGTTTAAGAGTAGCTGTGCATGATTTAGTTATTGACCTTGAAGGAGCGTAAGCTGCAACCACATGGGAATTTTTACTTAGGGGATGGATGGGAGGGGCGATAAGGAATACGTTGGAGGAACATCCCATCGAAAGAACGTTACAAGGTAAGAAGTAACTTGTTCTTCGAAGGGATTGTGTCCTCCGACGTATTCCTCATCTTGATAGGCTCCCATAGCAGTGGTGTGTAAACGGAGGTGGGAGTAAAATTGCCATATTCCCCTTTAAGAATGAACAGAGTAACACAGCTTTGCCAAATCTAGTGTCTTGGCTAGAGGAGGAATCCAGATTGTAGAATTTTGTAAAGGTATGAGCGGACAACAATGTGGCAGCCGCACATATGTCTTGAATCGGTACCCCTCTTTGGAGGGCCGAAGAGGTTGCGACACCCCTGGTTGAATGAGCCCTAAGATTTTGAGGGGGCTCTTTCCCTGCCAATTCGTAGCATTCTAGAATGGCTAAAATAATCCATCTGGATTGTTTTGTGATTGGCAATCCTAATTTGTGCCCTGTGTAAACTATGAACAGTTGGTCTGCTTGCCTAAAAACTCAAGGCTCGCCTTGGATCCAGCCTATGTAGCCCCTCTTCCTCTTTCCCAGGATGAGGAGGCTAGAATAAAGGTAAGGTCTCCGAGTGATGTGGAATTCAGAGACTACCTTTGGGAGGAAATTAGGCTTCACTTGTAGGACAACTGTCTTTGTGAAAGATTGTATGACTAGGTTTACAAGATAGAGCTTGTAATTCGCTCACCCTCCTGGCAGATGTCAAAGCCACTAATAAGACAGTTTTAAGGGTGAGAAATCTTAACGAACAAGAGTTGAGTGGTTCAAAAGGTGTGCCCATCAGGAAATTTAAGATTAAATTTAAGTCCCACAAGGGAACGGTCTCGGGGGATAGACATTAGTTAACCGCTTCAGAAATTGTATTACTAGGGTTAATTTGAAATATGATGGCTCCTCCGCAGTGCGCTTGAAGATAGATAGCGCTGAATTTGCCAAATAGAGCAGAAAAGATAACACCATTGGTATACCGCATGAAAAGGGTTCAATAATCTTCTCTACACCAGCTGCAAAACTTGTTCCAACAGCAGCAGTATAAAGTCTTTATTGCTGGCCTTCTAGCCGAAAGCAACACCTCCATGACGTCATATGGGAGGTCCCAATCCTTGTATCTCAACCTTTCAGGAACCAAGCGTGAAGGTTGAGGGTTCTGATGTCTGGATGGTGAACCTGACCTCCCTTCTGCGAGAGAAGATCCTCTGAGTGGAAAACGAATCGGGGGCAGATGGACATGTTCAGAAGGTCCAGGTAACACGTTCTCCTGGCCCAGTCTGGGGCAATTAGGATCATAGTCTTCCGGAATCCTCAACCTCCTGATCATCTGAGGAACGACAGGTACTGGAGGGAACGCGTATAGAAGTGGAAACTCCCAGTCTACTGCAAACGCATCCCCTAGAGCTCCTCTCGGGGGAAATTCCCTTGAACAAAACTGATCGCACTTCCTGTTGATACTGGTGGTGAACAAATCCACTTGAGGGGTTCCCCAAAGGGTGAAGATCTCTTGAAGGACTTCCTGAGCTATTTCCCACTCGTGAGAGAATGCTCTGCCTGCTCAGAGCGTCCGCTGTTAAGTTCTTCTCTCCAGCTAAGTGAACTACCGATAGAGAGATTCCTTCTTGAATTGCCCAAAACCAGAGCTGCATCGCCTCTCTGCACAGTGGCAGTGATCCTATGCCTCCTCTTTTGTTGAGGTAGTGCATGGCCACTGTGTTGTCCATCATTAGGACATTTTTCCCTTGTACAGATGGCAGAAAAGCCTTCAGCGCTAGTCTGATGGCTCTCAGCTCCAACAGGTTGATATGTAGTCTGGACTCCGATGGAGACCAACGACCGCTGATGGTCAAGTCGTTGGCATGGACTCCCCACCCCGTGAGGGAGGCATCCGTGACTACTGTTATCTCCGGCCATGGTTGCCAAAACAGTTCTCCTTTCAAAATTTTCTCCCGACAGGCCTACCACTGAAGGTCTCGAGCCACTTTGTCCGGAACCTGAAGGAGATCTGTCATTCTTCCTGAGAATTGCAACCACTGAGTTCTTAGTGCCCATGGAGAGATCTCATTCTCAGGCGAGCCTCTGGCACAAGGAAGATGCAGGATGCCATGAGGCCTAGCAACCTCAAAAAGTCTAAGGCTGGGAGACGTTGGGCATTTTGAAACTTAGTGACCATCTGCAGAATATCTTGAGCCCTCACCTCTGGTGGTGAGGCTTTCGCCAGGAAGTGTCCAGGACCGCTCCGATGAACTGGAGTCTCTGTGATGCTATCATCTGTGACTTCTTTAAATTGAGGGAGAAGCCTAGTTTGCGAAGGAAGTGGCAGACAATCTCTTTGGATCGGAGCTTGTTCCAAAGATACAGCTCTGATCAACCAATAGTCTAGGTTGGGTAGACGTGAATCCCTTCCCTCCTTAGACTTGCAGCCACTACCGACATTAGCTTGGTGAAGACCCTCGGGGGGAGGTCAGCCCAAATGGCAGAACTCGAAATTGATAATGAGAGTTGCCAATTGAGAACCACAGGTATTTCCTGTTTTTGAGATGGATTGGCACATGGAAATAAGCATCCTGAAGGTCCAGAGATACCAGCCAGTCCTGAAGCTGGAGGGCCTGAAGGATCCGAGAGAGTTACCATCTTGAACTTGTCCTTCCTGAGGAACTTGTTCAATTCTCGTAAATCCAAGATGGGCCTCAGTCCTCTGTCCTTCTTCGGTATTAGAAAGTAGGGGGGAGTACCAACCATTGTTCCTCTCCACTACAGGTACCGGTTCTATGGCACCTTTCTCTAGCAGGTCTAGAATCTCCTGCAAAAGGAGATGATCTGGAAACTTCAAAGAGTTGTTCCCTGGTGGATGACTGAGGGGTGCGTAGAAAAGGCAGGCAGTAACCTTGGGCAACTGTCTCCAATGCCCAAGCATCTGACGTAATAGCCTCCCATTCCGTCAGATGTTGAGTTAATCTGCCCCCTACTGGTGTCTTGTGAGGAGAGTCCTCAGAGTGGTTTACAGGTGGCTGACGCAGATGCCGAGGGTAAAGAGGTACCTGCTGCGTCTTTTGTACTTTTAACCCGTCCACCTCTGGTGAATCGTTTTTGGCCTCTTTGAGCCTGCTGTCCTCTGCCTTTTCCGAATGCAGAATAAAAACGAACGGGCCTACCTCTCCAAGAGCTTCCTGAGGTGCGATAGGGAGTTTGATGGATTGCAGCTCCAAGGGATTTTGCTGCTGCCTTGGATGTTTGTAACCTCTCTAGGCTGTCATCAGCCTTCTTACCAAATAAAGAAGAGTCGACAAAGGGCCTGTACATCTGGAGCAAAACCAGACTTTCTCAACCACACAAATCTGCGGATTGTAGTACTTGCTGCCATGTCCCTGCTGATACTGTCAGAATCAATGCCAGTTTGAAGGGATTCGCACATTGCATCTTTACCATCTTTAATGATGTTCAGAAAAGCGTCCCTTTCTTCTCCTTCCGGGAGACAGTCAGCCGCTGATGAAGCACACTCCTAACGTGTATGGCTGAATCTTGCGAGCGTACAAGTAGCATTAATGGATTTAAGTGCCATGCTACACGCAGAAAAGACCTTTTTTGATATACCGTCAAATCTTACAATTCCTGTCTTGTGGAGAGTAGGATATGCAGATCTACTGTTCGATGAAGTTGCTGCTTGTACAACCAGACTCTGGAGTTGGATGTTTGGACAAATATTCAGGGTCAGAAGCAGATACCCTATATTTGGCAGATAGTTTTTTGTTAACTGCCGGGATAACCTCAGGAGTTTCCCATTTGGCCGATATTTTCCTCTGCAATGCAGTACGAAAGGGAACCAGAGAATCTTCCTGTGGGCATTTAATTAAAATGTCTGCAAGATTATCTTGTTGAAAAGAAGGTGAAGGTGTAGACCAACGCATGAATTCTATTATTCTGGCCATTAAAATTCTGTAAGGGGTCTCAGCATGTTCCCCTGGGTCTGGTTTAGCAAATTCTACTTCTGGGGAAGTATCTAAACCACTTGCATCATGCAAGGTTTCTTGAAGGTCCTTCAACCTATTCTCTTCAGAGATAAATTCCTCTGGTACAGGTGTTGTAGTCCTCTGCAACCCAAAAGGTCTTTCATGATCAGAGTCCTCCCCTTCCTCATGAATCGAGGACAAGGCTCTGAAATAAACTGACTGTGGGAATGGCTTAAAACCCATTTCTAGAGGAGAAAGGGGCCAAGCTTGTAGGACCCGGTTGAGAAAACGTTGAAGTTGTCGACGTGGAAGTCAAAGGCTTAGAAGAAAACGAAAAAGGCGTTGAAAAGGTATGAAGAGACCTCGAAGAACTCGAGAGGATCGGAATCCTACTCGGAGTCATCGAGGTTATGGACAACATTCTCGAGGTCATGGTCGAAGCCATTGGTACGTCTGACTGAGAAGTAGTCACAGCAGTAGGTTTGTCCTTTATCGGCGTCAAAGACAGCGTCGATTAGACCGATCTGTGTGTAGACAGGCCCTTTGATAATGGCGTCGATGACGCAGATTTATGAGTCGAAGGGGCTTTCGACGACGCAGTCTTACGGCCTTTGCTCGATGGTCCATGATGCTCTCGGGCATTTTCTTTCGCCGGGTGCAACGACTCGCTGCGTTTCAATTTTTTGGGTCTTTCACCCAGGGTATCACCTTTAGCCGTCTCCGAGGGGGCCGAGGCCGCTTTCTCGAAGACGCGAAGCATCTTTTTACGGAATTCCTCCCACTTACCTGGAGAGCTGCGTTTCTGGGGCAGGTGACTTTTTCCGGGGAAACAGCAGACGAAGAAGAGGGTGTTTGGATCTCAAAGACTGAAGGGAACCGCTTCGGGTCCTCGAACGGGAATGTTTCCTGTGACGGCGAGGAGACTAATGTCTCGATTCTGCAGAGGAAACTTTCGAAGGAGTAGAAGTTTTAAGAGTCTTACCTCTTTCGAGCTTCCGCTTATGCTCCTTCAAGGCTTTCACCACCATGGACATGCAGTCTTTGCATTCTGAACAATGGTGCTCCGATCCCAGACACCACAAACCGATCCGGTGAGGATCCGTCAACGACATTTTCTTTCCACAATCACGACACTTTTTGAAGCCGGACCGTGGGGTCGACGTTTCAGATGAGGAAGCCATCAAGTAAAGTATGATATCTTCGAGGAATAAGTAGAATCTACTTGAACGAACTGAGCAACACGATTCCGAGGCACACTAAGTGCGGAAAAATGGAACTGAGCAATGGACGCTGCACAAGTCTATTTATACGCACAATGACGTCGGTGCCGATACAGAGGCTGTCGAGGGACACCAACTGAAGGGATGTCGACGCGCAGCGCCCTCTACTGAAAAAAATTTGAGGCCAGCAAGCTGGAGGGAATCTATCAAGATAAGGAATACGTTGGAGGACACAATTGTCATGATACCTACCCCCAGGGAACCAGACCAGGCCCAGCAACCCGGGAAGCAGGCATCAAGTTATTTTGATCAAGCCCAAAAACCCCTGCTAGGGGCTGTTTGGGTGCGGTCCTGGCGCCTATGGCACCAGGCTCATATGGAGAGTCGGTCCTGGCGTCATAGGTGCCAGGCTCAGAGTAGGACTTACCTGATGCAGACCATGCTGCAAGCTTACCTGATGCAGACCATGCTGCAGAGCTCCAAGCCAAATGAGGCTTGGAAGGGACTATTTTACCTAGGGAATATTTTTTACTCGGGTGGGGCTGGGGAGGAATACTTACCTGGGACTACTTTGGAAGCTATTTAAACCACGCCCGAAGAGCAGCACACGCTTCACGTTATTCTGCATCCAGCAGCGTAACGCTCACCGTGTCTGCAAGCCTGCATCCAGTCTCCTGCCACGCCAGCCTCGAGTCTGCAGCTCCTAGAAAAAGGGAGGAACAGAAGGAGAAGAGGTTAGAATAAGAGCAAAACCTTTGATCCTTACCTGAATTCCGGATCCACCGCGCCTTCGAGCTGGAAGAAAGAAGCATTTTACGCGCGCCGCCTCGCCTGCTGCAGTGCCGCGCTGAACTCACCGGCCTTCGCAGCATCCTCACGATCCACCGCATCCTTCTGCATATTGCCGCCGTACTCTGGCACCTAAGGGGAAACACAAGAACAGCAAAGGTGAGCCAAGGGAATAAACAGAGGCAATAGTAACTACCCCCATAGACTAACCTGATTACCGCCGGGGGTACTATTCGGCACAGTCTCCATTGCATCCTCGCCGTACCCCGGCCCCTTAAGGGAAAAAAGGTGAGACGAAGGGACAAACAAGGGGAACTCTTCTCACCACAATAGACTTACCTAATTTTACCGCCGGAGGCATTATTCCCCGAACTTCATATTTTCTCTCCACACCTGAATAAGGGAGCAAGCTACAGGTTACATTCTGGCCTTATTTTATTGAACTGTGTAGGATAAGCCAAATCCTTACCTGAACTTCGTCAGCTACCATGAGGAACTCTTCGCTGGGGTCAAGCTGCAAAGAATCGGATAAGAGTGAAAGTCAGACATGTGAACTCTTATGAACTACTTACTTTTCGGAGTCAATATTGTTCTGGAACTCACCAATTCCTTCGAGCCAGTGAAGCAACTGGTTATCAACGCGCCCCTACGCTCAATGCAGGATGGAGAGCTCATCTTTTAAAACCATCAGGTGAGACTATAAGAGGGGACATCAAAGGTGATCTGTGGTGAGACCAGCGAGGGTGGGGGGGATTTTCGCTCAACCCCACAGGTGGTTAATTCCCTTTCTCCATTTACAGAAGAATATTCCTACGGGCCAAGCAAACGAAGCTAGGTGGGCCAGTCCAGTCCGTCATCTCGGCCCTACGCGTCACATTGGTGGAGACCGCAGCTGTCCAGTTCAGATCGACGCCTCTGTGGGAGCCAAGTGAGCGTAACAATCCCTTCGAAGTGTTTTTAAGAGGTCAAAAGGAAAACGCAATGTGTAGGTTTTGTCGAAATCCTATGGAAACCATAAAACACTTAATGCTATTGTGTCCTGATTTTCAGAGCCTCAGCGAGGAATGTTTTAGTAGTTTTAGACATTCCATTGAGCATTCGCATAGTGAGCATGTATGGTCATATGCTACAGGGTAGACCAACAATGTTATTAACACGAATTGTGCAATCTCTTAAAAAAGCTATTCTAGAATGAAATGGATTAGTGGATTTTAAAGAACATGATGACAGTAAGCAAAGCTTAGGAGTCCCTTTTGTAGGGGGAGGATTGGTCCAAAAGAGCCCCCTTGCCTACATCCCCTCCCCAGGTGAGGGCCATGGCTCATCGGGCGTCCCCTCCTTACCACCAGGGCCCAGGTGGTCGATGGCTCACCTGCTGAAGACATTGCCCAAACGTATTGAATCTAGCTAGGCCTCAGAAACCATCTTGTCTAATAAAGATGGTGTGAGCTTGGCGCACTGTAGCGCGGCCCCCACCTTTGGAGAGTTTCAATTATCCCTGTGGCCGCAGCTCCCTGGCAGATCCGCTGTGAGCCCGTTCCCACGAACGAGACGGACATGAGCTAGTGTAAGATACCAAAACTGTAACATTTCACCTTCCGCAGTGTATCGCTGCTCCCAGCATGACAGCATGACCCGGCCAGCAGAGCCCGAGTGGGAAAAAGAACTGTAAAATGGCCCTCAGACAAAAGCAAAAGTTCCCCAACACTAATGCTAAAACTACTTGCAATACATGCATTTTCTCCGCAAACCCCTTTGATTAGAAAATTTGTAGAACGTGCAGATATGGCAGAATACATGTTCACATGGCATAAGCAATGAAGCACCCCCACCACTGCAATTGTGTGCAAATAATGGAAGTGTCCCAGGGGGGTTATTTGTTATGTGCCTCATTAAAGAGCTTACACCCCACGGTCCCGCGCCACAACCGAACTAATGCTGCTAGAGTACAAAGAAAGACAAATGCAACCATACTGAGGGCTCATGTGAAGGACACGCGACAATGCACCCCCCATGTGTGTAAGTCCAAGCCCCTTATGTGCCACTACCGCCATGTATGTTGGCAAGTAATTTTCTATGTGCTCCACCAACCTCACTACTACCTCACTTACTGCAAATGTGTATGTATATAACACAATGCTGTAGTTGTTAAAACATAATGTACAAATAAAGTGCTTGGACTGGCTATATTCGAGAGGCAGTAGCAATGTTTAGATGTGAGATTTGAAATGACTCAATTAGTATTGTATGTTATTTGAATGTTTATGATGCTTTCACCTCAAATCGGCAACACACGAGGAAGATGCCTTTGTGAGTTCGTGCAAGACCATTACCCCTCCCACCCAGTGGAGCCTGCCAGACGAGGGAGCAGAGGCCTGCACCGCGCTGCTCCACCTCCCCCAACTAGGCTGGAGCCGCTTCAAAGATTTGTAGTACCCTCTGCAGCACCCAAGGCCACGGCCCGCCACCTGCATTATTTACAGCCCAGCAGTAAACCTCCGCCTGAATACACAAATCCAAGGCGCCCTCTCCTAAACCCCACAACCCACCGGATCACCTTAGGTTCATGGCCCCTATAAAACTGGGATACCCAATACTATGGCAACATGCAGCAGCACATACATATCGACTTCTAACAAGACAGAAAGACAAGTACCGCCTGTCCCATGCCCTAAGACTTAGCCCCACGACCTATGATACCCGGTCAACAGGACACTAGTAACCAGGTACTGATGAATCGCCATCAAACCCCTTTCAAGGTGCATTCCTCCTGTGTTGCATTAACCTGTAGAATAACCTATTGAAAGATTTACTAAAAAAGATAATATTGCAATAACTGAATGACTGCGGTGCGCATGGCCTAGGGCAGAAAAGTCAGGAAAAGACATTCATCTCTGACACTGGCCACAATGGCACAACACCACCGTCCGGATGAACCCAGCAGCCTTGCCAGGCCCAGCCCAACCCACGAAGCGAACCAGTGACGTCCTCCAGCCAAGGCCAACCACATCGCAGCAGCACCTATAGCTAGTGGTCGCCACCCAATCCCATTGAACTTGTGCCCCCTATAGTGTGTAGGTTTTGATGACGTTTTTTATAAATATATACGCCTGTCTTTGCTATTGTCAGACAGAGCGCTCTCGGAGTTTGCAGAGTTCTTTGCATGCCCTATTCTGATTGATAAACTCCCATTTACGCTCACCCGCACTGGTCTTGGGTTTATTTCCATCCTGGGAGAGTCCTTTATTGTCTCTCATTGCGGGGAGGATCGTGCTGGTTGGGGAGGCATGCCTTCACTTTTGAAGTCTGGTTGTAGGGAATGCCCGTTTTGCCTCGTCTCTCCGACAGGACTGCTGCAAGGACATGTTTCACTTGATTCTGGCTTAGTGGTCTGCACAACACCCAGCATGCATTTGTGAAAGGTATTAACAGTGTGAAGCCCTAATCATCAGAAGGGACTTGGAGGCCCTACTGATAGGGGAAGGGGAAAGGGTTTTGGGGGCTAGCAGGTGGAGTGTTTTGCTTTCCCACTTAAGTCTAATGACATCAAACAGAAGGTGGGGTGTCAGGCGGTGGCGGAAGTGGGCCCAAAGTGAGAGGCATGAATGGATGCAGGCAGGGTCAGACCGGAGCTGTAGCTAATCTCGTTTCTACATTAATTTAGGAAGACACTAGTCATCCTACCAAGGAAATAACATACTCTGATAGATCCCTTTTGCAAGGTCCGACTGTGTGGCGAGGACTGCCTTGGTAGGTAGCATAAATAAAAGGTTGAGTAAAGGGTGAATGGAAAACTCATGCCCTTGGTGACTTGATCGGACCAATCCACCCTCTGGTAGACCTCCAACAAAGGCTGCGAAGACCTCAGACTGCCATTTTAAAGGGAGCGCCTGCCAAGGAGCAGTTGTATATTCTTGAGATGTACAAACCATCATACAACTCTGTGCTCCCCTAGTTATAATGGCTGGGAGATTTACCTAGAGTTAATGACTGTTTCATCTTGCACTTGCTAGGATCCGAGGGGAATCTCCATGCATTCGCTCATTTTAATTCCATGTAGTGTTTATGGGAGGGTGTTGCAACTACTGATCTACCCTTTAGGTGATTGCCTGCTGGAGGAATTGGATGCAATCTTCAAGTGGCATACTTCCTGCAATGATCCAAAGCAGGATTATAACCGGGCAGAACCAGTTAGTTGCTGCTTTCACACATTTTTAGACATGCGAGAAGTCGGACAAGGACCCTCTATGAAACCCTGATCAATGTAGTAGCTAAAACCGACACGTCAGCCAAAGGACAAGGCATAGACTGCTTAAGCAACACCTCGCGAGTGCCTGCTTAAGCAACACCTCGCGAGTGCTCCCCGAGCATGGTGGACGCTAACCTAGGCTACGGTGCCAGTACCTCAGTCCATACAGTTCAGGGAACCCCTAAAGATCCTGTGAGTTATTGTAAAGGAATCACCTTGTTGGGGTGCATGTACAAATAACTTACGTTTGAGTCAATCTATAACTCCTTTGGCGGATGCCCATAGAACATTTTTGAGGAGACGGATGAGAACACTGCATGAGAAAGAAATGCAGTGTTCCGCCAGGCCAGAAACGATCAGGGCCCAAACATTGCAAGCACATTGTGTGCCTCTCTAGATATGCCCTCTTGTAGGACATGCAGTATCTGAACCAAGACACTATTTTTACCCCAATCCCCAAAGTGAAATGTAATTGAAGAACAGAAAAACAAGGTACTGCCTGTTGATGCTTCAGCTGCATCCGTGCAGAGTAATGTACTACTTGACATCATGCTCTGGTCCAGTCCCCTTCGCGGAATAGCTCAAGAGTACAAATGAAAGAACAGGGAATGGGAGTAATCCATGCTGATCTCCAGTTGTCTGCCCTCATATGCAATGAGTTGCTATGTCTATATGCTTTTACTTTATTGGTTATTTATAAGGCGATTATACAGCAAGAAAGTTTTGAAGCGCCACAAGGCAAAATGGAAGGTAGCAGGGGAAAAAAAACAATGGCATTGACAATGAATATTAAAGCAAAAACAGCGGTCCCACTAGGCTTTGTGACATTGGGAAAGTGCAAGTACAGAAAGAAAGAGGTGTGGAGAGATATGGTCCCTGGGCTTAAGGCCAAAGATGAGTCTTGCAGGCCTACTCTGGATCAGTTGAGGAGGTTGGAGGGAGGAAAAAGGCCGATTGAGAAAGAGGGTGCTGCAGTATTTCAGCTTGGAGAAGACCAGAGCTCTAGACACTAACGAGGTAAAGATGGCAAGGTCCAGGATGGTGAGGAGTGAAGCAGAGAGGGGAGTCCAAGATGACCCCAAAGTTTCAGCCTTCAGTTGAAAGAAAAGGAGGAGAACCCATAGAGGGTGGCCAGGGTGCATGAGGGGAACAGGTGACCCGATAGGAAGAATCCCAGTCCTACAAGCATTAAGATAGATCTTTGGAGGAAAACAAGGCCTGAATAGCAGACAGGGAGTCCGGTATGATCGAGGAGGGGAGGAAGAAGAGGAGCTTGAAGAGTTGTGCGTCATCTGATTAACCCTAGAAACGAGGAGAGAAGGCAGATATCAGGTGATCAAGAGATGCAAGGTAGATTTTGAAGAGCCAAGGCGAGAGGGTGAAGCACTGGGGAATACCACATGTGGAATGGTGGAGGAGGAGAAGGGGCCCAGGAGCAGCTGGCAAGGGCGGTCAGAGAGGAAGGAGGTCAACCAGTGAAGTGCCCGGTCTGAGATACCAAGCGTATCTTGGAGCCACTTTAGGAGGATAGAATGGTTGACCATGTCAAAGGCGGAAGAGGTATGTAAAATGCTAGAAATCAGGATGGGAGATCTTATACACCCAGTGACTCCATGTTTTCTCCTTTACCTTTTAGACAACAGTGTGTTGAAAATGTCAACATTGTTTAAGCCACCGCCCTAGCGCTCACACGGCCATAGCAACAGCCGTCCCACCACCAATCGCGTAGAAGGCTACCCCTCATATCATCCTCAGGGGTCCACCACCTGCATCCATCTACTTGCAGTTGCCATCCATCATTAGGGGCCCTGCTGTTATTTCCATGGGCTACACTTATAGTTGTGACACGGATGATGCATCTGCATCCCATTGGTCAATTACTCCCAACCTATCATTTCTGTTAGCTCGCTCTGTAAATATTGGCCTACCCCTGCACCTAGCCAGCAGCCCATTGGCTGGATGTCGAGCTGGCACAGTGCTTTTAATATTGACAGCAACACTCCTCTGTAGAATCCAGACCACAAGGAGTGCAGACGCCATTTTTTGCATTCGGTAAGACAAGCTGCCATTTTATCTCACGTTTTCATTTTTTCGTTTTTCTGCATGATAAAGCACCTAGTCCAGGCACCCCCAGCACTCCCCACAATACCTCGCTGGTTTCACATTCCAAATTAGTCTCTGTGCACCGTTAGAGTTTATCATGCATTCACGCCAGTCTGGAGCACGCTCAGCGCGGCAGTGTTTTCCTTCATTTTACTTTATTATCTTGAGGGTCACTGCCACTTCCTATAAGTCACCCCGTGGGCAGCTACACAACCTCGCACAGAGGTCAGACAGGCAAGGTCACCAATTGACACACCGAGGCGAGATTAGACAACACAGTTACTCCAAGAGATGTATTTGTAATCTCCACTCGTTTTTCCTGTGAACGTTTGACTCTTAAATAAAATCAACACTCCTGAGACCACTGCCATCGCCTCCTAGCGCTTAGCTCACAACAGTCGGCAGGGCTCTAAAAGGCACTTTATTTCAGACCCCTTTATTATACCGTGACCTTACTAACCCACTGAGTGGGCACCCACACCACTGGTGTCTCCGGTCACTTACTGCACAATCCCATGCTGGATGTGCCTGGACCCTGCTTTTCACTGGCACGGTCCTCCTCGAGCGCATATATAACGACCGGTTATCCTTTCTCTTACAGCTTCTAGAGGCCTAAGGCTGTATGTATTGGCCAAGGAGACCCGAATCATACGAGTCTTCCCATGCTCACTGCAGACATGGTTCCCAGAGTCCAGTACCCATAACAGGACTCCAAGCACAGCGTCCCCGCTGCACCACTGCAGACAGTAAGCTGTTTTTAGATACACCACTGGTGTATTCGAGGCACCAATCGGCCATTACTCATTAATTTTTGAATCAATCATCAATCCCCTGAGATCCTGATAGCTTTCCCTTCCCCACAGATTACCTATATGGACAGCACCACTACCAATGATCATCCTGATGAAGGCCACCACCACAGGCCCTTACCCAGCCCTGTTTGGCCGAAACACCTGTGTCGATGTTTTGTGGCACAACCTTTGTATATATGTGTTGATGGATAGTGTTGTTGAATACCCCCGTACCTACTACAGTCCTGGGTCACACCCTGCACAAGTTCTTTGTCAATACCTACCTGTATTGTATACTCGTGCACCACTGTGGAAATTGTCTCTCGATAAATGAAGAGGACTATACTCACCTGTATTTCCCTTAAGAAAAAACGTCTGTCCATGCTTTCATGCTTATCAAAAGTCCTGTAAATGTTTAATTCGATTTATCTGTGCAAAATCGTTTTGAAGGCAAAATAAAATAGCTTCAAAACAAGACACCCGTCTACGGATCTCCCATCCTGATTTCTAGCATTTTACATACAGGTACCCTCCTGGGCATATCAGTACTCCGCCAGGCGCCCTTTATTGAATCTCGAAAAGCGGAAGGTCAAGGAGAATGAGAACAGCAGGAGAGTTAAGAGTGAAGATTTGCAAGCAGTTCTTCATGGGTGTTCGGGAGAGCAGTTTGTGTGCCTCTGGATGCTCAGAATCCAGATTGATGGTCATGTAGCCAGCCAGCAAACTCAGTGTGATGGGTCAGTTAGGGAAAGATCAACTTCTCCAAGTGTTTCCCAAGGAAGGGTCTAGTAATAGATAAGGTGGTAGTTGGCCGACACAAAGGAGGGGGTGCACAAAGTGAGTGCTTGAGAGGAGAAGGGAGAAAGCCAGATGCTAAGGAGTGGTTGCAGAAGTCGGCAAGAGCCGCAGCGAGGGAGGAGATATTGTCCTCAATAGTTTTAGAAGAACAAGGAGAAACCTGTTTGGATGAAACCTTCATAGAGTGGACTGCTCTAGAGCTCTCATCTGTTGTGATAAGTGAGGCGGAGGGAGTGGGTGGGGTGGAGGAGAGGCCAAGGAAGGCAAGAGGTGCAGGGGAGGAAAGGAAGAGAATAGGTCAGAAGGTCCTGGGTTTTAGAGGTGAAATTGGTGCCCAGTGCAGTAAAGGGCCTGAGAAGGAAGAGGTGAGGTGGAGACTGCAGATGGATTGGCTAGTTCCTTGCCGATTTTGAAGAGTTAAGTTGTGCTGTTTGAGGCTCCAGAGATACAATCCTGGATGTGAGCTTTTTTTGGAGCGGACAGAGACTGTGCTGCCTTTGGAGTAGGCAGCAGACCTGTGTCAGAGGATGAGCCCAAGACTGCCACTTCAGTGCTGCAACTCTGCACTTGCTGCTGTCAAACTTTCTTTTGACATCTGCCGCCTCCTTGAAAACTTTGATCTCTACGTCCTCACGGTCATCAAGACGTGGTTAAATGCAAACTCAGTCACTGCCTTTTGACTCCCTTCTCCCAGACTGCTACAAGATCATCCTCTCCAAACCTTGGCCCATATGACCTGGTGGTCCCCTACCTCTCTCATACCCACCCAGCACCTTTGAAAGTCTTGTCTGCAAGCTCGCTGTCTCACTCTCACCCTTGCCACTATCTATAGGCCCCATGCGCCTGTTTGTCTTCCTTTGAGAATGGGCTGACTTCACCTCCTCTTCTGCCTTTCTTCCTCTAAACTCCTCAGAGACTTTAACATCCACCTTGACTCCACTGTTTCTGCCTCTTCTCTCCTTGGATTTCTGTACTCTCTCCCTCTCTATGCTCGGCCCCAAACCTATGATACCCAGCAACCGCCATGGAGAACGTAGGTGTAAGGGAAGGATCCAAAATGGCCGCCGTGGACCATGAGGTGTGGGCCGCCATTTTGTCGATGCCTGAAGAGAACTGCGTCACATGTACAGCTGAGGCAATCCTCTCCACAGGCTGGTCAGGGGACTCAAGGACCCTTGGCTGAGCCGGTACTGAGAGGGGTTTGGGGGTCTCGGATGTTTGCTTGACATCTTAGTTGTGGTCCCAACATTAGCCTCAAAGAGGAACTTCGGCAGAGCCGGTAACAGGAGTTACGGTGCATGACCGCCCTCTTTGCCCCCTCGACAGAACCGGTATCACTGCAATGATCGCGGGAAAACTAAGGCCTTAGGAGCAGGTCTTTTGGTTTTGTCGGTACAGACCTTAGTCTCAAGACGAGGAACCTTGGGTCTCGTCCCGGTATGTATAGCTCACCCGTGAGGGAGCTCAAGCCGTGGCTTGGTACAGAAAGCTCCAGAAATGGGGGCCTCAGGGCGCACCCTGGTATCTCTGTGGAAAGCTCCAGAAACTGAGACCTCGAAGTAACCCCGGTGTCCAAAGCCTCAGACGAACTGGGCCAACGTTTAGCACCCGCCAGGTGAACTTCGGAACATGTTCCGGTCTTGGCAGGTCCATCGTGGAAACCCTTGGAGAAAACTCTGGTATGCCTATTAAGCCTGCGAGGCCCCTCAGGAGAAATCCTGGTGGGAGAGCTACTAGAGCCCCTGCCGGACCGAGAAGACCTCGGAAGGAGGCTGGGGCACCCTAAAAAGTAAGGAAATTACCGGGCGTCTCTTCTTCTGGATGAAAAGCTGAAGATGAGGTGGAGGAACGTGCTGAAAAACGTCCTCCCATTGAAGACGACGGCGCTGGAGTGCCCGGACGGAGAGGGCATCGCAGTAGAAGCACAAATCCCAGCGGTGGTCCGGCCAGAGACACTCCAAGCAGAGAGAATGGGGATCAGCCCAAGCGAAGCGACGTTCGCATGAAGAACAGGCCACAAATCCCAGACCGGGAAAAGGACAGAAGGGCGATGCGTGGGGTGGAGCTCAGGAGGGCGGGTTTACGGGCAGTGTGATACCCCGTGTAAAAATGTCTCACAAGTATGGAGGAAAAGGGACGGGACGTAGGAGTATGAATCTTTAATGAACCCCTCAATAGTGGATACCTTAAAATCCAGCACCCACGTCGACTCTTGGTGGGAAGAAGGGTATTGCTGACTAGACTTTATATAGAGCCTTCTAGAATTCTTCCCAGGACCCTTCAGATATGGTGAAGGCGCACCTGGCTGCACAAATCACGCGACCCATTCCTGGAGGCAAAATAGCCTTGTCTTCTGATCTTAGTTATCGATCGTGGGGTGTAAAAGTTTATGGTCGGTGGTATGGGTTTGAATGATGTGGCATGCGGGGGTCATGGAATGAAAGCATGGCAAAGCTGCGTTTCTCATGTGGGGATCGTTCGGGGCAGGAGGACCTTTTTATCTGCTTCGTGGGGTGGTACTGCCGAGAGGCACTCTGCTCCTCTTCTCATGAGCTTGCAAGGCGCATTCTTCCTAGACGCGAGGTCCTGTAACTTTCTGAACAATGGAGGTGGTTGTGGATCTCAAACAGTGGGGGTGGTATCCACGCTCATGCAAGGGGCCCAATACCAACACACAAAATACAGTTTGCCGCGCTACACTACAGTATCCAGACATGGACCCCTTGCTCACTAGTCTTAGAGAGGCACAGCTCCTCCCTACTGATGAGGTTCAACCAGACCGAAACACGTGTCTGGGGATGCTGTTGGTACTCTTGTTCGGAGGAGAATTGCCTAGCATTTGACTGATATGTTTGGGATATTTCTTCTCTGTGAAAGATAGTGAGCTAAAGACTCTGGTAAGTCTCTCGTAACCAGGACTAATGTCTGGCAGAGGGACTCCCAGGACCCCCCCTTGTTAACTTACACGCATCTACCATATAGCTTGTACCTGCTCTAAGGTGATTGCAGACCACCCTTTATGTGTACCTCCCTCTTACCCCGCTTCCTGGGTGTGCTCCATTAGCATCTAGTTACTTGTTCGGTATCGCCTAGGACGGTGGGAAGACCCTCTCTCCTTACCAACAATTGGATAAGCTTGTACCAGGTCTGGAGATTTGAAGGTGTTATTGATCAGGACCCAGAAATTGCACAAGTTCCTCTCCACCAAAGTCTTAAACATTAACTCACCTTTTTGCAGTGGAATATATTCATGACTCTTACAGCAATTTTTATATCTTTGGCTCAACATTCGCTCCTCCCTGCACGCTTGGGCTACCCCTTTTCCTTTTTTAACATTATATTCCTTTTAAGTTCCCTGTTTCTTTGTCATAACTCCGTGCCATACAGATTAGTCGAGTCCCAAGAGGTCACTCTGACACTGCAAGTGAAGCCAAAAGTATCAAAAAATGTTTGGAAGTTAACTGTACGGATAAATCTGCACTTCTATTTTATTTGTATTTTGTTAAGCACCTTAAAACAAAGCGATGTACCTAGGATGAAAGCAGTACCAGATAACTGTCACTCAAGAATGTTGGGAGTAAATTAGATTTCAAAGAACCGCGGAAAAGGGAATAGACATAAATAGAGCAGAGAGAAAGTAGAAGAGCATTCCAAAGGAAGAGGGGCAAGGAGTTCAAAGGAACGAAAACAAGACTGAGCACAGGTGGGAAAGGGAGCTGTAAGAATTAAGAGGAGCAAAGAACGAATATAGAAAGATATTAGTGCAGCAAGATAGTTGGGAGCAAGACCATTAAGAGATCCGAAAACAAGACAAAATGTAATTCAGCCTATCAAGTGTTGCGAGAGCAGAAGAGGTGAAGTCTAGAAAGGAGTGAAGAGAAGACCGATGGAGGAATTGAAAACTGATTTAAGAGGTGCAAGACGAGAGTTAAGGAGACGAAACAGGGAAATCACAGTAAAAAAGTGCACTGTGAGGACCACGGGCATGAGGCGCTTTATAAGAATTTAAATAAACAGAAAAGATTAAAGAAGAGTTTAGATGCTTGAAAAGTAAGAAATGGACGAGTCTTATGAATGATATGGAGGTGAAAGCGACAGGAACAAGAGGTCAATGAAATGTGATAAGAGAAAGATTACTATCAAAGTAGAGATCAAGATTACGAGCTGTAAGTGAGATTGGGAGTTTAGATGGTGGAAAGGATATAAGAGGGTGGAAGAAGGGGAGGAAGGGTATTAGCAGGAAGAAAAGAAAAACAGTACTTCATTCTTCACAGCATTGCGAGTAAGGTAGTGGGAAGATATACAAGATGTAATAGCAACTAAGTTAGCAGAAAGTGATGAATTTCAGGAGAAAAAGGAAAGCAATAGTAGGGTGTCATCAGCATAAAAGTGGTGAGATAGCCCAAAGGACGAAATAATGACAGTAAGATAAGATGTATACAGACACGATAGAAAAGGGCCCAAACCGAACTTTGATGCAGCCTTTGGGCACGTGAAAACGAGCCAGAGAACTTGCCAGCCCAAGGGACAGAAAACGCTCATAGAAAGGAGACTGAAACCAGGCTACGGGGCCTGTTAGATCAAAAGACTAAAGTAAAGTCAGAAGTAACGTGTGATCAACAGTGTCGAAAGCAGCCGATAAATCTAAAACAAAAAAAGATGAGTGCTTAGAATATCGTACCGAAAGAGAATTCAACACAGAAAGAAGAGCAGTTTCTTCTTGCATCTTTATTTAATATTTTCAAGTTAGACATGTGGAAGGATACAACAATGAATTATTTGAACATTATAATCAACATGCTATACATCACTAAACAAGTAACTATGAAATCAACCTTCACCCTGCTGAATCAATTATAAATTCTTTCCATCAGGACAAAATTCTTCCTTCCTAGACATTGCCAGCTCAGTAACAAAACCTACTTGTACACCAGCCAGTAACAGAACAAACATTCAGACAACCACAAATACAGAAAAAAAAGAAAGAAAAAAAAGGGGAAAGTTCCATTTCTCAAAAACTCCATATGATCGAAAATACTCCTAAATCAGCCCAACATTCAACTTCCATACAAGTCATTAAAAGGCGTCCAAAGGTTCAAATAGTTTTCCTCCCTACACCGTCTCTGAAACATGACTTGCTCAAAATCCGACAATACCAATATATCATTCATCCAGCTCTTAATTTGCGACGTTTTCCTCGTCTTCCACACTATCAACATCTGCTTTGCTGCTATCACAAGCACCTTGTCAATCCAATGCCCAAATTGCTGAGCAGTTCCACACCGCACATTATCGGATAACAGCAGTACTTGCAATGTTGTCCTTGGGAAGCTGATTGACAGTATCACATCCAGCCTATCCAATATCAAACTCCAGAATTTCAGTGTTCGGTAGCAATAAGATGAATAACTGTCTCCTTCTCCTTTCCACAAACCCCATCATATATCATCGTCAATCAGCCCAAACGTACACATACGCACTGGTGTCCAAAACAGCTGCCCTAAGTTTTTTGGTGGATAATTCTTAACATGAGGTCCAATTTACTCCTGTAACCTACCAGACAAATTCGTCCCCATTCCCTTTCTGTAATTTTATATCCCAGTTCTTCCTACCATTTTCCCAGTAATTTCTTCCAGGATTCAGCAGCGAAGCTACTCATTAGCAGAAGATTTATGTACGTGGATACCATACGTGGTGAGTGAAAAATAGCACAACCTGCTGTCTTTCTCCAACAGCATAGACACCATACTTAGCCTGTGACTCAAAAGTCCCAATTGACGTGTCGACAATATTTACCATTGTCTAAAGACACCAGCATTATTAGGGTGGAGGATGGTGGGATGCATGGAGGAAAGGGGACTATAGAATAAGAGTGCGTTAGTCACTACGGTGAGTAACTTACTCTTCTGTCCCGTCCCCTTTCCTCCATACTGTATGGGCGATTACAACTGAATGTAGCCACAGGGTGGAGAGAAGACCCTCCTTAAGCAAACCGGTTTCTTAGAACCGCCTGCCCAAAAGCCGCATCTGATCTAGCGGCGGCGTCCAAAAGTAGTGCTTACAGAAAGCCAAAAGGGTGGCCCAGGTAGCCGCCCTGCTGATGACCTGCAATGGCACATGCCGTTGAAATGCGATGACCGTGGCTTTGGCTTTGACCGCATGGGCATGCAAATTGGCTGGCACTGGTTTGTGCTGCCCCTCATAGGCCTCCTTGATGGCCGCGACCATCCACCTTGCTATGGAGGCCTTTGAGCCCTGATAGCGGGTCCTTGAACATCCAAAAGTGATATACGGCTTCTGACTTGCGGAAGTCCTTGGTCCTGCCAAGGTAGTATTTTAGCACGCGTCTGACATCCAGACGGTGCAAAACCCTCTTAGGCTAATTTCCTCTTTCAGATGGGAGGAGGTCACCTTGTGTAGGAATGTAGGGTGCGTCCGGAGGACCACCTTGTCCTTGTGAAAGGTAGTGAAGAGCTCTGATTCCACCAGAGCCTGGATTTCAGACTGAGCGGAGGTGAGGCCTATGAGCAGCGCTGTTTTTAGAGCGACCAGCCTGATATCCCCACACGCTATTGACTCAAACGGTTTGTGTGCCAAGGCGGCCAGGACTACATTGAGGTCCCACACAAGGTGTGACTTCTTTATAGGCGGCTAGAGCCTGTGGAGGCCCGCCAGATGCCGTTTGACCAAAGGATTAGCAGAGAAGAGATCCTCCTCTGTATTTCTGTAGGCTCTTATGGGTGCCAGATAGGTGTGGCATGTGTCCACCTGAACTCTGGAGTGGGCGAGGTCTGCCGCGAAGGAGAGTACGTCGTCCAACGTGCAATGAAGGGTGTCGATCTCCTTCAAGTCGGCTCAATGACAGAATATGGACCATTTGATCTTAAATTGGCTCTTGGTAGCTTTGCTTCTGGCACCCCGGACGATCTCCAGTTTAGCTTGAGACAGGCTGAAGTGTTTCAGTGTGACCTTCTCAGGAACCATGCTGCAAGGGCTAGCTTGTGAGGCGTGGGATGAGTACCATGCCCCCCTGCTGGGTCAGTAGAGGTACTGGACCCAGCGGTAGGTGAATGGGGGGGCCTGTCCGATAGGCTGAGCAGCTCGGAGAACCACGGTCTCTCTGGCCACCAGGGAGCTATCAGAATGATGCTGTGGTGACAAGATTGCTTTATCCTGCAGATCACCCAGAGTACCAGGGGTGTGGGAGGGAAGACGTATGCAGTTCTATTGTATCTGGAATGCGTCGCCCAGGCAGCCGGGGCCCCGTCCCTGCCAGGAGGCGAACTGCTGGCATTTCCTTTTGTCCCGGGAGGCAAACCGATCCACTTGGGGTTGCCCCCACCTGAGGAAGATCTCTTTCAGGACCAGGTCGTTCAATTGCCACTCGTAATTGCCTGTCCCCAGTCTGCTGAGCCTGTCCACCTCCAGGTTGTACTCCCCCGGGTGGTGGACAGCGGTGAGGTAGATGTTCTCCGGAGCACATTCCCACATGCGGACAGCTAGGTTGCACAGAGTAGGGGGATCTTGTACCCACCTGCTTGTTGACATAGTACATGCTGGTGGAGTTGTCTATATGGATAAGTACTGTCTTGCCCTTTATCAGAGGGAGGAAGGCCTCGAGGTCCAGCCATATGGCCATCAATTCTAGCCAGTTGATGTGGGACTCATGTTCTTGCCGAGTCTAGACTCCATGGATGCTGCGACTGTCCAGCATGGCTCCCCAGTCCTCAAGGGAGAAGTCAGTAGTGATGGTGACCCGCGGGAGCAGCTGCCGGAAGGGCTTGCCCTGCCGCAGCTTGCACTCCGCAGACCACCTGATGTCTAGGTAGAGAGAGGTAGGAATGTCAGGCTCCGCTTGGGAGCCCATCTCCCGATTCCATGAGGCTGCGAAGTGCAGCTGTAAACTCCTAGTCTTGTGTGGGGTACAGCCAAGAGGACCACTGCCATGATACCCAGCAGGTGCTGGTACCAACAGGCTGAGGTCACCGTCCTGGAGAGGAAGTGAGCCCTGGCCCACGTGATGGCGGTGATCTTGTCCTCCGAGGGAAAGCCTCTCTTGGATCTGGTGTCCCAGATGAGGCCCAGGAAAGTCAGGCTCTGCGTGGTTTGCAGCAGAGACTTCTTGAGATTGATGGTAAACCCCAGGTCGTGGAGTGTTCATGAGCGCAGAGGTGTGGAGAACCACCTCCGGAGATGAAGCCCGGACAAGCCAGTCCAGGTATGGGTAGATGTGGTGGCCCTGAGGAGGGCTGCCACCGCGTTAATCAACCTAGTAAATACCCTGGGGGCTGAATTGAGGCCGAAGGGTAGCACCTTGTAGTGGAAATGGTAGCCCATGATCCTGAAGCGCAGAAAGGACTGATGCGGCTGCCAAATAGGGACATGTAGATACGCGTCCTTCAGATCCAGGTAGCAAATGGGCCAGTGCGGTCCAGTTACTTCACTGACGCCAGCCCGTTTGATATTGTTCAGGTAGGTCTTATTGCTGTTATTTAGTTTTGTTGCTATCCTGCATGCCTTTCTTTGTTTAAAATGTCTCTTTTCTCCCTTAGATATGCAGATCTTCAGCGCAGCGAACTGGCTTGGTTGAGCCCCACTGGTAAATGATGGCGCATTAAGAGCGCTATGATGTAATAAGTAAGCGCTAAGCCCAGCGCTGCAAAGTCTTGCCTTTGCTAACCTGTGTTTTCCTTCCCTGTAGGTCGCGGTGTTCTTCAGCGTGAGTGGAATGTCTGGAGTGGTGCCAGCCGAGAGGTGACCTGCCAGGTAAGCCTATTGAGCAGTTCGTAATTTGTAAACGTCTACTGCTTTCTTTAAATGTTGCCTCCATCTTCCTCTTTCAGGTCGTTCTGTCCGGGAGGTGTGCAAATTCGAGGAATCTGTTCTCGGTAGCTGCGAGTGTTTAAAGATGAAGACTGCAGGTAAGATGCTGCTGCTAATGATGTTCCTTTTGTCTCATTGCAGGTTCTGCTTCTCTGAGGTTCGAGGGAATAGCTGGACACGGTGAGCGTCACGTTGCAAGCTGCAAAGTAACGCGAAGCGTGTTGTCTTGCTCGGGTGTGGTTTAAATAGCCCCAACAAAATAGTCCAGGTAAAGTAGTCCCTAGGCTACCACACCCAAAACACTTGACTGCATAACTTGGTTCTTAGGTACAAAGCTATGTGGATGCTTCAGTGTTGGCTGACAATACAATAAAGTAGTTCCCAAGCACATTGTTTTTCATGGTGTATGAGCCTGGCGCCATAGGGGCCAGGACTGGCCCCATGAGGTCTTCTGAAGAGGATGCCAGGCTGTAGAGGCTCGAGTCCTGACTCCACCTGGCCAATGGGTTTGCAAGAGGGGGTTTTGGGCGAGGGTCATGACAATACTACAGAGGATCCAGTGGTCTGAAATGTTTTGTCACCAAAATTGCATGTGGAAGGCAAGCCTGCCTCCCCGCCCCCACTGGAGACACGTGGACCTGAAGGGGCGTGTCATGCTTTCTTTCCATCTGAGCTGTTGAGGACAAGGGGCTTGGAAAAAGCCCTTGCTCCCCCTCTCCACTTTGTTGTTTCCTCCGGTGCTGACTCGGGGAACGGTCAGGTTGTCTGGACCTCCGCTCTTGGAAGCTCCAGAACCCTCCGGACATCCACCCCTTGTCAGAGCGTTGATGTGACTGAGTGTACGCCTTGGCTATGGCCTTCGTAAGAATAGAAAGACTTTGCAAGCTCTTCTTTTTATCTAATTCCTCATCCATGGAGGAGTGGAAGAGGTCACTAACCGCACATGGAAGGTCCAATATGCATTCCTTGACGTCAGGGATAAACTTAGTAGCCCAGAGCCAGGCCGTCCTCATGTCCATGGCAATGCAGATGGCCCGGCCAGAGGTATCGATATGGGCCACAGTGGACTCCATGACGTCCTGCGCTACAAGCCTGGCTTCTCCTAAACCTGCCATGAAGCAAGCTTGGCTGTCTGCCGGAGGTTCTAGGAGGAAGTCCGCAATTTCCCACCATAGCCTTTGGTTAACGGCTGCCAGCATGGCATTGCATTGGCTTGACGCAGGTGCAAGGAGGCCGTCATGATGCCTACCCCCAGGCATCCGGACCAAGCCCATCAGCCCCGGAAGCAGGCACCTAGACATTTAGTAAAACCTCAGCAGCCCCAGCTAGGGGCAATCTGGGTTCAGTCGTGGCGCCTCAGGCGCCAGGCTCAGTCATTACTTACCTCAGGCAGACCATGCTGCAAATGACTCCAATCCAACATGATTCCTGAAAGGGACTATTTTTTACTCGGGTGTGGTTCTAGGGACTTCTTAGCTGGGACTACTTTTGAGGCTATTTAAACCACGCCCGACAAGCAACACACACTTTGCGTTATTCTGCATCCAGCAGCGTAACGCTGACTGTGCCTGCAGCCAGTCTTCTGTCACGCCCGCCTCGAATCCGGAGATCCTAAAACAAAGAGGAAAGAAAGGGACAAGGTTAGAAAACAAACATATTTCTATTCCACACCTGATTCTGGATCCATCTCGTCTCCGGACCTGTAAAGATCATTTCTACAGGCGCCGCACCTCCAGCTGCAGTGCTGAGCCGTACTCACCAGTCTTCACAGCATCCTTCGGGTCGGCGCTGCCTCCATTTCTTCGCCGAACTTCGTCAGCTAGGAGACAAAAGAAAACCACAAGGTGAGCCGAGGGAACCAACAAATATAATTCTTACCACCAGAGACTTACCAGATTTACCACCGGAGGCATCCTTTTGTGACTCTCCATATTTTCACGTGCGGCATCTGTAAAGAGAGACAAAACACTTTTTCCACGTGCAACATTTAAACATTTACCGGACAGCGCCGAGTAATACAGAGACTTACCTGAGCGCCACCAGCTACCACAAGAGCATCTTTTCACAAGCCAGCTGCAAGACAAGGAAGGGGGGAACAAGAGTGAACATCGGACATATTGAACTCTATGAACTTAATACTTACTGGTCCTCACCAGGAACCTCAGAGTCAATACTCTCCGGAACTCTCCCGAGCCTTCAAACCAGTGAAGTAACAGGAATCGACGCGCCCCTGCAAATCCACACAGGATGGAGAGCTCATCTTTCAAGAATATAAGGTGAGATTGCTGCGAGGGCATTTCGGAGGTGATTAGTTGGGGAGGACTGTGGGGTTGCCATCACTTGAATCCAAGTGGCTAAATCCATCTCTCCACTTGCAGGAGAATATTTCTATGGGTTAAGCAGACAAGTTTAGGAGGGCAGATCCAGACAGTCATCGCTGCACTACGGATCACGTGGGTGGAGACCGCAGCTGTCCGGGTCCAACCGACGCCCCTGTGGGAGCCAGGTGAGCGTAACAGAGGCATCAAGTACAGTTTTTTCCCCATACGCCTCCAAGATCATTGTCTCCTAGAAGTGCCGAGGAGGCTGAGGACGACAGACTTAGAATAGAGTGACAACGCTATGATCACAGAAGAGTGCGGTTGAGGATGTGCCGCCAGCAAGAATGTATCCCCCTCCAACTGCCTATATTTGGCATCCAGGTGCCGGTTGATAGGCTGGCGCGAGTGTGGCTTGAGCCACCCCTTCTTGACGAGGCGACTATGTCCTTCAGCATCGGGATCCCTGTTTTGGAGTGGGGTCTTAGGGTGAGGACCTCTGCCAAGACTCCCTCCATGGGCTGCTCTACCTCTGGTTGCAACCTGCAAGGCGTTCATGGAAGACCCTGTCTGAAGATGGCGTGTCGGGCTCCTCTTCTGCGTCCACCAGAGTGCTCGTAGGGTCCGGAACTGATGGAGGGGTGCTTGGCGCCATGGGCTGCGGAGGCTGGTGTCGAACCGCCTGTGCTTTGAGAGGCAGGGAAGCCGGAATCTGAGGAGTCGGCTTGGGCTGCAGAGGCTGCGCTGGGGCCTGTGGCACTGGAGCCATAGGAGGAATGACTATGGGTGTCGCTGGGGTGACCATGTCCCTGATGGCATCCCGGAGTATGATCCCCATCTGGGGAGTTCGCATCAGCCCTAAGAACCTTTCAAAGAACCTCTCCTCGGAGGCTGTAGAGGTGGCAGGAGATCTTGACGCGGTGGCCAAAGGTTGCTGGACCTGGGGCCCACACTGCCTGGGGTGCAGGGGAAACCTGCCCTGCGCTGCTGATGGATAAACTGTAGGCCATGTACCTGGTTGACACCAGTCCCACCTTGTGACTCGTTCCTCCACCCGCTCTGCCAGAGGGGGCATCGGGCGATCGGCCATCTTGTCTGGTGCAGCGGCCATTTGGTCGAGCTGCATGTCAAAGTCGTGGTGCCTGGCTCATCAGACCCAGCCCGGTCCAAGACGCTTGGTGTTGGAACAGAAGGCCTATCCCGCACTTCAGGCATAGACCTGGAAGGCGTATTGCCCTCGGCTGAACAGCTGGTACTGCTGCGTGAAGGCGTCCACTTGGACTTGGACGGTATTAGGACGTTGCCCCTCTGGAGTAACCCCGGTTAAAGAAGCTTGCAGTCCCACAGCACAGGAAGGATCCGCTGACCCCTCGGCCATGAGGCCGGTAGCTGGACTGGCCTTAGTGCATGTGCTAGAACCGAAAGGGTTCCTCACAGTCGGGCGCTTCCTTGGAAAGGAGTCGCCACGTAAGGGCGACTCCTTTCCAAGTAACCCTTACGTGAGGAACCCTTACGTGGTGCGATGGTGAATAGAGGCCTTTCCTTTGGCCTCGAGCGATGTTTGACGAAGTCCTTTAGGTCCTCCTGAGGTGACTTCTGGAAGAACTCCCTCCACCTAGCTAGCCTGTTCTGCAGTGACGTGGAGTCAGTGCGTCACACGTGGAACAACCTTCCCAGCCGTGGCCAAGGCAACTGAGGCAAAGGTTGAATGAAGGGAAGTGGCCCTCATATGCTGAACACCTGTTGAAGCCCACTCAAGTCGACATGCGCCCAAGAGGAGCATGGCGTTGGAGCACCAAGTACCTAATTGAAAAGAAAACAACGAAGATAGAAGAATATCGGGAAGAGCGTGTGGCCAATGCCAAACCCAGGAGTGCTGGTGAATTCACCCTGTTCCCGTCGATGCAGAAAAGGGAACTGGGGAGTGGCACCAGTGGGTGGAGTCAAGAGAGAGACTGCTCCCAGGGCCGCACCCCTGCGCGCCTCTAAATTTAAAGGGGAAGAAGATTTTTCTGGAGAAAGAAGGTTGTCTCCCGTCTCTCGCGACGGACGCCCATACAGGATGGAGGAAAGGGGACGGGACGTAAGAGTACTTAAATATATACTCCCATTAAAATCAATCAACCACCATACCATCATTTCCCTAGTCACAGTAATAGATGGTAATTTACCTGCTCATATTGGCAATTTCTCTACTGAATAAATATTATTTAACTTAAATTGAGATAATCTATCACTTTCGATTGATAATCAAGCTGTCAGTTTCTGCAGAATGAAAAGGATGAAAAGGATGAAAACCAGACCGAAATTGGAGAAAAAAAAATATAAGAATTAGAAACAAAACTGGACATTAGAGTAGACGAGACGTTCAAGAAGTTTAGAAAGATAAGACAGAGGAGAGATCGGGTGAAAATTAGAGGGAGGATCTGCAGTGGGTTTCTTAAGGATTGTGCTAATAGAAGCGTGTGTGAATGAAGCAGGAAAAGCAAAAGTGGAAAGACACTAAAAAAGGAAAGATAGGGTACAAGAAACAGATAAACTTTAGGAATAAGTGCAGAAGGCATAGGCTCAGTGGGAGAAGCAGTAGGGTGAGCTTTAGCATGTAAAAGAAGAATGTCAGAGTTAGAGAATGGAGCAAAGTGAGCAATGGAGGCACGAAGAATGGATGTAGGAGAGGGTAGTACTTCAGGTGAATTAGAAGCTTCAATATCCTGATGGAGAAAGGACCATTGCTTACCATTTTTAACTGATCTTTTCCTTCACCTTATCCTGGTTCCCACCCACAGGAAATTTCGCCTGAGCTGCGGCATAATCTGAAATCAAATGTTCAGCCAGGGTCATATGGGCACCCGACTCTTCACGAGAAACATCACAAATTTCAGCTATTTTACCAAAGAATCCTTCCAGACAAGAGACCCACGGGTTCCAATATATACAAAAAATTAAAACAAGGACCTCTAGACTCAGAACTGTGAACCACACTTTTACCACCAGAAGACTGTATATTTTGTCCGAGACAACTTCAGTCTTCTTTTTCAGCGAGTTCCTGGTAGCAATAAGGCTGCCACTAGAGGGTCTGCCTCCATTGCTCGAAACTGCAAGGTGCTAAGCAAGTGTAAACCCATTGATTATCACCAACATGGTAAGCCAAACCTCATGAAGACGCACCCAATCATACTTTGCTATCTCCTTTACCTGACCCGGAGTGCCAAGAAAATTAATGTATCCTCTGGTGTTCCTGGTGGCAAAGCAGGAGTTTCCCCAGTCTGGGTAAGAGACCAGCCTCTGCATCTCCCAGCTTCTGATAGGCACACACTAATGCTTTTTGACAGCCAACCCCCAATCCTTGGAACCCTGTCAATTGCCTTATTTGCTATTTCTACAAACCTATTTCCTTTGGCCCCTAATGAACAGGTGACCTTAATTGGGAGTGCCTCCCTTGACCCGTACTCTTCATCCAAGCTCTGCGAATCATCAAACCTGCCCTGATGACCCAATAATCAAATAAGATCATACCCCAGCAGCCTCAAGCCATATACTTCTCCCAGATGATTTTCACCACCAAGTTGCATCTAAAATCCAGTTGTACAAGATCCAGCCTGTCGTCCATGGGAAAGTACACTCAATGCCCCCCGATGACATGCATTACTTACCACAATAGCATTTCTGATGATTGGATCTGCTTAGATTCACATTCTGTGCATATGGTCCAACATCCAGTGGTAACCGCAGAGTATTGCATCTTGTCTTTCGGGGACCGAAACGGGACGTCGGCATAGGTGTGTCTGTAACACTTTCCCCATCGTAATGTGTATGGTACCCAAAATCTCTCATGCGCCAAGGTCCCTCCGACTGTATTTTTTCTGCCATGAGGGAGACCAAGGCTATTGTGAGTGAGTACATGAAGAAGAGAGAAGTAGTAAGACGTCTATGTTCCTTCCACCCTGAGCAGGGAAGGCGCATGTGAATCTAAGCAGATGCAATAATCAGAAATGCCATTACGGTAAGTAATGCACGTCTTCTGATGCTTGTTAATCTGCTTAGAATCACATGCTGTGCGTAGACTAGCAAGCGCTACCCGGAGTTGGAGGTGGGTTGTGAGAAGGAACAGTAGAGAAAAGAGGTCTTAGTACTGCTTGTCCCACCTTAGAATCAGACCTAGAATGAGGCAATAGTGTTTTGTATAAGTGTGTGGCAGAACTCCAAGTCGCCGCTTTGCAAATGGACTCTAGGGGAACATTTGCATTGAATGCTATGGAAGCCCCAGTGCCCAGAGTAGAGTGTGCTCTAGGCTTGAAGGGCATTTCTCTCTTATCAAGAGGGAAACGGTGTGATACATTCGACAATCCACCTTGAGATAGATGATTTAGAGACAGGATCCTCTTGTCTACGAGCTGCCACTGAAACGAAAAATTGGTTCGTTTTCCTCAGTGGTTTTGTTTTTTCCAGGTAGAACATGACTGCCCTGCGCACATCTAGTGTGTGTAGGCTTCTTTCGGCCAGGCTAGTGGGATTCTGGAAAAAGGTAGGTAGTTCAATCGATTGGTTCACATGGATCTTCAAGATGAATTTAGGCACAAATCTGGGATGAGTGCGCAGAACTACCTTATCCCTGTGGACTGTAACAAAGGGGTCTAGAACCAAAAGGGCCTGTAGTTCACTAACCCTTCTGATAGAAGTGATAGCCACTAGGAAGGCTGTTTTAGGAGTAAGGCCTTTTACACTTGCTTTATGCATTGGCTGAAAGGGAGATCCCATGAGCCTGGTTATAACCACATTTAAGATCCCATCCAGGAGCTAGGTGAGAAATGGGAGGATACATTCTTTTGATCCCCTTCCATAAAAGCCTTAATTACCGGTATCTTCCACCATGACACCTTTTGCTGTGACGTGGTGTAGGCTGAAAGAGCAGCCAGATGAACCTTCAGGGAATTGAAGACCAACCCTGTGTCCAACAGAGACCAACCCTGTGTCCAACAAATGCGTTAGGTATAGCACAATGTGTGTCGGTGAGCAATTGATGCGAATGACGCCCTTGGTATTACACCAGATAACAAAATGGTTCCATTTGCTAGCATAGCAATAACTGGTGTTAGGTTTCCTAGCTTCCCCGAGTATGTCCATGCACCTCCGAGGGAGCTGTATGTGTCCCAACTCTATGACCTCAGGAGCAAGGCTGCTAAATTCAGCGTTTGTGGGCATGGGTGTAGGGTCTCCCCCCTGTCCTGAGACAACATGTTGTACGGGCAGGGCAATTTTACTGGTGGCGAGAGGGACGTTTTCATCAGATGAGCAAACCAGTGTTGGCGGGCCCACATGGGGGCCACCAGCATCATGGTGACTGGTTCCTTGTGCACCATCTTGTTGAGGAGGGGAGTCAGGGGGAAAGTGTAGACACATTTCCCTGACCATGTTATCCAGAGACCGTTCCCCTTTGATCGGTTCTGGGGGTACCTGGAGGCGTAATCTTGACATTGGGCGTTCTCCTGAGTCGCGAACAGGTCGATCTCTGGTAAGCCCCATTCTGCAAAGACGTTGGACACAATGTCTTCCTGCAGATGCCATTCGTATTCTATGGGCAGAGGGAAATCTCTGCTGAGCACGTCTGCCAGAAGATCGAGTTCCCCTGGAACATGTTGGGACAACAAACATCTTGAGTTTGAGAGCCCATATCCAAATGTTTTGGGACAGCTTGGATAGCCCTGGAGAGTGTGTTGCCCCCCCCCCTTGACCCCCCCGTTTGTTCAGGTAATCCATGGCTGTAGTGCTGTCTGTTAGAATCAGCACCATCTTCCCTTGTAGTTGCATCTGAAAAGCCTTTAATGCCTTGAACACCGCTAATAGCTCCAGTAAGTTTATGTGGTTGGATGCTACTTGTGGGGACCACACCCCACGCGCTGTCTGCTGCAGCAGGTGAGCGCCCCCCACCCCGTGAGAGAGGTGTCCGTCGTGAGAGTGGCTTCCGCTGCAGGGGTGGTGAAGCTTTTCCCCTTCAGAAGTATTCCCTTGACCACCACTGCAGAGGGAGAATGAAGGCTGGCAAGAACTACCAGATCTTCCCATTGTCCGTTGGCCTGACACCACTGGCTGTTGAGCCACTCTTGCATGGGACACATGCGCAGCCGTGCGTGGGGAACCAAGTATATGCATGACGCCATCATCCCTAGCAAATGCATGGCCTTGCGTGCCTTCACCTCCCGACTGGCTACATATTGAGGGATCTGAAAAAAACATTCTGAACCCTCTCGTTGGAGGGGAAGACGAGGCTGTCTTTAGTCCGGATTAGAGCCCCCAGAAATTGTTTTGACTGGGGGACTAGACTGAATTTTTTCTAGTTGATACTCCTAGACTGAACAGAAGGCCTACGGTCTTTTGGGTGTTAAAAAAAAAAAAAAACATGTGACGTACGAGTCTCCTGTTACGAGCCAGTTGTCGAGGTAAGGGTAAACCGGGGCGGATAGTCTGCGCAGGTGTGCTGCTTCTACTGCCAGTACTTTCGTAAATACCCTTAGCGCTGAGGCGATGCCGAAGGGGAGCACTTTGAATTGGTAATGCCTGTCCTCTACCATGAACCTCAGATATTTCCTGTGCGCTGGCAACATTTAAATATGAAAGTATGCGTCTTTCACGTCCAATGTTGCCACATAGTCCCTGTTTCAACAGTGGGATTACCTCCTGTAGTGTTAACATGCAAAACATTTGAAGTTTTATGAATTTGTTCGCTGGGCGCAGGTCTAGAACAGGGCTCATTGTGAGGTCCTTTTTGGGTACAAGGAAGTACACTCAATAAATACCCTTGTTTACCTGAAGAATAGGGACGGCTTCTATGGCGTCCTTTCCCGGCAGCGCTTCCACCTCTTGCTTCAGGATCTCCAGATGGTCCGGTGAGAGGTGCAGTGGTCTGAATTGTGGAGGTCGGGCGAATTCCACGCAGTACCCGTGGGCGACCGCCTATGACCCACTGGTTTGAAGTTACCCCCTCCCATGCCGTGACGACCCCCAACCGGGGTGACCTGAATCTGATTGTCATTTCTGACCAGAGGCTGCAGCTCCTCTAGGTTTGGGGCCTCTACCTCTAGCTTTGCCGCATCGCCGACCCTTTGGAGGGTAGTACGCAGGGCTTCCTGAAGTTTGTCCAGCATTAAAGTTTCCCGTGCCATAGTTGGTCTGACTTGCACGGGGCTGCCCTCGAAAGGACCAACGAGTATTACCTCTCCTCTGGGGGGGAAGCTCCGAGTAATTTGTTGCAGAGACTTAAAGATTCTCATGCTCTTTTTTGTCCATTTCTAGGGCCTCAAAGACCTCCTTTCCGATGATGTTAGTTTCTTCAATGGGTTTATTGATTAGAGCAGCCTTCGTTTTCGGCTTAAACCCTGAGGTACGAAGCCAAGCGTGCCTTTTAAGTAAGGTCCCCCGGGCCAGAGACCTGCCTGCTGTTTCAGCCGTGTCAAGAGATTTCTTTATCACATTCTGGTTCACTTGTCTGCCTTCGGCCACAATAGTTAGAAGCTTGGGCCTGATGGGCTCTGGGACCTCCTGGAGACCTTCCTGTACAAGGTTCCATTGAGCGTCAGCATAACTTACCAGCAGCGTGGTGTTATTCACTATGCGCGTGGTATATGCGGCAGCCGAGGTAACCCGCTTACCCAAGGCATATAACCTCTTGGATTTTCTATTCGGAGGCGCCTCCCCCATCGCAAGGGGTACCCCTGCCCATTGCCGGGTGGTAGTCACTGTGGCATGCTCTTTAATGTATTGAGGGTCTGAGGAGCTGGCCGAAATAACTTCTACTCTTGGGTTCACTGCCCGGGTCTGAGCTGGTGAAACCAGGGAGGGAGCAAATCTTCTCTTAATAGAATTAAGGAAGGGAATGGCCTGGCTAGAATGGGGTTTCTCCTTCAGAATGTCTTCCACAAAGTCCTGCTCAGGCCCTGCCTCTTGAGTAGTGATTTGAAAGTGGTCTGCTGCCTTCCTTAGCATGGCATTGAAGGCCATTTGGTCGTCAACCGGTGAGGCCTGTTGGGCTGGGGTGGAAGGAGGAGAATCCAGGCACAGAACATCAGTGTCCTGATGCTGTTGGGGGAGCATCCATGGGTCCATCCCCACTTGGTGCATGTCTTCACAATTGTCCGTGGCATCCTCCTGGTCCTCATTGTAGCCCTGCAGGAAGGAAGTTCCTTCACTGTAAATGTCCTGATAAGTATCCATTTGTATGGTGTCTTCATGATGGACGGGGACTGAGAGCTGTCCCTCTTGTAACTGTGCAGCATATTGAAGATTAGGTTCCCCACAAGATCTTTTCGGCGAAGGATGTTCAGAAAAATAAATTTTTTCAAGACTATCCATGCACCCTTCAAATTTCTCCCTTGTCCATTTAGAGGAACTAGAAGGGCCAACGGGTGGAAAAACGTTGTCTTCCGGCCCTTGACGCCAAAATGTGTCACTCAGAGTGTTGGGAAGAGGCTCTTGACTGTCCTCTTAGTAATCACGAGAATCGGGGCACCCTGGCATATCTATAGATTTGTCAGCGGCCTGCCCCATGTTTTGTGACAGAACAGCCCAACCGCCGAAGTAATTCTAGC